>NC_141496.1:51224393-51283644 GCF_009769465.1 Tauraco erythrolophus | reverse complement strand
ACACAGAGACAACAATCCTACCACACTTATATCTATGAGTATGATTGAAAATGGAGGTTTTGGTATGATTTTGGTATTTCTAGCACCCCACATGCCTTCAGCCATGTTCAAGCAATGTAGAAGCACCTTTGAAAAGCAGAAATGCTGTGAAAGATGACTATAGTGTAATACAAACCATATTTCATTATAGAAAAGTTTCAGATAGATAAGCTACTCTATGTGAAGTTTATGGATCAATTTAGGTCAACAGACCAGTCAGTGCAGAAGAGGCTCTTGGAAGAAAAATAAGCAGATGGTTTACTGGCACATAATATATCTCCATCTTCCCATACCATGCTGGTGGGAGATAGGGAGAGGGAGATTTAGAAAAGAAAATATATTTTGAAGGAAATGAAGAGCACAGATGGGTATTTCAGTTGAAAACTGCATACAATCAGGTTCAGAGTTTCCACTTGACTCCAACCTTTCTCAATGGAGATACCTACCCCTAATATTAACTAACTCATGACCTGCAACATATCAAGAGTAAAAGAGAATGAGACTGCGAATTAATCTCTTTTTCTGAGATTACTTTCTATCTTTTGAAGTGTTGTTTTGAAGATAATAGCAAAGGCACGGTGTGTCCAAGCACCAGAAAACAGTGACTAAGGTCAAAATTATGCCCTCTGCACTGCTTATACAGTTCCTATTTACATGCATATTACTTTCAGAGGCATAATAATAGGTTGACTTTTGGTGTTATGAAGATGAAGAGAGCAAGGGAAGAAGAGCAGCATGTGTAACATAAATATACAATCTAGCCAAGTTGAAAGCTGGAGATTTTAAAGACTGCATTGACGTGCCTCAATAAGCTATTTGGCTGATGACCACAGCCTCTCTTTGTCATGGTTTCCTTGAAGCATTACTGGTATTTTTCCGCCCTGCCCCCCCCCCACCTCCAACAGATACAGTGAACTAGGAGAAAAAGTTTAAAAATTCTAACATTCTCTCATTAATGTAAAATGTTGCTATGCATGAGCAACAATTCCCAACTCTCAGTTTTGTTCAATTCAGTTTAGCTAGACAGTATATATGCAAGTCTCTGGTAATTCCTTTAATAGTGAGCAATCCAATTCCCAAATCACTTCTTCCTCTTTACTCGCAAGCCTGCAGCATTGCGCATGCAGATGGTGGCAGAGTATGGATGAGCCAAGACACAGTAGCACTCCGGATTTTCTGCAACCCACATTTTCCTTATCATGCAATGACAATGGCAGTCTTTGCAGTATGTTCTCTATTGCAATAAAAAGAAAAATCTTCTTATCCAATATTAGAAACTTTCTTTTGCATACAGGTGCACAGAACCTAGCAGACAGACTAACTATTCCTGAACCTTGGAATAGATGCTCTGCTGTCATCTGAAAAGGAAACACTGGCACAGAAAGTGAGACCTGTATTGATGAAATTTCATCGAGATCTGAAATTTGATAAGGATCTTAATATAGATTGATGGTTCCTGGGGTTACAGTTCAGCTCCTGACATATCTTGAAGCTTGACTTTAAGCTGCCAAACCAATTTAATCTCAACATTTATCCTGGTCATGCCCTACACATATCATCGTCTTATCTTTTGCATAGACACTTTCTCAATGTATTAATTTGTTGTCAAACCTCTCACGCAGGGGCAGTATACCCAAAATAAGGTTCCTTTTACAACTATGTCAGATTTTCATCACAAAACCATTATAATATTTTGCAGACTCAGTAATATAAGAGATTGCATAATTCAGCTAGTCCATATTTTTCAAACCATCTTTTTCAGATGTAACTGGAAAAGGAGAAAATATTTCTCATAAAAAGCTTTTGAAATGTTTCACAGAAGTTTTGTTAAGACACCCTAGAGACCTAGAAAAAAGGGCTGGCAAATAAAGGTGAATAAATGAATAGTCACATGAGAAAGAGTTTCCAATATCTTAAATTTCCCTCTCCCCCACATATAGCAGAAGCATTTTGTGGACATTGACTTGGCTGGTGTATTTTGTTTCCTCTCCATTACCCCTTTGTTCTACTTTTTTTTAGACCCTCAAAACATAAAGAACATAGATCTTTGGCTATATTTACATTGCAGGTCTAATGGGTGGTCTTAAGAGAATATTTAAGTATGCTAAGCCCCACAACCAGTGCCCATCTGTCATTATTACGCTTATTAGATTAACTTGGATTGAGTTTCGTGAATTCTTGTTGCATGACAGAGATACAAGCTCAGAATACTCATCGACAGATTAAGTTGTAACATGAAAAGCCTTAATTGTGTCATGCTCAACCACTCCAAGACTCATTCTTGACTCAAAGGATGCTCAAACCTTACCTCCCTTGTGCTTCTGAGCATGTATTAAAGACTCACCTTTATATACGAGTATATAGAAATTTGCATGTGCATATACATGTGTGTAAGTGTGCACGTTTATATACGTAAACGTGTATAGGTGTGGATAAATAATGCAGATAATAGGTCAGATAGATATGTGAGGACAACAAACTCAATAATATGTTCTGTCTTTGACTGAACTCTACACATATTGAGAATGTCCTCTTTGGAAAAGGCTGGCTTGGAAACTTCACACCAAGAGAATCTTACAACCCTTTGAAAAAAAGGTGGACAGAAAATCCTACTTTTGACTTGCAAATTTAAGCTTTAAAAATGTTACCCACTTTAGTTCCTTATTTCCGGAAACACGGAAGCTTTAGACAGCATAGTTATTATTCTCTTGTAAAATGGATGCATTTTACCATAGGGACTTTAGAGTCAGACTTTTACAACAGTTTTACCCTTTATTTCTGTTTTTTCCAATATTTATTTGTATAACGAATAACACAGTTAAAGCTGAGGTACTCAATGCCTTCTTTGTCTCAGTCTTCACCAACAAAGTCTACCAGGCCTTTCTGCCTATAGATAAGGTTCATGGAAGAGACAATCTACCAGGGAGGGAAAAGGATCAAGTCAGTGATTGCTTGAGAATTCTCAACCTGCACAAGTCCACAGCACCTGATGAGATGTGTCCGGGGAGGCTAAGAAAGCCAATCGATGGCACTGTGACACTCTCCATTGTCTTTGAAATGTAATTTAATCAGTGCACAATGGCTGAAGAAAAACAAATGCGGCACTCATGCTCAAAAAGGCAAGAGGTATGAACCAGGGCCCTACAGGCTGCTTTACCTCCTTACCTTTGGTGCCCAGAACATCACAGAGTGAGTCCTCTTGACACATATTTCTGAGCAAATGAAGAAAAGAAAAGGTAACTGGAAATAACCAGCATGCATTTACCAAGGATGAAAGAGGTGAAATCAACTGACTGCCTTCTACAATGAAATGACTAGATTTGTGCATGAGGAGTGAGCAGTGGATGTGATTACCTCAACATTAGCAAGGCATTCCACATGGTGTCTCACAGCATCCTTAAGATCAAGTTAGAACTCTATGATCAAGACGGATGAACTACTAGAGAGGTAAAAAATGGTTCAAAATGGTATTGGGAAACAGTTTATACTCCACTTCGATGGCAGTTGAAAGCAGAGTACCACAGGGGCCTATAGTAATTTAACATCTTTATCAATTACCTGGAGGACATAGAGTGCCCTCTCATCAAGTTTGTAGAGTATTCCAAACTGAGGAGAACTGCCAGCATGTTCAGAGGCAAGGTAGAAATTCAGAGAGGGCAAGACAGGCTGGAGAAATGGACCAACAGAAACGGCAGGAAAGTCAACAAGGACAAATGACATTTCTGGCAATTTTGAGTGGACTAAACATGCAGCAGTACAGGCTGGGGACTGGATGGCTGTGGAGCGACTCTGCTGCTGGTAGGAGATGAGAGACAACAGATATAAATTGAAACAAAAGAAGTTCAGCTTGATTCAACTTTTTCCCTGTGAGGATAGTCAAGCAGTGGAACAGGCTATCTGGAGATGTTATACAATCTCCAATCTTAGAAGTTTCCAAGACTCAAGTGGATAAAGCCCTGAGCAACCTGGTCTCAGGCCAGTGCTGGCCCTGCTTTGAGCTGGAAGTTGGATTAGAGGCTTCCTGGGGTGCCTTTCAACCTAATGGACACTGTGATTCTGTGTTTACTGCACACACATGGCTGTGTAACCACCTCCATCCACCCTTACACACATACACATTTAGTCTTTCTGCTTAAAAACACAGAAACACTGAGAGATTGTACACTCCCTACGGACATCTGTTGTCAGATATAATCCACTGAACCATGTAGTGCCAGAATAAAGACTGTCACTACTGAGCTGCTATCTCTCTTTTTTAAAATTCCCTCTGTGCAATAAGAGGGTTATGAATTTTACACCTAAATTCAGTTGTCATTTTCCCAAGGAAACATCAAAGAACACTAAAGTCTTTAGAAATGACAAAGAATTCATGTTCAAATCAAAACAAGTTTAATGGAATTTTCTATTCTTAACAGCAAGGGAGGAAGCAGTTTTTACTGAATGCTCTATTTTGCTCCACACAGATTGTGTCAGTCATCTGCTTCATAAATAAAGTGAGTAGGAAAAAAGGAGGCACTTTGCCAGCCAAAGATGACCCACAAATACAGAACTATGATTAGTTTCATTTTAATAAATTAACAGTAATGAGGTGGGTAAGATACATTTATTAAACATTAATGACACATTTACTTGGCTATAACCTCTTCCTACAGACCTACACAGCTCAAGGAGCCTACTTACTTGCTTCCCCATCCACTTTACTTTTACGTGGCATCACCACTAATCTTGATGGCATTTAAAGAGAATGTCTCCTGTCAGTGTTATGTTGTATTTCAGTTACTAATTTTTAAGTATGTGAGTGTAGGAGGCTTTGGCTTCAGAAATTCACATGTTTATCTGAGCCATCCAAATCTCTTAAGTGTGGGAGACTGGGCCAAAAAATCCCAAAAGACTGCTGTTCTCATGAAATTGCTACAGTGAGCTGCAAAACAAACAAACAAAAAAAAAGGACCAGAAAAACCAAAGGGCTTTTACAAACTGCAGGTCAGGAACAGTATGGTTTCACGTTCCATTTTCCTCAGTTGCCCTCTTGGAAAGAGTGGGAAGGTAATTGACTTCTAGTCCACCTCTCACTGATAGCTAAAGTCACTGAGAAAGTAATGCCAGGAAAGCTACAGCAAAACAGCATGCTTGCCAAAATCCTGAAGCCTTTCCAATCAGGCTTTGAGCCAGGTCGTAGCATTTAGAAAGCGACAGTAGCACTAAAAGATTGTCTCCCTGTGGCAACGGATTGGCTATTTCTCAGCGCTGAAATCACTCAAATTCACATAGTCTCCAGCAGCCAGTCCCTCAGGGTTGCTGTCCCACTTAAGTGACATTTATAAAGGCAACTTTTATAGTCATACAGTGAAACACTGTTATGAGGATTCAAAGAGTAGTAGTGGTAAGTTGTTCTCTGCTAAGGACTAGTGGAAGAAAAATAAACAGGGTTACAGCTACAATCCTTTTAAGAGATATATGGGTTTATTTTGGATTATGAGAAATCCTGTTCTACACTGGTTTAGGCCACAAGTGAAAATGAGTGACCTGCAAACGTGCAAGGACACTATCCATATCAGATCAATTATGAAACCACCTGGCTGTCCTGGAAGTGCAGCAGGAGAAGAGCCCTGCCGACAGGCTCCCAGGGCACGTCTGAACAACCCCATCCTCCTGGGGCCCAGGACACCATATGCAGTACCTGACTTCAGCAGTTAACTGCTGAAACTGAGACAAGACCTAGCATTAGCGTTGCCTACCACAGGTTACTTAAATGACAATTAATGCATTTGTAAAGGCTATTCTGGAAATTCTTTAAAAGTCCATTCCGTGATACAAATCTTTGAGTTTTATTTGTATCTGGTTCATCATTACTTGGGGATGTCCTAGCATTTCCAGCCACAGTTTTTACTGTGCCTTACCTGTTAGTCAAGTAACTCAAGGCAAAATTTCAGTTAGAGAAGCCCCTGGGAGAAATGCCGCTTTAATTTTCCGTGCTAAGTTGTAACCAGTGACTTGAGTTTTTGAAGGAAATGGAGTCCCTTTGGGGTTTTTTTTGAGTTTGAAAAGAGGAAATAATGCTATGGGTTCATGTAACAAAATCTCTGTTACATAATGTTAGGCCTTATCGTTGTTAGAAAACGAAGAATAGAACAACAACAAAAAATCCAAATAAACTTAACCTAATTCAGAATAAACACCACACAGAATAATTTAGATCATGCAATTCAGGTTTGGTTTTGAAAAATATTTCACTTTCAAAATATTTTTTTTTTTTTTTTTAAAATGAAGTTACTTTCCAAATCAAAAAGTGTTTCCAATAAGACAATGTCAGCTTGAGAGTCCTATAAAGATTTGCTCCCTTTAATTTTGAGAACCGAGAATTCCGGAGATTTTATTCTCTGCATATTGTCGTATTTTGAGAGAAAACCAGATTTAAAAATAGTTATAATTTTCAACATCTCTGCTTTCCATATATAAATAAAAATTGTGAAGTTTAGAATGCTCCGTATTTTAAATACACTGTGACATATCAGTGAAAACCTGTTCTTTGCCTTTAACCTTCTTGCATCATCACATGGAACTATGATGTTTAACAGCTTAGATTAGCAAGTGGTAGTTTTACTACTTAACAGAATCACCTAGACTGATGTGGTTTCAGTTCTAGGACAGGAAAATAGAATTTATAATTGAAATAGGGAGGATAGACAGTGAAATATTGTTTGGACAGAATCATAGAATCATAGAATGGTTAGGATTGGAAGGGACCTTAAAGATCATCTGGTTCCAACCCCCTGCCATGGGCAGGGAAATCCTCCACTACACCAGGTTGCCAAAGCCTCATCCAGCCTGGCCTTGAACACCTCCAGGGATGGGGCATCCACAACTTCTCTGGGCAACCTGTTCCAGTACCTCACCACCCTCAATGTAAAAATTTCTTTCTTATATCTAACCTAAATCTGCCCTCTTTCAGTTAAATCTGTTGCCCCTTGTCCTATCACTACACGCCTTGTAAAATGTCCCTCTCCAGCTTTCTGTAGGCCCCCTTTAGGTACTGGAAAGCTGCTATAAGATCACCCTGGAGCCTTCGCTTCTCAAGACTGAACAGTCCCAACTCTCTCAGCCTGTCTTCATAGCAGAGGTGCTCCAGCCCTGGATCATCTTGTGGCCCTCCTCTGGACTCGTTCCAGTAGCTCCATGTCCTTCTTGTGCTGGGGACTCCAGAGCTGAACACAGTATTCCAGGTGGGGTCTCACGAGAGCAGAGTAGAGGGGCAGAATCACTTCCCTCGACCTGCTGGCCACGCTCCTTTTGATACAGCCCAGGATACGGTGGCTTTCTGGGCTGCCAGCGCACATTGCCGGCTATATTGAGCTTCTCATCCACCAGCACCTCCCAAGTCCTTTTCCTCAGGGCTGCTGAGGAAAGCAGCCTGTTGCAATAAGAAGGAAATTACTGCTAGCGATGCCTACTGACCAAAATACTACATAGTCATCTCAGTATTTCAAACTCCTAAAACTTGTTATAGAAACAAACACTCTTATTGCTAAGTAGCAATACCACTCTGATCAGAAAACAGAACAAGAAAAGGCAAAACACTGATATCCTTTTCCTTTTCAAGCACCCCGAAGAAGACAGATAAATCTTTCTATCGGTTCAAAAGCCACATCCCTTCAAAAAAGCCATTAAAATGTCCTTTTCTTTAATGCCATTGCTAAAGTCCCTGTGAAATAGCAAGGTTTTTACTCATGAACACTCCTTCGGAAAAAGATTTGCCTCTGATAAAACTGAAGAACACAGTCAGCCTGGGTGATTTCCATGGCACCGTCCATGCCAGCCTAAGGCTCTGGTTCACTTAGGCTTTCCTGCAGGCTGGGGCTGCAAAGTCACCCCTCCCTTACAGCCCAGGAAAGGCTTTGTGCCCAGCCAGATGAGGTCCCTGGTCCTCCTCGCTCTGGAGACCATTAGTTCTGGGCAGAGAGGGGAGGGCTACTAGGGGTGGTCTCTGGGCTGCCGGGATGTTCTGCCATGGTCTCAAAGAAGAAGAAGAGCATGAGGTTTGTCTTTGGGTTCCAAGCAGCAGACAAGACATCAGGGACGCCCAGCAGCTGTGCCCAGTGCCTGGCCACCAAGGGTGGTGACAATCCTTGGGGGCACAAGGATTGCCTTGGGTCAGCATCCCAAAGGCCTTTCTCTGAAGGATGCTGGGGGAGGGGAGGTGGCGGGGCTGTGGTGGGAGGGCTGTGCACGGGGGGCGGGGCCTGTCACCCCCATGTCACAGTGCCAGCACCCGGCAACCAGTCACAATGCCCCAGGCACTATAAAAGGGAGCTCTCCTTGTATCCAGCAGCCAGAGCTGGCCTAAGGGTGGCCTGAAGACATCTGAGAGCAAATCCTTGACAAGCTGTGGAATTACTTGGAGAGGTCTGACAGAAGAAGACCAGAAGCTGCACAAGGCTGCTGGAGGAGAGAAGCACCAACTACTCCTGGAGGTGCCTGAGGCTATCAGGCTTTTTCAGCTGGAGAGCAAAGAAGACCAAGGGAATGCCTTCTTGAAGAGCACTGCAGAGCTCACCATCCTCTTTGCCTACAGATACAGGGGCAAGAGCTGTTAAGAAGGGGCATGCAGAGATGTTGCCAGAGGTCCCAGGGCTTGGAGCACCCACTGGTGCCCTGCCAGGCATGGGAAGGATTTTTGCCCCCAGATCGATCAGGCCGGAGGCCTTTGGCCACTCTTGAAAGCTTTTGAGATGGCTTCAGGTTGAGGAAGACAGGGCTTGGGCATCTTCTGGGAGGTGTGAGCAGGCTGTGGGAGGAGGAGGCAGGTCTTGCTCCCATGCTCAGGGAACAGCCATCACCAGCGCTGCTGGGGTCAGGAAGGAATTTTCCCCGGGGGCAGATTGGCCCTGGGCCCTGGGGGTTTTTTGTCTTCCTCTGCAGCATTGAGCATGACCACTTGTCAGGGCTCCTCCGATCCCTTTTGGCTGGATCACTGTCTACTGCTCATGTACCACAAAGATGGCCTCTCGTGCCTCATCTCGCATCCGGGGATGAAGGCTTTCTTTCCCCACGCTGGGCCAGCAATTGTCCCTGGGGCTTTTTTGCCCT
The DNA here is from genome assembly GCF_009769465.1 of Tauraco erythrolophus. Taxonomy (NCBI): domain Eukaryota; kingdom Metazoa; phylum Chordata; class Aves; order Musophagiformes; family Musophagidae; genus Tauraco; species Tauraco erythrolophus. The sequence continues at coordinate 51,274,518 of NC_141496.1, read as the reverse complement.
CGTAGCCCTTGTGCCCCGCATCCGGGGAGAGGAAGCTTCTTAGACTCCAAGGTGGGCCCCATGGGTGGCCCTGGGAGTTGATTTGTCCTCTGTTGCATCAAACAAGACCCCTTGCCGGGGCTCCTTTGGGCCCTTTTGGCTGCTTCTCGCTGCTGCTCTTGCCCCTCTCTCCAAGGCGCCATCGTGCCCTGGCTCTCTCAGCCTTTCTTGCCCATGGCAAGGCTGGAGTGGGAGCTCTGCTCTTTCCTGGGCTGCGTTTCCCCAGGGATTGGTGCCTGTGCAGAACAGCCTGTGCTGGGAAGGGCCCCAGGCTTGCTGCCCCCATCTGGAGCTGCTACTTCCCAGCTCTCCTCACGTGCCAGACAAGTGCAGGGCTGCACCAGAGCGCTTTTCCTGAACCCCTGGTCAAGGAGAAGAGCAGAACAAGCTCTGTTATTCAACTCCCGGTGAATGAAGGGAGAAAAGAGAGAAGATTGGGCCAGATGGACCTTCTCTCTGATGGCGTAATGTTGTTGTCAAGCTCTTCTGTTTTAGCATGTTTTTCCATAGGAAATGGATCAGGCATTTCTAAGAAGGAACACAAGGACCAAAAATATCCAACGGGAAATGAACAGGTATTGCTCCACTTCAAAAGATTTGCGAGTATCTACTTGGAGAGCATGTTCTGCTTCAGAGTAGAAGAGGTAAACACACTGGGATCTCCCTGAGTAGAGTCTCGGGTGGATGCTGGAGCAGGCAGCTTCGAAAACCAGAAAAATCTTGTGGGGTAGCTTCACTGGAGGAGTGTGGAGCTGCACGCCAGGACATCAAGATTCTTAAGAAGAGATTGATTGGCACTGGGAAATGCCTGGGAGGAGTCTTGAGTGGATCACAGAGCACAGAGCTTCTTCCAAAGCAGAAAAATCCTCTATGTTAGCTTCCCTGGAGGAGTCTGGGGGTGATACTGTGGATATCAGGAGTCTAAAGAAGAAGGCAAAAACATCTGGCAGGAGTCTTGGGTGGATCTTGAAGCAGAGAGCTTCCACAAAGAGGAAAAATCCTATTGATTAGCTTCCCTGGAAGAGTCTGGGACTGTTACCTGGGACATCAAGAGTCTAAGGAAGAGGTCAAAAACTCTGGGATCTGCCTGGGAGGAGTCTCGGGTGGATGCTAGAGCAGGCAGCTTCCAAAAACAAGAAAAATCTTCTTGGTTAGCTTCCCTGGAGGAGTCTGGGGCTGCTACGTTGGATATCAGGTGTTTAAAACCGCCATCAGAAAGCAACTGGGAAATGCCTGGAAGGCGTCTCGGGTGGATCTCAGAGTAGACAGCTTCTGCTAAAGCAGACATATCCTCCTTCCTGTGAGGAGTCTGGGGCTGCTACCTGGGATATTAGGATTTTAAAGAAGAGATCCAAAAGCACCAGGAGATACTTGCGAGAAGTACTGGATGGATCTCAGAGGAGACAGTTTCTTCCACAGGATAAATATAATCTCTGGGATCTTCCCTGGAGAAGTCTGGTGCTCCTACCTGGCATATCAGGAGTCTAAAGAAGATTTTAAAAACTGGGATCTGCATGGGAGGAGTCTTGGGTGGATCCCAGAGCAGACAGCTTCCTCCAAAGCAGAAGAATCCTCTTGGATAGCTTCCCTGGAGGAGTCTGAGACTGCTATCCAGGACATCAGTAGTCTTAAGAAGAGATCAAATGGCATTGGGAAATGTCTGGGAGGAGTCTCGAGTGGATCCTAGAGCAGCCAGCTTCCAAAAGCTGGAAAAGTCTTCTCAGTAAGCTTCTCTGGAGGAGTCTCGGGCTGCTACCTGGGATATCAGATTTTTAAAGGAGAGATCAAATGGCACTGGGAAACGCCTGGGAGGAGTCTTGGGTGGATCCTGGACCAGAGCATCTTCCAAAGCAGAAAAATCCTCTCGGTTACCTTCACTGCAGATGTCTGGAACTTCTACCCAGGATATCAAGAGTCTAAAGAACAGGTCAAAAGCTGTGGGATCTGCCTGGGAGGAGTCTGCCTGGAGTGGATGCTGGAGCAGACAGCTTCCAAAGAAAAAAATCCTCTCAGGTAGCTTTTGTGGAGGAGTCTGGGACTGCTACCTTGGATATCAGGTGTTTAAAGCAGAGATGAAAAGGCACTGGGAAATGCCTGGAAGGAGTCTCAGGTTGATCCTGGAGCACAGAGCTTACATCAAGAGGAAAAATCATATCAAGTATCTTTCCTGGAGGCGTCTGGGGCTTCTTCCATGATATGAAGAGTCAAAAGAAGAGGACAAATGGCTCTGGGATCTGCCTGGGAGGAGTCTCGGGTGGATGCTGGAGCAGGTAGCTTCCAAAACCAGAAAAATCTTCTTGGGTAGCTTCCCTGGAGGAGTCTGGGGTTCCTACCAGAAATATCAAGAGTCTAAAGCCAAGATAAAAGGTCCAGGAATACATGGGAGAAATCTCAGGTGGATCCCGGAGCAGAGAGATTCTACAAAGAAAGACATCTTGGGTAACTTCTCTGAAAGAGTCTGGGGCTGCTACAAGGGATACCAGGTCCCTGTCAGAAGAGGACAGAAGACTCTGGAAGATTCCTGCCAGAAGTTTCAGCTGGATCCCAGAGCAGACAGATTCATTGAAAGAAGAAATATCATCTCAGGAAGCTTCCCTGGAGGAATCTATGGCTGCAACCCAGCTACTTATTTGCCTGACGCAGAGATAAAAAACTCTGGGAGATGCCTGAGGGCAATTTAGAGTTGATCCTGGAGGAGAGAATTTCCTGCAAAGTGGAAAAATAATCTCGGGTAGCTTTCTTGGAGTAGTGTGGGGGCTGCTACCTTCCATCTCACGTCTCTAAGGCAGATGTCAATGGACTCTGAGAGATTCCTCTGAGGAGTTTTGGGTAGGTCCCTGAATAGGGATTTTCCTTTTTCGTGCTACCTGGCAGGAGCCTTCAGTACCTACTTCAGATGACAAACACCTGCCAGAGGGAGAAAACCACCTCAGGTGTCCATGCTGGGAAGCCCCTGAGATGCTTCCAGGGGAGGGAGGGAAGAGGTTGGACAGTGCTAGTGTTCCCTGGAGCCATGGCAGCCCCAGGGGTCCAGGCATCAGGTCTTGCTCACATGCTCAGGGAATAGCCGATCGCCAGTTCTGGGGTCAGGAAGGAATTTTTCCCCTGGGTAGATTGGCACAAGTGTCCAGGGGTTTTTGCCTTCCTCTGCAGCATTGAGCATGGCCCCTTGCCAGGGCTCCTCAGGACCATTTCTTGCCAGCAACCCCTGGCCGTTGCAGGACCAGGACTCCAGTTGTGCCCTCCAGTCCCTCCACCTCTCTTCCCTGGGCCAGCTGGTCAGGGGAACTTCAAGGACCTCCATGCATGAGGTCACCTGGGGCTCTTCTGCCCTGTGCAATATGTGGCCTGCTTGGAAAGACTGCAGGCGTGGTGCTCTGTCAGGAAGGAGCCGCCACTTGCCACCCGGCCACGCGCCCAATAAAAGTGGAGTGTTGGACTCTAATCCAGAGTTGCTGGCAGTGCCTCATTTGTCCTGGTTGCAGCCCGAGAGCATCTCCAGCAGCCTGAGCCTGATCCTGTTCCTTCCCTGGCTTTCCCTGGGCCTGTCCCCACAGCAGGGATGGGACATGGGGCATGGGACATGGGACAGGAGCCTGTTGCCAGAGCCCGGCCCCTCTCCGGACCCCGCTCGCTAGCGGGCAGCCCAGTGCCGGCTGCCCTGCCACAGCCCCGTCCAAGCAGCAGCGGGCAGGGGCAGGGGAGCACCCAGGGGCAGCGGAGGGGCCATGAGGAGGGAGGAGAGCCCCTCTGGCCCCCCCAGCTTGGCCAGCATCCAGCCCTTTCCTCCTGGCAGCGGCAGGGTCTGCCATGGTCATGCTGATGGCCAGCCCGGAGGCTCACTCAGTGCTGACAGCAGCGGGACAAGCTGCTGTCCGGGACAGCGCTCCAGCCTGAGCCCTGCACCAGTCTGGCGGCACCGGCCCGGGGATGCCCAAGGGCTGTGCCTCTGCCGCTCCCGCGGGGATGCTCTCACGGACCTGGTGGCCAGGCGTTTGTGCCCCTCGGGCCCTGCCTCCCACGGAGCAAGTCATAGAATCATAGAATCATAGAATCGTCAGGGTTGGAAGGGACTTTAAAGATCATCTAGTTCCAACCCCCCTGCCATGGGCAGGGAAACCCTCCACTACACCAGGTTGCTCAAAGCCTCATCCAACATGGCCTTGAAGTCCTCCATGCTCCCTGCGCCCAGGCAGCCAGGAGCTCCCTGCTTCTGCTGTGACCTGTTCTCCTCCTGCTGCCCCGCAGGAGCACGGTTCTGGCTGCGGGACTTGGCCCACACAAACTGTGCTCAGCTCACCCGCCGCCTGCATGGTCCTGCACCCAGCTCCCAAATTCCTCCTCCCTGCCAGACAGGAAGGGGGTCCCAGCTGTCCGCCTCCGCTCCCAGGGCAGGAGCTCTGTCCCTGGGAGCTGATCAGCCCCAGCCATGCCTGCCCTGGCTCCAAGGGCAGAAGACCCGATGGCCATGCCTCACCTGGCCCCACACACAGCCTGGCTGTGGCGGTAGGAGCCCCAGCAGGGATGCGTGGCCGCACCCGTCCCCCTGCCCTGGCTCCGTCCCCCTGCCCTGGCTCCGTCCCCCTGCCCTGGCTCCATCCCCCTGCCCTGGCTCCATCCCCCTACCTGCAGCCGCCTCAGCCCCTGCCACAGCCCCTTTATTACAAACTGTTGCAAAACAGCCACCGGTAAAACCAAATACATACATAGATCTATCTATATCAAAGTTATCTCTCTCTCTCTATAGTAGGAGCCATTATGAATTTCCCCTAGAAACGCAAATATTCCATGGTACAAGAGCAAAGCCAATGGATGCACATGACAAGCTCTTTCAGGAATCCCCACAGGGCGGCCAGTCCAGATACGGGACGCGCTGCCTGTGCGCGCTGCCTACCCGTGATGTGGGGTGTCACCAGCAGGACGCTCCCCACCCCGCTCCCAGCAGCAGGGCTCAGGGGCGACAGAAAAGTCTCCCGTGGGATTAATCCCTGTCCCAAGCCTGGAGCCAGCTGGGTATCCTCAGGCAGCACCCGCTCAGTCTGGGCAGCTCCTGCGGGTAAGCGCAGTTGGGGTTGGCAGCCTGGTCCCTTTCCCACCCTGTTTGGTGCAGGTGCACGGGTGGCCATGGGCCATCAGCCCTGGGACAGCCATTGCTGGCTCCTCTTTCCCGGCAAGGACAGGCCGTTACGGCCATGTCTCTTGTCCTGCACCCATCAGGGTTTCTTTGTCCTGCCAGCTGCTGCCCAGCGAGGAGGGTTCGGCTGAGCTTAGCAGGGATGTCCCGGCATCTGCCTCAGCTGACCTCCTGCTTGCTCAGCATCTTGAGCGGTTCACCTCGGTGGGGGCTCCGGCACTGTGCCGAGCCAAGCCAAGCTCAGGCCAACACCTGAGACAAGCGATTCTGAGATGACCCAAGCGGAGCTGAGCTGAGCCGAGCGGTTCCGAGCTGAGTGGAAACGAGCTGAGCCAACTCCAGCCAAGGAGAGTTGAGCCAAAGTCAGCTGAGCTCATCTGAGCTCAGTGGAACGGAGCAGAGCCGAGCCGAATGGCATTGAGCTCAGCGACCCAACCCAAAGGTTCCAAGCTGAGGCGAGCTCTTCCGAAGAGTTCTGAGCTGAGGCGAACAGAGACGAAAGTTCCGAGCCGAGCAGAAACGAGACAAGCTGAAAGGTTCCGAGCAAATCCGACTCCAAGTGAGCCGAATGCTTTCAAGCCGAGCCGAGCAGAGGCCAGCTGAGCCAAGCCGAGCCACTTCAGCCACAGCACCATGGGCGGGCAGCTCTGCCTGCAGGCGCGGTGCGGCTCCTCCAGCCGCTGGTGATGGTGGGCAGGGTCAGGCCCCTCAGCCTCGCACACTGGGCACTGCCGCTCCTCGTCCTGCTCATAACTCAGAAAAATTTGAGAACAAAGTTTATACATTTTCTGGGATGTTCCCTTCAAGGGCAGACAGTTCTGGATAGAGTCTCTCTTCTAATCACTTCTGACAGTATTCACCTTATTCTGCTCATCCCCTCACTCCTTTGGGACCAGTCACCAGATTTTTTTCCTTCTTCCCTAAAGTTTACAGGGGCATTTAGCTGCTGTCAGTCTGACCTGCTGCCAAAAGACAGCGCTGTAAAAGCTTCGTGCCACTGCACAGCACAGACGTATAGAAGTTGATATTGGCATATTCGCACGCACAGGTTTTGCTGAGTGTAGCTTCTTGGGGATTTCACTTTTGGTGTGTCAGTGCTGAAGCATTTGAGATTGAGATTGGATGGCTTCACCAAAGGCAGATCGTGCCTGACCAACTTGGTGGCCTTTTACGATGGGGTGACAGCATCGGTGGACAAGGGTCGACCAATGGATGTCATCTACCTGGACTTGTGCAAAGCTTTTGACACTGTCCCGCACGACATTCTTCTCTCTAAATTAGAGAGTCATGGGTTTGATGGATGGACCACTCGGTGGATAAGGAATTGGCTCAATGGCCGCACTCAGAGAGTAGTGGTCAACGGCTCAATGTCCAAGTGGAGACCGGTCACAAGTGGCGTCCCTCAGGGGTCCGTGTTGGGCCCGGCCCTCTTCAACATCTTTGTCGGTGACGTGGACAGTGGCATGGAGTGCACCCTCAGCAAGTTCGCCGATGACACCAAGCTGTGTGGTGCCGTCGACACGCTGGAAGGGAGGGATGCCATCCAGAGGGACCTTGACAGGCTGGAGAGGTGGGCCCGTACCAACCTCATGAAGTTTAACCAGGCCAAATGCAAGGTCCTACATCTGGGTCGTGGCAATCCCAGGCATAAATACAGACTGGGTGGTGATTGGATCGAGAGCAGCCCTGAGGAGAAGGACTTGGGAGTACTGGTGGACGAGAAGCTCAATATGAGCCGGCAATGTGCTCTTGCGGCCCAGAAGGCCAACCGCGTCCTGGGCTGCATCAAGAGGAGCGTGGCCAGCAGGTCGAGGGAGGTGATTCTCCCCCTCTACTCTGCCCTCGTGAGACCTCACTTGGAGTACTGCGTCCAGTTCTGGAGTCCCCAACATAAGAAGGACATGGACCAGTTGGAGAGGGTCCAGAGGAGGGCCACGAAGATGATAAGAGGCCTGGAGCACCTTTCCTATGAGGACAGGCTGAAAGAGTTGGGGCTGTTCAGCCTGGAGAAGAGGAGGCTCCGGGGTGACCTTATAGCGGTCTTCCAGTACCTCAAGGGGGCCTACAAGAAAGATGGGGAGAGGCTGTTCAGGAGGGCCAGTTATGATAGGACAAGGGGTAATGGTTTTAAAATAGAGGGAGGTAGGTTCAGGTTGGATATTAGGAAAAAATTTTTTACTATGAGAGTGGTAGAACACTGGAACAGGTTGCCCAGAGAGGTGGTGGATGCTCCATCCCTGGAGACGTTCAAGGCCAGGTTGGACAAGGCCCTGAGCAACCTGATCTAGTTGGAGATATCCCTGTTCCTTGCAGGGGGGTTGGACTAGATGACCTTTGAAGGTCCCTTCCAGCCCTAACCATTCTATGATTCTATGATTCTATGATTCTATGATTCTATGATTCTATGATTCTATTATTCTGGCCAGCAGCTTTACTACAGGCTTCTTCTCCTGCTAGATGGTTTTTCATCAGAACACCTCAAGGGCCCAGCTAGCCTTCATCTCTTTTTTCTTGCTTGCATAACTGGACAGAATTTAGGTGTGTCTGCTGTGTATTCTGCAGCTTATTAGTTTAAGCTGACAATAGCTAAAGGAGACAAATGGTAGCCATTAATTGATGTTTGTATTGTAGTTGGTGTAAGGTAAAGAGTTACCCTCCTGAGGCTCTTGCTGAAGCAAAAAGTAAGTTAGTTGAATGAGAAGCCTTTTCAGTCCTAAGATGTGTCGACTTGTGAATCAGATCAGGCCCTTTGGCAGCACCTCCCATGATTCTGAATGAGCAGGAGTAATGAACACCCACGTGTTTCCACCTCCAAGGCATTCCTTTCCAGGCTTGGAAGACTGCATTATTGCCACACCTCATAATAGCAGGCAAGTATGAGGCCATCCTCTTTCTCTGTCAGAAGCTGGTGTGTAGGACAGCAACTTATTCCTGTTACTGCAAGGAAGAGAAAGTAGCCAAGAGCATCGTCAGACAGGAAGCACCCAAACAAACAAAGCCTCGTTGATTTGCTTCAAGAAAGCTCAGCCAGTTTTGCATGCGTGCGTGAGGAACGTTTGATTCAGACCCTTGTATTTTGGGAAGTTGGAGGTCCATCCACGTGCTCAGCCAGCCCTGGGTCCTGATGAGAACTGCAGGCTCAGAGGGAGGCCTGGCGCGATGAGTTGTCCTGCAAGCCCTGTGGTGAGCTTCTCACTGTAGCAGAACTCTTAGTTGATCACCAGCTGTGGGAGTCCTTGAAGCCAAACTCAAATGAGCAATTTCATCCCTTAAAGGAAGTGATTGTGTCAGTGTTTCATCTAGGCAAATCTTGAGCTCCATCTCCAGTCCTAAGGATGTTAGTTTCTGCTAGCAAATGGACTAAAAACGTTCATTTTACCTGTTTCCTCTTGAGATCAGAGGTGTGTAAGGAGAAAGCTGTGTAGCATCATCCATTCTTATGTGCCTGAGCTCCCAGGTGTCAGACCTGCACCTGCAAGAAGGAACGTCTGTAACTGTGGTGGTTGTTGTGTCAATTGTCTTTATTCCTCCCATTTTGAACAGTGAAGTTAGTGTAATGATGCTACTCCTATGAGTCCAAGTCTTTTCCCTTTTTAAAATAATTTTTAAAAGGGTTACTTTTTAGTTAGGAAAGCTGCTGAGGTTTTATTCCTAGGGTTGGAAGAGCCTGGCATGTTGTTTCTGGCGAGAGAATGTCAGGACTGAAGCCAAGTCCAGTTAAGGAAAAACAACGCTGTTAGCAGAAGCAACTGATGGGAAAGTGTTGTCTGGATAGCGGTTTCTTGTAGTGTGTTACCAGTGTTTTTTCACAAAGTTCATGCCGACAGATTGGATTTGGTCCCTTATGCATGTGTTCGGTGTGGTGTGGCTTTTGAAGATTTACAAGAAGACATTGTCAGGACTCCTGCTCCTTTGAAATGTTAGTGCTACGTTCTTCAGTTTTATCATCGTTCTCAGATTGGAGTAAATGGGAGAGAGCGTCAAAGATGTGGTTCAAACATGACAATGTCCGTCTTGTGCCTTATCCCTACGTTTGCACTATGTACCTGGAACTGAACTCATTTCAGCCAAACGTATCTCGTGGTAAGTCTGTAGGGTTATGTTTGGAGAATTTCTGGGTGCAGCTATGATCTATGTCTTGCTTTTCCCCTTTCCCTTCATCTACTGTGCCTTTGAATCAGAGGGAGCAAAACTGCGAGCAGTGTGGCTGTACCGTGGATTCGAAATAGAGTGGAACAGTGTGTTCTCTTTTGTCCTGTGTTTTCTAAAATTTCCTAAGTCTTTCTTTACCATTGCAACCCCTGCTGACTTTTCAGCTAGTATTTTTATGAAGCAATGGCCAGTGGATCCCAATCTTCGTTCTTTAATGTCAGTAGCCAGACTGGAGCCAGCACGTGGATATGGAATGCATGTTTTTCTTCCCTGTGTGTTGCAGCCCAAGTGTTAACAGTAAGGAATGTGTATCAGCGAATATAAAAAGAACACTGTCCTTGAGATAAGAAGGTAGGTTGAAGATGTGAAAAACACACTGTCCCTGGGAAAAAAACAAGAAGGATGAAACTATGAAAAACAAGATTCTGAGCAAAACATACTAACTGCAAAAATATTAAAATATTGTAACAAATATAGAAATCTGTATCCAATCACAGTGTGTATCATACTCGTGCTTGTCGCGTGAACAGTAGTGTTAGACCAATTAGCTTGCTAAGTACAGCGCATGAAAGCGTGCACAGAACCGAGCTATGCTATAAAAAGAGCAGTATCACAGAATAAAGCTGAAGCCTTTTTACTCATCATATTGATGCGTCTTGCTTCCCCGTCTTCGGCCGCAACATCTGGTGACCCCGACGTGATCAAGAGGGTTTTCAACGACCACAACGCGGACGAGAGAGAGGACGGCCATCCCGGCGCCCGAGAGAGGCGGATAGCCCGAGAGAGGCGGATAGCCCGAGAGAGGCGGATAGCCCGAGAGGCGGATCGTCCGAGAGAGACGGAATCGTAGCGCTACGGACTGACCGGTGAGTCAGGCAGACCGAGGTCTGGTTCGGGATGGGAATGCTGCAATGACAGCCTGGGAACGAGATGATGGAACGGGACGTTGCATTGTCGTTGTTGGGAAGCTTCTTAGAGGAGCGTGGACTAAAACTTGGAAAAAGATATTGGCCCCTGATTGCAGGGGGGTATGCAAAAGAAGTAAGTGACTGAAAAAAAAAAAAAAAAAAAAAAAAAAAAAAAAAAAAACCCACCAAAAAAAACCACAAAAAAGCAACAACTGCCTCAACAGGAGGAGGTAAGCGACTGGGACAAAGTGCTAGAGAAACCAGCACTACTAACAGTTCTAACTTGATAAAACTCCCAGTACTCCTGGTTTGGGTATCAGCCCATGTACCGGAGGCAAGCTCTTCAAATATATACCTGACAAGGACTTGGGACACTATAGACGTTAAACTTTGGCGTGCAGCCACCTGTGGGGATGCTGCTGGCCTGGAAAAGTCATCATCGAATCTTTTAATCCAGGGCCCCGAACGAAAGACAGACTTATTTCTTTCCCCCTCTTCCAACGAAGTCGGTACACCGGCACCCCCGCGCCGCGCCGCCCACCGCGCCCGGCGGCGCCCCGGGAACGCCGCTGCTGCTGCCGGCCGGGGCCGCGGGCGGCGTTTGCCTCGGCGCTGCCGCTCGTGTGCGGGAACGAACCGCGGCTGGAAAGGACGGAGCGCGCTGCGGGCCCCGCTGCGCCGGTTCGTTCGCGGCTGATGGTCCCCTCGGCGGGAGGGGGCGGCGGCGGTTACGGAGCGCGAGCGGCCGGAGCTGCGGCAACAACAACAAGAGCAACAACAACAAGGGGGGGGGCGGCACAGGGCTGCTGGGTCGTCATCGCCACCCCGCCCGGCTGAGGCGAGGGAGGCCTGACCCCCCCCCCCCCCGCCGCTGCTGAACCCCCCCGAGAGACAGCACATCGTAACTTGGATCGTCTCGATCGGCATCGCGGGAAATAACTAATCCTCTTTTGTTCCAGCAATTTCAACAGTTAATATCAGTGTTGCAAAACCGTAAACATGCACATTCCATTGTACATCTGCGAGCGCACACCACGCTTCCAGGGCCTATAGCAGAAGGGAACAGGCGAGCTGAGCCTCTCACGAGTGCAGCTCTGGTACCAAACTCGTTAATACAGGCAAAATCTTGCAGGACTTCTACCATCAGGATACTGACGCCATTAAGTGACAATTTGGTTTAACACGACAACAAGCCCGCTCAATCGTACAATTGTGTACTAGCTGTTAAAATATGATCATGCCACCAGTGAATGGTGTTAATCTTCGTGGTTTACGCTCGCAGGAACTTTGGCATACACTTCTTATCAGACATATGTATTTTTGTCATCATAAAGTATTGAGCATGTTGCTGGTATTTCTTACAATCCTACTGGGCAACCAATCATAGAATATGCACATGGTACTTTGGAGAATATGCTTTTGAAACAAGAAAGAGGAATGATGGGGAAATCTCCCAATGAAACAATAGCTAAAGTGTTATAGGTGTTAAATCTCTTAAATCGAGAGCTAAATATTTTGGGATGAATAAAATGTCACTCATGTCAAAATTAGGCACAGGCAGGGTTACAGCAAGTGGCTTTCCAACAGCTGACTGAATTGGCTACGAGAGCATTAAGACGTGTCCCTGATTTTTGGGACAGGGGAGGCTTCCTTTGCTTCCATTCGGCAGGGAGCACAGGAACCTTATGAGCATTTCTTTGATCAGCTACAAATGGCAGTTCAGAGATAAACAGAAAATCCGGCTACTGCAGATGTGTTGGTATTCCAGTTGGCCATTGAAAATGCTAACACAGACTGTCAATAAGCTCTTGATCTTATCAGAAATCGGGCAAAAACGATTGCAGATTTAGTAAAGGCGTGTCACAATGTGGGCTCGAAACACTATAAAGCAAAATTTTGGGAACCAGCTAAAATCATTGCAGCTTCAATATTTGCACCAGGAGTTGGAGTGGCACAGGTGTTAACTACACTGAATAAGTTGGGTTGTTAGCTTGCAAAACAAATTAATGCTACAGCTTCTGCTTTATCAATGCTCTTAATTGACAGGATGGTTAAAATCTTTAGTAAAGCAGACATTATATTGCTAGTAGTTCTTTTATGCATAGTAATAATCACCCCCTGCCTATTGTCACGCTCCCAGCAGACGGTACAGAGTACGGTTAATCAAGTAATGATCACAGAAAAACAAAAAAGGGGGGAGTTGTTGTGGCATCATACACACAGCTACAGTTGAGGTTTGACCTTGATGATTTAAGCCTGTGCTCTTTTCTGAAGTTGGGAAACACCGATAAAGAGGATGAGAAAGAAAAGGGAGTGTGAACAGCTGGTGCAGGGAGTGTGAGAAGTTGACATGAGGAGTTTTGGGAAGTTGATATAGAGTGTGTGAGAAAATGATGTTTAGTTTAGCAAGTAAAAAATAGCTCCTTTTTAGGCATAGCCAATAGTAAAATTAAAATAGGTGCGTGCACTATTGTTTGTAATCAATCACAGTTAGGTGAGAGCCGCATGGACACATCGTGGCCAGAGTAATAATCTATAAAAGCTGCGTGTATAACAACAATAAAGGTCACTCTGCTATCACAAAAGAATTTTGGACACAGACAATCACAGCTGCACAGCCTCCTTTAACAGCAATCATTAATGGGAAGGCTTTTCTGGCCTAGTTGACACAGGGGCTGATGTATCTATAGTGAAAAATCCTGACTGGCCGCCCTCTCGGCCTCTGATACAAGCCCTGGCAGCTGTGATCGGAGTAGGTGGAACACAGATCCCACAGCAGAGTGCACAGACCTTGTTAGTAGTAGGCCCAGGTAACAAACAAGCTGTTTTGAAACCATATGTTTTTGATGTCCCATGTACATTATGAGGTCGGGATTTGTTGAATCAGTGGAATGTGAGGCTAACCTCAAATTTTTAGCACGTCACTGATGTCCAGCCCTGACTCAAGCTGGCAAGCCGGTCTGGGTCGATCAGTGGCCACTAAAAGGTGAGCGACTGGACTGAACTCAAAAATTAGTCAATGAACAGCTCAAATTAGGACATATAATTCCCTCCAATATTTGTTATCCCAAAGAAATCAGGAAAATGGAGATTTATGTTAAAAGATTTAAGAGCTATTAATACAATCATTTCACCAATGGGTGCATTACAACCGGGTGTACCAAATCCTACTATGATTCCAGAATGTTAGCATTTGATGGCGATTGATTTAAAAGATTGGGTTATTTCACCTTTTTACTTTTTTATTTATTTACACCCTAACGATTGTCCTAGATTTGCCTTTTCAGTTCCAGTGCTTAACAATGAACGACCCACGCAACAATATCATTGGATTGTACTGCCCCAAGGAATGATGAATAGTCCTACAGTTTGTCAATTGGTAGTAGATGATGCTCTCTGTCAGGTCAGACAGCAGATCAAGCTCAGCAGATTATACGTGCCTGCCCTGACCGTCAACATATTGTGCCTTCAAATACTCCAGCAGGAGTAAATCCAACAGGTTTATGTGCCAATGAATTATGGCAAACTGATATTACTTATATTCAATTGTCTAATCGATCTAAATATGTGCATGTAACTGTTGATATGTTTTCTGCCTTTGTTGTTGCTACTGCTCACACTGAAGAAAACCATGGGAGTACCAAAGAAAATTGGGACAGACAGTGATCCGGTATGGTGCCTTTTTACAGGATTGAGGAGTGACTCACACTACCAGCATCCCTCATTCACCTATGGGACAAGCTGTTATTGAACAAACTCATTTAACGTTAAAACAAATGTTTGATAAACAAAAAGGGGCAGTCTTCCGTATATTTCCCCGCAAGAATCCTTGGACAAAGCCACATATGTTTTAAATTTTCTTAATTTGTCTGCTTCTAGGCAACATACTATGGCTGTGGATCACAATTTTAAACCCAGTGCCATTTTTGCAGAAAAATCAACAGCATGTTATAAGAAGCTGGACTCAACTCATGGGATGGCCCTGCGCCTCTGCTTACATGGGGAAGAGGGTATGTTTGTGTTCTTCCCACAGGTCCATACTGGTTACCAGCAAGAAACGTAAAGCCAACCAGGACTTTTGAAACTACAAATAGAGAAGGGTAGATCCAAGAATTAGCAGAGCAAGCAGAGATCACAGAAACACCGAATGAAGAGAATGGTTCAAATGGACAGACTTGTAATAGAAGATTTCATGTTAATATATCAACTGTTCTTATGTTTCTCATTGTTAGGTATAGTATGTGTGTGAAAGTTGCTTGTATATATGCTTTGTGTCTTTTCTCCGATCGGAAAGTGTATGGATTCCACCCGTAGCTACTGGAAGGAAAAGAATTAACTGGTACCAAATTAATGACAAAGAATTACTAATTGGACTTAGTTGTAAGCACGTAACTTTGAAAAGAAAAGCTAGGAGGATTGTTATTGAACAATATGTTGCGATTCGCAAAAACCGCTGTTAGCCGGCAGAGCGCATACTGGGCAGCCTTGTTGCGCGCACTGGCCACGCGTGCGGCAACGCCGTGTCAGTACCTTTGTCGTAGACTCTGCTAAGGGTGAAAAGAGATGGCTCAGAGCGGAGCTGAGGGAGGCTGCAGAGCACACTGTGTGGATAAACAGGGGACGCCCTGAAGGTGCCGTGCCTGCCTCCCTTCTCCACAACGACCCTGCCGATTGACACCCTCCTGCTCAGCGAAATCTTGGGTATAGTGGAAATAGTAAGGCCCTCGGAAAGGGAAGTAGTATACTAGAAACTGCTTTTGCAAGGCTGTACCAAAACAATATGCTAGTAACTGAAATTGCCGGTCTCCTACACAGAGTTTTATTCGTGCAAGAAAAAAAAAAAAAAAAAAAAGGGGGCAACGCTGTCACTGATCGATCACACAAATTTTTTCACCAATCTGCTCGACCTCTTCAGAAAGAGTTTGCACTGTCGCGAGCACAAGCCCGTGCCATCGTCGCTGCAAGGCACCAACCCTCGAGGATTGCAACCAAGAGGAGTGTGGCAAACTGATGTAACTGAGTTTCCCACCTTTGGTCCACTGCGCCATATCCACGTCACCGTGGTCACTTGCAGCAGAGCTGTATGGGCGACACCAGCGCCTTCTACCGCCTTCCGATGTGTGAAACAACATTGGCTTTCAGCATTTGCTGCCCTTGGCTTACCACAAGTCATCAAAACAGACAATGCTCCTGCATACGCAGGAACAGCATGTGCTGCATTTTTAGCGGATTGGGGAATTGAACATAGAAAAGG
Organism: Tauraco erythrolophus; assembly: GCF_009769465.1. Taxonomy (NCBI): domain Eukaryota; kingdom Metazoa; phylum Chordata; class Aves; order Musophagiformes; family Musophagidae; genus Tauraco; species Tauraco erythrolophus. The sequence goes on along the minus strand of NC_141496.1, from coordinate 51,259,031 downwards.
TGTTCCGTACAACAGTACGGGTCAGGCTATTGTTGAACGGTGCCATCAAGATGTAAAGCGACTCGCTGCCATTTTGAAAAAAGAGGGGGAGATGTCCCCCAACGCGCGAACTGAAAGGCGAAGGCGGAGGCAATCCAGGAGTTCCCAAAGACTCGGACCTCTCTGCAGAAGAATAGAAGAAGTGCTAAATCTTCCAAAGAACGTATTAGACGACTCTGATCTAGACGAGATAGATTTTGCCTTTATCCGTAGTTTAATACGCACAGCGCAAAGCTGCAAAATTATACCCGCTAACGCACTGTAGGTGTAGATGTAGAAGGTTACAGGTTATAACTATAGAGTGTGGAGGTTGTAGTCGCATATGTCATGAATCGCAACGTGACGCAGTGCAAGGCTGTGCAGATTGTAGACGCGCTTTAGATATTAATCCATACCAGGCATTCGCTACTTGGCTTAGAATAGAGAACGCGTCACGACAAAGGTTAACTGCGTTGTTTGAAAGTGTAGAAGAAGCTATATTAGCACACGCAGCCTTTAGGTTACAAAAACTACTGACTGTTGTAGAAGTAGCACAAAAGACACAAGTGATGGGTACCAGATATCAGAGGCAGTGTAGACATCATGACAAGGATGGAGGAGTTTATTGGTAAGACAATACCTATAGTAACAGGAATCTTAATTTGGTGCCAAATGACCTACGGAATCAACTCCATCAGCCCGAGAGACAACATTTGGGTAACCATTGCTAACAAAACAAACCAGTCATCAATCTGCCTAGCCCTGGGTGGTATTGGAAGCCCATTCCGTACCTGTCTCATAGGAGTACCAACATGGAAAGTGGCAGCCTTTAGAGGGCTGGTAAACGCCACCAACCTAACATATAGCAACTTCAATACCACAACGATCTATAGAGCGACCCCTCAACAGTATAACGGAGCAGTACAATGCCGGCTTATTCATGCACTTAATGCTTCCCTCCAGTCTAATCTAGAAGAACTAGACCTGCTTGGTAGTATGCATGCAAACACTACCGCTGGGAAAATAGGAGGATGGTTTTCATTTTTGCCGTTAGACCCAAACAGCTCAAATAAAAACAGGAAACTATGGGCAACCTTAGATTCTAATCTTGACAGCGCATCGGTAATTCGCTTTCTATACTCGAGCTGCAATGGCAGCAACATTACTGAACCTCGAAGGTTGCCCGAAGGAATTTTCTTAATTTGTAGAGACAGGGCATGGAATGGCATTCCAAAACAACCAGAAGGAAGTCCTTGTTATTTAGGCCAGCTAGCCCTATTCCATCCCAATATATCCCTATTGAGAAAATGGAGTGAAAATCACACCAGGAGAAAAAGAAGCCTCCATGATCTAGACTGTAGCAGTGTAGGCAATCCCACATTTTGGAGTGAATTTGGACGAGTAGCTGCCTCCACACTTTTCCCAGGGTTAGCAGCAGCAAAAGCGCTCACCTTAGCAAAACAACTAGGTTGTTGGGCTCGTGACGAGATAAACTTAACATCCAGCATTCTAGATGAATTAACGAAAGATGTAGAAAGTGTCAATCATGCAGTATTGCAAAACAGAGCAGCGATTGACTATTTGCTTTTAGCCCATGGGCATGGTTGCGAAGAGATCGAAGGAATGTGTTGTATGAATTTAACAGGTCCAGGAGAGTCAGTGCATAGAAAACTTAAACAACTAAAGGACAAACTACATGCCTTGAAAGAGGTAGATGGCATCGATGGATGGTTGACTTCCTGGGGAATAGATGGTTGGTTGAGAGATCTCATCAAAACGTGCTTGGGGCCTCTTTTGTTGTTAGGCTTTCTCTTGCTTTTTGGACCATGCTTAATGCAATGTATGACCCAACGCTTGTCAGCTATAGCGCACGCCATTTTTGAAAAAAGAGGGGGAGATGTTGCAGCCCAAGTGTTAACAGTAAGGAATGTGTATCAGCGAATATAAAAAGAACACTGTCCTTGAGATAAGAAGGTAGGTTGAAGATGTGAAAAACACACTGTCCCTGGGAAAAAAAACAAGAAGGATGAAACTATGAAAAACAAGATTCTGAGCAAAACATACTAACTGCAAAAATATTAAAATATTGTAACAAATATAGAAATCTGTATCCAATCACAGTGTGTATCATACTCGTGCTTGTCGCGTGAACAGTAGTGTTAGACCAATTAGCTTGCTAAGTACAGCGCATGAAAGCGTGCACAGAACCGAGCTATGCTATAAAAAGAGCAGTATCACAGAATAAAGCTGAAGCCTTTTTACTCATCATATTGATGCGTCTTGCTTCCCCGTCTTCGGCCGCAACACCTGTGCTTGAGTATGTTTGTTGACATTGAACTTCACGTTCTTTGTTTCTATTTTCCTAAAGAAAGAATGTGTGGGGTTTTTTAAGTAATGATAGTAATAACGGTAATAATATCTTTTGTATAATTAGCAAATGTTGTCATCTCCTTAGTGTTCCAGGTTTTCTCTGAATTCCCTGGACAGCCTCAGGCCCCTGCTGAGACCTCTATGGGACTCTACATTCAGCCTCTTCAGTTGTGAAAACAAAGTGTTTATTCTTACTATTTCCTTTTGTGATTTTTGGTCCCTGGGAAAGCTGCTAGTTTTTCTTGTGACTCCTAAATAGATACTCCTGTCTGCTTTATAAATGGACAAGTGGTGAGTTCTTAGTTTCAGCCGTTGGCTTGCGCGTGGCGTCCCATATCAAACATACCATGTTTGGATGTGAAAACTTCTAAACATGGAGAATTCACTCGCTCACTCTCCTGCACACCTTGCTCCAGCATTTAATTGCCCTCCCCAGATACAGTTATGCAACGCTTCAATTCTCTAGTTGCGCCCAGCATAAGGTGCTGTTACTTTTAGGCACTGATATTTCAAGTTGTGTATAAACACAAGTACATTGTAGAAATATCTATAAACTTATCACTGGCAGGTCCAGCATTTTTCTAAGTCCTTTATCTCATGCTCAGAAAGTGAGGGGGATGCCAAAATGGACTTTTAAGTTGTTTAAAGGAAGTCCAGTCACTAAATATTCACCAAATTTTATAATACCTCTGTTACAGGTCAAGAAGTAAACAAGGGCAGTGATGATATTGTAAGTTTTGTGTATTTGTTTTGTGGTTTTTTTTTAAAGTTATATTCTAAATAGTCTAGAGAAGCAGAATATGTATATATATATATGTGTGTGTGTATAGGCAATGCTATAGTTCTGCTGTTTCTGGATCAGTCAGGCAATGTAAAGTGACCCTGAATTCTCATCTAGAACCAGGCAAGTTGAGAGGAATCTCTGTCGATTCCATCGGACTTTCAATCAAGTCCTGCCTCAGGACCTGAGAGCCCTGCTGGCTTCAGTTAAATGTGTTTTCTGCAAGTTTGAGCTGGGCTGTCCGAAGGTTCCTTCACTGGGAGAGTCTGCATAAGGTCAATATTGCTGAATAATGAAGTCATTTCCTGGGTGCTCTGTGTGTCATCAACGAGAAAGTTCAGCTTCTTTGGAAAGTTTTTGTTGAACCAGAGCTCAGGGTAGGTTTGTTTTCAGTACGGGTGAGTGTCTGAAGATGAAGTGAATTAATGAAGTTGTCCTGTCCAAATTCCCCCAGAGGAAATCCCACTCTATCTGCTAGCGTGGAAATCCCACTCTCTCCTGCTAATTACATTCCGAGGCCCCCCGCTAAAACCGGAGCACTGAGGATGTCCTGGAAAGCAGTACTTCTTGTTTAAATCTGTGGAGCATCATCATTCTCTGGATGACCCGTCAGTGCTCATCTTCTGTTTGAATACAGCAGCTGATCTTTTCTTCCTGCCTCCTTTTTTTGGTTTTCATTGTGTACACATGAACAATTTTGCGAAACAGGAACATATCTTGGCTCTGAATTTTGTTCTGAAATAGAAAAGTCAAAATCAAATGTTATCAATACCAAGTTTGCAATATTTTGGAGGTCAAGGGAAGAAACAAAGTGTCAGTAAGTATTGCAGTGGAAGAAACGGTGAAGAGGAGGAGAGTGGATGTCAGAAGAGAGACCTCATGCCCACAGTTGGGTGCCAACAGGTGAGTTGACTACAAAATAGTCTTCCAGTGCACGTATTGATATTTTTAATGTCTCTTGTACCTTCCTCATGTTTCATTCCTGTGTCATCCTTTGCCCCATTTGTCTTCTTCCTTCTCTTCCCTAGGGATAGAATCTAAGCAGCATTGCCCATGTTTGGAGAAAAGTTGCCATACGCTTTCGGGTTCCCATGCCATGAACTAGAAGTCTTCCTGTTTATCTCCTTTGTGTTAGTGTTACCTGTAGAATCAGAGCGGGACAGGAACTCAGCAACTAGACAGAGCAGTGCACTGGGTTGCACACCTGAGCCAGGGGTGACAAGGGAAGGACCAGGAAGAGCTTTCTAGCTGCATCCCAGCATGTTGCCCTGAGTCGGCTGCTGAATGCTGCCTCTCAGCTTGAGCTTACTGCTCTCAAAGAGCTTTAAAGTCTCATGGAATTGCACGTGTTGTCTGTGCACGTGGATGATCTCACCCGTCTTTGCCATCAGCTTGTTTGGTAACTAAACTTCTCGTGGTGATTCCAAGGTAGGGTTTGCCAGCTTTCTCAACTCACTGCTCATCCCTCTTTCCGTGCCATGTCATACTCTTTTTCTTTTTAACTGCTTCTTGGTTTTAGTAGAAAAGCAGAAAGCCTAATACTGGCATGAGTGCATATTTTTTCATTTTTTCCATGAGACTTTGAAGCATGAGTACCAATATAGATTCAGGGTATCTACCTTGTTGGCTAGAGGTCCTAAAATCCTGATTTCTGATGAAATGCTTGAAGTAGCCGTTTACAAGATTGCTTCCTTTTTGTGACTTTTTGTAAACTTAGTTCTTACTTCTTTGACTTATTTTTAGAAATGGAGCTGAGTGTGTTCACCATATGAGTAAAGCAAAGCATGGATTGGAAACGGTAAGCTACAGAATATTCAGAATATATCAGTTTGGTAATACTATAGACCTACCTCCTTATATAAGGGCAAAGGTTCCTAGAACCTTTGAATATAATTTTGGCGAGTACACCGGTTCGGTAGTACTATAGCCCAACCTCCTTATAATAAGGGCAAAAGTCTCCAGAACTTTTGTATATATGGATAAGATTTTATTGGTGACAGGATATAGATTCACAGATAGCCGATGATAGTGACTGACTACAAGAAAAACTTTAATTAAAATACTGCAGTGATAATACTAAATAGCTAGCAAGATGTTAATAAATAAGTGCGCATAACACAGAGCTCTTACCCAATAGGCCTCCCTACGGGGGGGAAAAGAGAGGTTCAGCCCATCGACTGATCCCGGACGTTTCGATGGAGGGGCTTCTCCTTAACATCCTCTTTGTCTTTTGCCATTTTATACCTTTTCCGTTTCTTTTAGGTGGAGCTCGAGTGACTCTAGTCATACATCACTTTATTAGGATTGATGTAAACTTTTCTCGCTTTGATTTAAAGGCATAGGCAAGAAGAAATTCAGGGCGCCTGCTCAGTGAGGGGTGGTCGCAGCCCGGAGGCGGGTAGCTTTTGAGGTGGAGGTGTGTTTTGGTATTATAATGACATTATAATGAGCAAAGTTCAACTAAAGGACAAGATTTCCTGGGGCAACAGTTGCGATCCATCTTCCTTGATGGCAATTAGATGGTTATCTTCACCAGATGTTCTTTGCCCTGATAACAGGGATGAGCCATGGTACCTCCGCACCACTCTAATCCCCACTTCAAAGACATTGCTCATTTCATCTGACCAGCAGGCCGTGTCAGTCCTGGGAGCAGCAACTGTGTCTCACCTCAAAGCTGCTCTAATATTGCAGCCTTTGAGCTGAACTTTGCAAAGCTGTATTTCTCCATTTTCCCCAATTTCAGTTATTTTCCCACAGTGTCATAAGGGAATTTTAAGGGGATGTGAATTTAAGTGGAAATCATTAACTGGCACATCCAATTCATCCAAGGATGAAAGAAAGATAGAACATGGATTAGTGGAGTGCATGTTTTGGGTGTGAGAAGAAAGTTGGGAACTCAGAGGGTAAGGACACAAGGGATAGACGGAGAAGACGCATGAATCGTGGAATAGAATTGGGGGTAAATAGACGAGTGCCAAGAAAAGGAGGAAGGCCACGTCTTTGTCACCTGTTTTTCTCTCACTCATCTGAAGAGAAATTAAGGTCTTGTGTGGAAAGGTAAGGCATTGGAGAAGCATTATAGGATACCTGGAAGTGCAGATGTGGACTTTTACTCAAATGAAGGTGCGTCTGAAGGAAAAACTTTGTAGTGGAGGTAATCAGCTTAACACTTTGTATTATTTTTCGTGTTATTTCCATTTTCTATCACAGCTGATGTGGCAAGTGTATGAATGCCCTTTGCATACTAGATTTTTTTTTAAAAGCACAGTGCACTATGGAAGTGCTTAAAGCATTTTACTATTTTTTTCTCACTCTTTTTCATCTTTTTGTCTTCATAACTAACCATTTAGTTATAGAATACTTGATATTACTTGCAGCATTGAAAATTTTCAGTTTTGACAGCTTATGTGGACGATGTTCTGAACTCTTTCCTCTTGGTTTTTAACAAATCTTGCTTTTTGTCTTGGTTGCATTAAAATATTTCTTCTTGGTTGCTTTCATAACCAGCTTTCATCCTTGTGTGCTTGTTTGATGTAGACTGCATTCTACGTCTGAATGCACAGTTCTTTGATATGCTACTACAGTAGGCTGTGACAGAGTCTCTGTGTATTTATGCGGATTGGTGGTGGGTGTACTGCTTTTGGAGATGAGACTTCTGAAAGTTACGGAGGAAAATATGGGAGAAGTTGTGACACTAGGAAATTGAGAGACAATTTTTTAAAAAATTGGTGGTTGAAAGAGAAAAGTTAAGAAAATCAGAGTGGTTAATTAGGTATCAACACTAAACAAAAGCAAAACTAAACAAAACTTTCCTAACCAGCTCATGGTTTCACAAAACAATGTATATAGCAGTACCTGATGCTGTCGTTAGTCTGAAGAGAGATAAAGGACTGAGGGAATTAAGAGTGGTTCCTTCTCATGTGTAGAAGACATTTCTGTTATATTCATATTGGAAAGTACTGTCTGAGCAATAGAGAAGGTAAGTCTGGCCCTGTGACCGTAACATGTTTGCATGTTCTGTGGATAAGTGTGGGAGTGCAGATCCTTGAAGAGACTGCACGAAGAAAATCCTGTGTAAATAAGGACTGGAGCTCTAAAGTTAGGCCTCAAGGGCAGAATGCCCTTGAAGTTAAGGATAAGAAAACTATGCAGTATGATAAGGGAGTAGTGTTTGCTTAGAGCAGAGCTTCACTAGGCGGGTGTCTGTTTGAAATAAGCTGTTAAATATGACAAGCGTATGTTTCATCCAATAACGGTGTAGAAAAGGTGTGGTCTCAGGATTATTGGCAAATACTGTCTATATAAGCAATAAGAACTGCGCAATAAACAAGACTTGCTGCAGCTAACTCATATTGAGTCGTCTCAGTACTTCTCCAAATCCCTTCTCCGCAGATAAGTAGGTAGGACCCAATTTTCTGTGTATGTCAGTCATGAAACATTAAAAAAAAAAAAAAAAAATTGCTTTTCACAAAGGATGGGTTTGGTGGGGTTTTTATCCACCATACTAAGTTATATAAATATTTGAGGCCCATTTCATGTTCTCTTTTAATGACTTTTTGTCTCGCAAGCAGCAATGTTTTGGTGGGTTTTTAGTGTAACTTTATGGGAAGAAGAGTATTTTAATTATCTGCTTTGCTGGTGCTCAATTCAAGCGTTGGTTACTGTGGTTTGTTGCTCTTGGCTGTCTCCTCTGGACTGTACTTTCCTTAAGAACACATGTCCTGATGAAGGGTTGCTTAGTTTTCCTTTCCCTGAAAGAAGCTGGGGAACATCTAGGAGTAGACAGGACGTTAAATGCAGACACAAATACCCAAGAGCCAGTTCAGCCCATTTGAAAAGAAAAGGGTAGAGTGAGAAGACACTGAAGTGCCTTACAGCATATTGGATTCCCATCAGGAATGTGGCCAATGCAACCACATTCTGTTCAGTGCTGCTCCTCTTCTTGGGCGAGGAGGTCAGACTGAGGAAACGGGAGATGTAACTCACTCTGTTCAGCAGGAAACAAGGCTCATCTGTGGTGAGCTCCATATTCCACAAACTCTTGTGTTTTGAATTGGGCACATTTAAATAATTTACATCTGTGTTCTCAGCAGCTGAAAAATGACTTAGAGCTATCAAATTTCCATTCAAACTGTCGTCTTCTGCCTTCATCTTAGCCAAAACCCAGTTGTTTTGAGACTAAACGGATCTTCTTATTCTGTGGGATACTTAGTGTTTCGTTGCATCATATGGTGGGCAGACAAAGGGATTTCAATCCATTTAGTTAACAGCATGTCTGGTATACTTGGTATTTTCCATGGAGTAATGTTAATAATGGACTACATGAGGAGATATCCCAATGAAGCTCAGCTCTGATTCAAGAGCAGCTATTTAAGATCATCTCCCTGCACTTGATCGGTGTAACAATAGTACACATTGTGAGGATTTCACTTAGTTTTAGGCATCCTGAAATCAAAGGCTTAAAATACTGTGCATTATGTGTCCAAGAATTCAATGGATGATTCAGAAAAGTGCTTTTCTACAGAGGCCTGTTGAGAAACACATCACAGTTGCCAGAGACGGGGCTACCGTTGACAAAACTGTCTGGTGATTTTAGCCGTACTCATCAGGAGTGAGAGACATAGAGCCGAGGTGTCTCCGTAGTGAGTTTGGCCTTAAAATACTATAGTTGTTTAGTTTGGTTTTCATTTGTCTTCTCTAAGCTCTTCACACCAATCAATAAATTTAGTGAAAGGGATTTTAATCTGAATCTTGATTCTTAACTACCAATTTTCAGTCACTCAGCTAACCAGCATCAGATCTTCTCAGGTTTTTGTATTTCATTTTTGGTTTATGACTTAAAAGTCCTGGAAGAGAAAAACCCCCTTGTTTAACATCTAATCAAATTCAGTTCCTTTAGATAAATCTCTCAGCAGTGTCATACGTTATTAGCTTTGTAAATGGCTGGAAGATAACTTGGAAGAATGTTTGTTGATCCAGAAACAGACAACAAAAAGATTCATAAGGAATCATGCACTTGTAACAACAGGCAGAGAGTATGTGTTTTCAGAAAGCAACAAGTGGTGGGATAGCTTTAAAGTTTCAGAAGAAGAATGGGCCTATAATTCAAACATTTAGTAGATACTAAGGAAATAATAGACTAGCCTGCTAAAAGCACAACTTTAAATGCTAAGGAGCAGAAGAGAGCAGCCTTTATCAGAGAAAATGAGAAGGCTGTGTGCGGAGAAGTGAAAGGTACGGAATTGATTGACAGCAAAAGAACATTTAACGAGCTGGAAACAGCAAAGAACTAGGGGATTAGTGAAGAATTCAAGAAAATTGTCATTTGGGGTTTTATCTTTAAACTTAATTCCATCTTTTTTTTTTTTTTCTCCAAAGCAGTGAATTCCTGTTCCTGTATAAAGACATTGGGGTTAAGAGTGTGAAATATCTGATCCGCCTGCTTGATGAAAAAGGGATGAATTCCAGGCAAACAGAATTTTTCATTCATTGAAGACTGGGGGAAAAATATGTAACTGCAGAAGGGAAAGAGCTATTGAAGCCTCTGTGAGTGTTCAGCCTCAGGAAGGAAACGGACATCGCATCGTTATGGGTGAAATTCTCACCTCCTGAAATCCCACAGAGTTTTGCTGAGTCAGGTTTTAGCCAACAACTCTGGAAAATTCCCCAGTGACCTTTACGCCAGCGATAAGAGATCTCTTGTGTACATTTTCGGAAAAGTGCTGTCACTCAAAAATGAGGGGCAGACAGGGAACTTCCTCCTGCCTGGCTTTCTCTCCTTTCTTCTGGTGACTTCCCTTCCCACGCAGCCACCTGTGCACCCGCCTTAGCAGGCAAAGAGCCTTTCTCTTTCTCTGGGTAAAGCTTCTTGTCGACGTGCAGTCTGGTACGCAGAGCACTGTAAGAGCTTCATCCGTCTCCAACCACCAGGTTACTGACAAAATGAAAGCCGTATCACACGTGAACGATCCAGCAAAACAACCCGATGCTGCTTGAAACTCTCCTCACTTTCTTCAGAAACAGACATCTTAGTAGCTCCTAATCGACTAAATGTGTGCCGTACTAAGTACCTTTCTACTCTTTCTCTTTTTTCAGCTGAACCCTAATTTCCAAAAAAAAACAAAGGAGTTGTGCTTCCCTTGGAATATTTTTCTTCACACGAATAACAGTAGGAATTTTCCACCATGGTAGAAAACAGTCAAGTCATGAAAAAGCCTTCAAAATAGAAAACCAATTTTCAAGATGCATTTTCGGTAAAAAAAGTAAGGTTTTTGTTTTGCTGTTTGGTTCTTTTATAATTTTTTTTTTTAGATTCTGATTTTCAAAGCTTTAATTTACACAATTGAATTCTGACCTGAACTTTAATTAAAGCCTTTTCAAATTCTAAGCTGTTAGATGGTTGTTTTGGCTAAAACTGCTGCCTTCCACTTCTAATACAGCGGGTACAAGGTGTTTTACTGTCCTTTGGGTGGAAAATCACAAAATAAAGATATTTTTGAACTGGAAAATTTCTGTTCAGTGAAAGAAATCCATTGGACTCTCAATGGGATTAATTCCCCTTGGATGAAATGAAAAGGAAAATCAGTGCCTCACAGTCAGCTTTTATTGCTTGAATATTATAGCCGAGTCACTCAACGTTAAGGACATCCTTGCAGGAATTTTTTCTTTCGATTCCTGCTAAAAGAAACGAAACCAGCAACAGCCACAAAAGTCAAAAAGCCACAAGAGAACGAAGGGGTTTCAGTTAATCCAGTTGTCTGTATTGGTTGTGCCATATCAGAATGTGCTTTATGTGGAAGCGAGATTTAAGAGTCCTAACCTTAAATCATAATTTTGTTAGATGATACTTTATTTGTTAGAAAAAATATAATCACCATGCTAAGATCATCGTATCCGCAGAACAGACGTTGTCAGAGCAGGCAAGGCCACACACCTGTCCATCTGCACACGTATCTGCAAACTCCTAAATCCAAACAAACTTACACATCTTACGCCTCGTACCACCAGTACTATGACGTGCTTTCATCGGCTGTATAACGCATTTTCTGTTGCCTCATACTGACATTTCCTGATTCTCCAGAAAACACGCTGCCACCCAATACACACTTCGAGATTCAACCTTTCACCATTAGCAAGAGATTGATGTTCTCCATATGCAACAAAGAGGGAGCAGAATTTGTACCGAGGTTACACGTCAGTCAAAATAAATTCCAAAAGTGGAGCCCACAGAGCCACGTTTAGACGTATTGCAACAGTTGTTTTGCAGTTCTCTGTATGGACTCGTGGTTTTTGTTTGTGGCTTGTTTTTTAAATGGCATGCAAAAATTGCTCACCTCCACTACCCAAAATTGTGTAAACTTAGGTCCATGCACATGTGCCTGATTTAGCTCCCCATTCCAGCCACGTCCCTCTGCTTCTGTGCTACCAGATCTGGGACCAGAAGTAGCCCAGTTGGGACCAGTGGGGAAAAAAGTAAATAGAGCTGAGTTGTTTCTTTTGGTGGGAGGCTGGACTGGAGAAAGTGAAGCAGAAGAGCACCTGACGGGGCTGAATGGCAGACACAGCCAAGGCCTTGGTGGCTGGCATGGAACAGCAAAGGCGAGCAGAAGACACAGGTGAGGAGAGGGAGAGGAGAGTGGTGCTGCAATAGCCCCAGATGTGTGTGCAGAGGTGGGAGTGCTGCGGAGGCAGATAGCCCATTGTGACGTCACCTGGTGTCCCTCACTGCTCACCCTGGGGCACCGGCACAGTGTGGCCCAGTCTGGCTCGTGCCTGGACACCTGGCAGACGTGTCTGCAAGGTCTGGAGCGTGGAGCGAGGCTTCTCCTGGTGCTGGGTGGTGCTCTGGGGGCTGCTGTCTGCAGCTCTCGGTGCCCGTCCCGGAGCCATTCTGTGTTTCCCTGTCCCTGCCTGGTTCAGGCAGCTGGGCACTGCAGGGTGTGCTGGCAGCAGCGCAGGTGAGTGGTGTGGGGAAACATCTCCCTGGGATGGCCGTGGGGCAGGCAATGAGGCTCGGGGAGAAGGAAGGTCATAATTTTCAAGGGACCTCAGTGTTTCTCCCTCCCTTCCCTCCCCTCCCCTCCTCTCCCCTCCCCTCCCCTCCCCTCCCCTCCCCTCCCCTCCCCTCCCCTCCCCTCCCCTCCCCCTCCACTCCTCTCCCCTCCCCTCCTCTCCCCCTCCCTTCCTCTCCCATGGACAGTGAGTGACCATGGCCTCTCTCCATTTTGCAGTGCATCACACCCTTTGGCAGTGCCACCACCAGCGAGGGAGGGCGGCTCCTCATCCTCAGCTCTTCCCAACCCTCTGTCGAGCACTAACATGGCGACTAACACAGAGTGGAGCTGCCCCATTTGCCATCGCGCTCGAGATCACGTTGCTAACGCGATGCCCTGTGGCCACCAGTTCTGCCTGGGCTGCATCCTGCGTTGGGCAAAGATGAAATCAGAGTGCCCTCTGTGCGGAAGACAGATGGAGACTGTCAGGTTTCCTATGTCGGAAGAAGATGACTGTCTGGACTATGTCATCAGAGTCCCTGTAGAGTTGCCAAGTGACAGAAACCAGGAAGGCAGAGCTCTTGGTTGCCCAGCTGAAAACAGCCCCCGCCCCGCGGTGGCATCCTCTCCATCCTTTCCGCAGGAGATGTTGTCCCCAGCTGAGCAGAGGGCTGCAGGGACAGATGCCAGGGCTACCGTGGGTGGCCTCCTGCCCGAGGTCTGGGCAGAACTTTTCAAAAGTGAACGGCATCTCCTCAATCCCGTGCTGCCTTGGCTGCGCCAGGAGCTGGGGGCAATATATGGGGCACGGTGGTGGGAGGTGAATAGTACAGAGAGCATCATCCTGCAATTCCTGTGTGTCTGTGGTCCAGATGTGGAGGTCATGGGCGAGGTGCTGCAGGATGACCTCGAGGAATACGCAGTACCAGTGGTGCATGGCGTCATCGACATCATTGCGCACCAGTGCAGCGAGGAGGCCCGGAGGCTGCTGCGCTGCCGCGCTGATCGGGAGGATGACAGCTGTGCAGCCGGCTCCAGCTCCAGCAGCTCCAGCTGCAGCAGCTCCCAGCTGGGGACTCCCACCTCCATCTTGGCCTCCTCTAGAAGCCCTTCAAGTGCTGACGTTGGGGAGAACAGTGGCATGTCGGAGGCTGCCCTCCATGGGAGTCCTGGACGCCCCCCATCTGTGCGTGTCCCTGAAGAGCAGGAGCAGCTCCAGGAGGAGCCGGGGGAGGTGGTGGCAGGACTCTCTGCCCAGGACTGCAGCCACAGACCCTCCACTCCCGGCCAGGACAGGGACCGCTCATGCAGGAGGCCCCAGCGCCCCCCAAAGCGGAGTTCCTCCGGCCCCCGGGACTCTTCCCCGCCCTGCAAGAGGCCACCCCATCAGCAGCACTAGCAGGGCTTCAACTTCCATTAATTGAAAAAAAAAGAAATAAATTCTGATTTCCCTGACACAGTCTCCCAGTGCTGCTTTCTCTCCCTTCTCCTCCTGCCTTTCCATGCACCCCACGCCCCATTGTCAACCAAGGGTCCCCAGAGCCCCAGGGCCCTGTGGCCAGCAGCTCCCATGCAGGAAATCCTGCTGCAGCCACAGCCATGGAAGAGCTTCTGAAGAGCAGGAAGAAGTTACTAAAGGCTGTTGAAGAAGGAAGGAAGATGTCTTGTCTGAATTTCCCCAGAGGAAATCCCACTCTCTCTGCTAGCATGGAAATCCCACTCTCTCCTGCTAATTACATTCCAAGGCCATCCGCTAAAACCGGAGCACTGAGGATGTCCTGGAACACAGTACTTCTTGTTTAAATCTGTGGAGCATCATTCTCTGGATGGCCTGTCAGTGCTCATCTTCTGTTTGAATACGGCAGCTGATCTTTTCTTCCTGCCTCCTCTTTTTGGTTTTCATTGTATACACATGAACAATTTTGTGAAATAGGAACATATCTTAGCTTTGAATTTTGTTCTGTGTCATGGTTTGATGTGGAGGGGGTGGGGGTTCTGGTGGCAGGAGAGGGGTTTTGCTCCTTGTGACCTCTCCGGTTTTGGAACCGGGTTAGGCTTAGTTCTGGCCACCAGATCAGACTCCCATCCCCCTCGGGGTTGAGCCAATAGGGCACCTCTGCGAATTGCCCTATTTAAGTCGGGACAAAGAAACCAGAAAAGGTGCTTTGCCCAGGAGTGAGGAGAGAAGGGAGGAGGGCACTGCCCCCACTCCCTGGCTCCTGGCCGGGCAGCTGCCTGTGTCGGGCCGGCGCCGCCTATGGAGAATGGCGGCGGCGGAGCCAGCTGGGGAACTCGGGGGCACCCCACTCCCGGGGTACCCACTGGGCTGAGTTCACCTGGAGAGGACTGAGATCTGAGAGACACAGCTGCATCGACACCAGGTTAGTGAGGATGGAGTGGGAGGAGGTGTGCCGGAGCCGAGTTTCCCCTGCGGCTGATGGTGAGATAGCAGGCGGCCCACCTGCAGCCAGGACGGCCTCGGTGGAGTAGAGACCCACTCGCAGCCCATGGGGAGAAGATGCCTGAGCCTGAGGATGGTCATGTTGGGATGCACGACAAGGCAGAGAGGCATCTGGAGTCTGCGTGACGACGCACGCTGGAGCAAGTGGCTACAACTCCCGAAGTATCCGAGACTGTGGTAAAGCCCACACTGGAGCAATCTGTCGGGAAGGATTGTTTCCAGTGGGCTAGACTTGCGCTGGAGAAGTTTGTGGATTTTTCCTCGTGGGTAGGGGATCCACTGGAGCAGGGGAAAAGGGTGTAAGGACTCCTCCTCCTTTAAGAAAGAAGTAGCAGTAACAGCACGGAATGAACTGACCTGCACTTCCCAGTCCCTGCCCCCTGTGCTGCTGGGGGGAGGAGGTAGAGCCGGGAGGAAAAGGAAAGGGGGGGGGGGGAAGGTGTCGGTTTTAAGATCTGGTTTTGTTTCTTTCTGTCCTCTCGAGTAACCGGTTTTGTTTCCCTTTGTCCTTCTAAGTAACCATTAATAAACTGTTTTGCTTTAAGAAAGCCCAGTCTGTTTTGCCTGGGACCATGGTTGGTGGGTGCTCCCCCTGTTCTTGTCTCAACCCTCAGTCCCTTTTTTTTTTTTTCTTTCATTTTTTTCTCCTCTCTACTTTACTGGAGAAGGAGAGACTGTGTGAGTTTTAGTTGCTGGATCAGCCTAAAACCACAACATTCTGAAATAGAAAAGTCAAAATCAAATGTTATCAATACCAAGTTTGCAATATTTTAAAGGTCAAGAGAAGAAATGAAGTGTCAGCAAGTATTGCAGTGGAAGAAACGGTGAAGAGGAGGAGAGTGGATGTCGGAGAAGAGGTAACCGTTTACAAGATTGCTTCCTTTTTGTGACTTTTTGTAAACTTAGTTTTTAGTTCTTTGACTTAGTTTTAGAACTGAAGCTGAGTGTGTTCACCATATGAGTAAAGTAAAGCATGGATTGGAAATATTCTGATCATTCCTCCAGGGCTCTGGTTCAGTTCATCAGCAGTGTATGACTCTGGATCCAAATCCATCTGGTGTTTTAGAACACGTCTCAAAGAGGGAAGGGTCTGCTGAAACACAAAGGAAATCCATCTGCTTAGTACACGTAGGATTGACGTTAGAATATTGGCACTCGATTCAGAAGGAAGAGCGTGGAAGCGCTGCGGTCACGTGACTGTTAAATAGATTGCATTTTCAGCTCTCATCCAAATGCATTTTAGGCCTGCGATTTTGACAGTGGGCTGTGTGGGGAGGATGGTTGGAGTTGAGTCTGGGCATCTTTCCATGTACCAAGTGCGCCAGTAGAAGTCAAAGAAAGAAAGAGAGAGGACGAAGAGACACTCAGCCTGTCACTGCAGATAATTTTCCTAACTTAGTTAATAGTCTAAGATTAAACTGCAGAGATCTTGGGCCATCTAAAGTTTGGAATTTTAGGTGAACCTGAGCTTAGTGCAAGAGAAACAACATCTGGGAGTAGATCTGTTCTTCTATGATCTTCTCTCTATGACAAAGTTGGTTTACTCTCTCTTAAAGAAGCTCACCTGCTGATTTTGTTGTTTGTGGTCCTTCCTATTGCTGATAGCCTTCCTAATGGGCATTCCTGGCTCACCTCTTGCCTCTGGCACTTTTCACTTTTATCCCTTCCCTGTTACTATTTCCTATGACTATGTCTTCTTAGCAGGGCTGATGTCGAGGGGCCTGTATTGTCCAGTGGCTCTTATTTCCCACAGCACCTCTGTTCCTGTTTTTCAAGTCTCTCTCTGTGCCATAGCTGCAGTTATTCTTTCGCTCTCTGACACAGAGTCAAGTCTGCTCAATGAATTACAGCCTTGTGTTAGGCCTGTGAGTATCCTGAGGAGGGAGGGGTAGAAAGATATTGGTGACCACAGTGCTCATAGTAGCAGGGAAAAACTAAAATCACAGAACACGGGAGTAGACCTTGCCTCTTAGCTCTTCAAGCAAGCGAGCAAATAAAAATCTCCTGTACGGTAGAGTTTGACATGGTCTAGCAGCTCTTGGGTTCCTTTTCCTTTCAGAATGCCTCCAAAGAAAATGAGTTCAGTCCAGCATCCCTTACCGTGGGCTGTAATCAAATGAGTTCCTGTAAGTAAGGCTTGCCTGGTTTGTCTCATTCGAATTGGTCATATCAAATCAAAAGCTGCAAGGATTACACTGGTGTTAGTTTTCCCTTAAAAATGGTGTTTGGTATTTTCCAGCACGTGAGATCAGGAATTAGAACCACCTTAAAGTGGTAGATCACCAGTGCTTTTGGCTGACACTCTCTTTCCCACGTAAGGAATTCCCACCTGTAGAGCTGGGCTAGGTAGCGCTTTCAGAGCTGGAGTGTGAGATTGGAGTGTTTTCCCGAAAGCGGGATTCGTTTGCCGGGTGTGAATTAAGCCAATCCACATGCTGAGCCAGGACACCACTTTGTTACAAAGTTGTGCAGGTTTGGGTGCCTGTCCCAAGACAGCACACCCTTTCCAAAATGCAATGAATGTTTCTACAGTAAATTAACATATTTACATATTCATAGAATCATAGAATCATAGAATCATAGAATGGTTAGGGTTGGAAGGGACCTCAAAGATCATCTAGTTCCAACCCCCCTGCCATGGGCAGGGAAATCCTCCACTACACCAGGTTGCCCAAAGCCTCATCCGGCCTGGCCTTGAACACCTCCAGGGATGGGGCATCCACAACTTCTCTGGGCAACCTGTTCCAGTATCTCACCACCCTCAATGTAAAAAATTTCTTTCTTATATCTAACCTAAATCTGCCCTCTTTCAGTTTAAATCCGTTGCCCCTTGTCCTATCACTACACATCCTTGTAAAAAGTCCCTCTCCAGCTTTCCTGTAGGCCCCCTTTAGGTACTGGAAAGCTGCTATAAGAACACCCCAGAGCCTTCTCTTCTCCAGGCTGAACAGCCCCAACTCTCTCAGCCTGTCTTCATAGCAGAGGTGCTCCAGCCCTTGGATCATCTTCGTGGCCCTCCTCTGGACTCATTCCAGTAGCTCCATGTCCTTCTTGTGTTGGGGACTCCAGAGCTGAACACAGTATTCCAGGTGGGGTATTCATTTTTATTCTGTTACACGATCAGTTAGTTTTCTCTCACCTACCATGTAAATCAGTTTGCATGCTCAGGCCTTTTCCTCCTACCCTGTCTTTTGGGTCTGGGGTACGCTCAGGGTAGGTGGTCCGTGAGTTGGTCACGATCTCCCCTGCCAGAACTACCTTTCCTGCAGTTACTGCTGTTTCTTGCTTACTTAGTATTTGTGGTATTCTTCCAATCTCGATAACCTTTTCTCATAACGAGTTTTCCTTATCAGTGTTTGAAGTCCTTGCTTTGGCTCCTCCTTTAGTGGTTAAGGGCTCGCAGCATCCTTAAACACTAGCCAGATGTTTTCGACTTACAAGGACGCGTGTCCTCCTCTTGACATGTATTTTAAGGCTCCTCCACTATCCCTCACTGTCTTAAAGAAAACAAAGTCTAGTACATGTTTTCATCAATACAGGTTTTTTCAAGATGTTCCTCTTTTAAGGACAGCTTGGCCATTCAAGATGATCATCCCAGTTTCAAACATCAGGTACACGCTTGCCTTATCCAAGTACACGCAAAAAGGCTACTATGTACATACACGCAGGCCACTAACTTCAGTCTGAGCGGATTCAAGCAAATCCTTCACTTAAAGGTTTCGCTTTTCCACGGCCAGACAACAGGAACCTACCTCCAAATCAGTCTGCACTGTGATTGCTTTGAAACCTCCCAGGCGTCACGTCAGTCAGTCTGGAGCCACCTCTCAGTTTCAGGGTCTGCCGTTGGGCGTGCAGGGAGTGTGGAGAGAGCGAGCTTGTGCTTTTGTTCTTGCTGCTGTTTCTTACAGGCAGACCTGTGCGATCTGACCTCGAACAAAGAGCAGGTACCGCTCAGGCTGAGGGTGCAATGCCGCTGCGGCAGCAAGTGGACCAAATGGCAAAGGAAGGAAACATGGAGTCAGGAGGAAGAGGTCTCTCAAAGTTCTGGAGGAGCTACTAATCCTGCAGCTGTGAGCAGATGCAGTCCTGGCTACGTCAGAGGCTGTGCCTCATTCTGGCAGTTCGAGTGATTCTACCTTAACCAGAATGTATGCCAGTCCCTTTAAGCACTGAGAATAGATCATTTCGGCCCAAGTTGCTCTTTGATTCCTCTATTTTTTTTCAGTCTTCCTCTGTGTTATTTTTTGCTGGGGTTGGGTCTTCTGGTGCACAGAAGCTACCTTGTTATTGCAATTCTCAGAGAAGTATTTTAAGTGTAATGTGCTCTCTTTGTTCTTGTTTCGCCAGCATAATCTTTTTGCCGCTACAGCATCTTTTTGGTGGAAAGAACTGACCTGCAACTCCTAATAGTTGTGGAAAGGTAAACCCGTAGCATGAATGTCGGGTTGTGTTGTTGCTTTTGTAATGCAGCTTTTGACATTGCTTGTCTCAGCTATTAAATGCTTTAAAGGGAATTCTACTTTGTTTGCATTTTCAAATTAACATGCTGAAGACATTGGGTTAGAATGTCTTTACAACCTGGAGTTTTTGGAAAAAGAGCAGCAAGCTTTCAGATGTTGATCCTTGTGTGTGATAAATGTGGAATTTGATATTTGAAATTCATTCTGTGAGAGTCTAATAAACCCAGCTTCGGCTTGGAACTGCGTGTTATTTTAATCAGTCTTACCCTGGCAGAAAACACTCTTTCCCTCCAAGAAGAAGCAGAGGTTTCTAGTAGTCAATGGTCTTCTGAACCATGCTTCAGAGCACTGAAGAGATCAAAATCTCCCACCTTGGAGATGCTCAAACGCTGTCTGGACGTGGTCCTGGGCAGCTGGCTGTAGGCGGCCCTGCTCGGGCAGGAGGTTGGGCCCGATGACCTCCAGAGGTCCTTTCCAACCTCTACCAGGGTGTGAATCCGTGACTATTTCCCGAGGGAGTTTCCTTCCCTTTTTACACTGTCTGTATCTCAACACACAAGCGTTTTCTCGCTTTTGCCCTTCTGCTTCTTTCTGCCGCTCCGCTGAGGGGGGTGGTGAGCAGTTGGGTGGGGGCTCACCTGCCAGCCAGGGTCAACACACCCCACCCTGAAGGGGCTGCAGCCTGCAGAGGACCTCGGCAGGAGCAGAGGCAAAGCGTGAGACACCGCCATGCGCGGACCCTGACCCCTGCACTCCTTGTTGCCTGGCTGATGGGACCGAGTGTGACCTGCAGCAGTAACAAGCGGGAGGAGAGGAGTCAAGGGGTGAAGCTGAGCCTGGGAAAGAGGGGGAAGGAAGTTAAATGGGTCTACTTCCAATGAGTGTGATTCATGTCTACCTCTGCTGGGGAATCTGATGCTGTCCCATGTGACAGAGCATCGCCATCCCCGAGGCCCAGCATCTTCTGGGCAGCCTGGCGCTGGTTCTTTTTCTGCTCAGGCACCAAGAAGGATGCTGTACCTTGCGAGATCTTCCCTCTCACCGACCCCACACAGAGCAGAACCCTGGTAACGTCCCCTGAGGGCTTCAAGTCCATCCAGTACCTTTGGTGAAAACTCGCCTGCAGGCAGGGTCAGGAGGAATTACCAGCTGGGGCTGCCCAAAGCCATGCCGTGTGTAAAAACAAATGAAAGTTCCCTGTTTTCATCTGACCGTAAACTGTACCCGTAAGCCAGAGTGAGGTAGGCGGACACGTGATCAGGAGCTGGGGCAGACGGGTGCGTGTGAACACAGGAGGGTGGGCTGAGAGATGACGATAGACCTGAGTTACTGGCAAGAATCAGGAGAGGAAATCTGGCCAAGAATGAGACAGGCAGAGGTAAGGTAGGACAGACACCAGAAGGAGGACAAACGCTCGATGACTCGTTAGCTGGCCGTACGATGGCGTCAGCGGTGAGGTCAGCAGAAGATGCACCCAAAGACATAGCAACTTCTCAAGGTGGGAAACGCCACTACAGAATGAGGGGCACTATCTGCAAGACGGGCGTCCAGTTTGGAAAACCATTCGAGGCCATAAGGAAACCGGTTCACTTCAGTGTAAAACGTGTTCTCAAATGCATTTAAAACGCAAACGAATAAATTTGTAATCGCAACTGGGAGAGGCATCCTGCAACTCGGAGAGCTGCCTCCAACGGAGAACGATCCCCCGGGCGGCTCCCGGGAGCAATCCCGCCTCTCCCGCGGCGCGGCACGCGCGGGCAGCGGAGAGACCCGCCGCGCGGCGGCAGCTCTCGCGACCGGCGCCGCCGGGAGCGTCCCGCGCGCTGCACCGGCGCGGAGCGGCCGGTGGCCGAGGGCCGCCGCTCCGGGGCCGCCCGACCCGACCCGACCCGCCGCCCCGCGCCGCGCAGCGGCGGCTCTCGGCGCGCGGGGCCGCGGCCGCCCCTCGGCTGCCCGGAGCTGCCCGCGGGGCGCGGCGCGGCAGTGGGCGCGGAACGGCGTGGCCGCCCCGACAGCTCCAGAGGCGAGTTCCCGCGGGGCCGGCGCCCCCTGCGGAGGAGCCGAGCTCCGGTCTCCGCCCGCAGAAAGCCCGGGCCTCTGCGCGGGCCGCGAGGGATGCGGCAGCCCAGGGAGAGCTCCCACGCACGCGTGCAGCCGTCTTGGGTAGACACTGGAGCAGACAGCTTCCTAAAACCAGAAAAATCTTCTTGGGTAGCTTCCCTGGAAGAGTCTGGGACTGCTACCTGGGATATCAAGCTTTTAAAGCAGAGATCAAATGGCACTGGAAAATGCTTTGGAGGAGTCTTGGTCGGATCCTGGAGCAAACAGCTTCCTCTAAAAGAAAAAGAATCCTCTCGGGTACCTTCAGTGGAGGATTCTGGAGCTGCTACCCGGGATACCAAGACTCTAAAGAAGAGATGAAAAACTCTGGGATCTGCCTGGGAGGAGTCTCGGCTGGGTACTGGAGCAGACAGCTTCCTTTAAAGCTGAAAAATCCACTCGGGGAGCTTCCCTGGAGGAGTCTTGGGCTGCTACCTGGGTTATCAGGTTTTTAAGCAGAGATCAAATGACACTGGGAAATGCTTTGGAGGAGTCTTGGTCGGATCCTGGAGGACACAGCTTCCCCTAAAGCTGAAAAATCCTGTCAGGCAGCTTCCCTGCAGGAGTCTTGGGTTGCTACCCTGGATAACAAGACTCTAAAGAAGAGGTCAAATACTCTGGGATCTGCCTGGGAGGAGTCTCGGGTGGATACTGGAGAAGACAGCTTCCTAAAACCAGAAAAATCTTCTCAGATAGCTTCCCTAGAGGAGTCTCGGGCTGCTACCTAGGATATAAGGTTTTTAAAGCAGAGAACAAATAACACTTGGAAATGCTTTGGAGGAGTCTCGGTTGGTTCCAGGAGCAGACAGCTTCCCTTAAAGCTGAAAAATCCTCTCGGGTAGCTTCCCTGGAGGAGTCTGGGGCTGCAACCCAAACTAATAAAAGTCTAAAGAAGAGGTCAAAAACTCTGGGTTATGCCTGGGAGAAGTCTTGGGTGGATACTGGAGCAGACAGCTTCCTAAAACCAGAAAACTCTTCTTGGTAAGCTTCCTTGGAGGAGTCTGCGTCTGCTTCCCAGAATGCAAAGACTCTACAGAAAAGGTTAAAAGCCCTGGGATCCGCCTGGGAGGAGTCTGCCCTGGAGGAGTCTGGGGCTGCTACCTAGGATATCAGGTTTTTAAAGCAGAGATCAAATGACACTGGGATATGCCTTGGAGGAGTCTCAGTCAGATCTTGGAGCAGACAGCTTCCTCTAAAGCTGAAAAGTCATATCAGGGAGATTCCCTGGAAGAGTCTGGGGCTGCTACCCAGGATAACGAGTTTAAAGAAGAGTTCAAAAATTCTGGGATCTGCCTGAGAGGAGTCTCGGGTGAATAGTGGGTCATAGAGCTTCTAAAACCGAGAAAAATATTCTTGGGTATCTTCCCTAGAGGAGTCTGGGGCTGCTACCTGGGATATCAGGTTTTTAAAGCAGAGATCAAGTGACACTGGGAAATGCTTTGGAGGAGTGTCGGTCAGATCCCGGAGCAGACAGCGTGCTCTAAAGCTGAAAAATCCTATCGTGTAGCTTCCCTGGAGGAGTCTGGGGCTGCTACCCAGGCATAGCAAGACAAAAGAAGAGGTGAAAAACCCTGGGATCTGCCTGGGAGGAGTCTCGGGTGAATATTGGAGCAGACAGCTCCCTAAAACCAGAAATATCTTCTTGGTTAGCTTCCTGGTGGAGTCTGGGGCTGCTACCTAGGATATGAGGTTTTTAAAGCAGAGATCAAATGACACTGGGAAATGCTTTGGAGGAGTCTCAGTCGGACGTTGGAGCAGACAGCTTCCTTTAAAGCTGAAATATCCTCTCGGATAGCTTCCCTGGAGGAGTCTTGGGCTGCCATCTGGAATATCAGGTTTTTGAAATTAACATCAATTAACACTGATCAATGTTTTTGAGGAGTTTTGGTCAGATCCTGCAGCAGACAGCTCCCCCTAAGGCTGAAAAATGCTATCGGGTAGCTTCCCTGGAGGAGTCTGGGACTGCGATGCTGGATACCAAGACTCTAAAGAAGAGGTGAAAAACTCTGGGATCTGCCTGGGAGGAGTCTCAGATGGATACTGGAGCAGACAGCTTCCTAAAACCAGAAAAATCTTCTTGGTAGCTTCCCTGAAGGAGTTTGGGGCTGCTACCTAGGATATAAGGTTTTTAAAGCAGAGATCAAACGATGCTGGGAAATGCTTTGGAGGAGTGTTGGTCAGATCCTCATTCTGAAAGCTTCCTCTAAAGCTGAAAAATCCTCTCGGGTAGCTTCCCTGAAGGAGTCTCGGGCTGCTACCTGGGATATCAAGCTTTTAAAGAAGAGATTAAGTGACACTGGGAAATGATTTGGAGGAGTGTCGGTCAGATCCTAGAGCAGACAGCTTCCTTTAAATCTGTAACAATCCTCTCGGGTAGCTTCCCTGGAGGAGTCTGAGGCTCTTACCCAGGATACGAAGACTCTAAAAAAGAGGTCAAAAACTCTGGGATCTGCCTGGGTGGAATCTCGAGTGGCTAGTGGAGAAGACAGCTTCTTGCAACTAGAAAAATCTTCGTGGGTACCATCCCTGGAGGAGTCTGGGGCTGCTACCTGGAACATCAGGTTTTTAAAGCAGAGAACAAATGACACTGAGAAATCCTTTGGAGGAGTGTCGGTCAGATCCTGGAGCAGATGGCTTCGTTTAAAGCTGAAAAATCCTCTCAGGGAGCTTCCCTGGAGAAGTCCGGGACTGCTACCTGGGTATCAGGTTTTTAAAGCAGGGATCAAGTAACACTGGGAAATGCTTTGTATGAGTCTCAGTTGCATCCTGGAGCAGACAGCTTCCTAAAACTAGAAAAATCTTCTTGAGTACCTTCCCCGGAAGAGTCTGTGGCTGCTACCCAGGGTATTAAGACTCTAAAGAATTTAGAGTTTAAAAATTGTGGCATATGCCTGAGAAGAGTCTCAGGTGAATACTGGAGCAGACAGTTTCCCCAAAGCCAAAAATTCCTTTCAGATACCTTCCCTGGAGGAGTGTGGGTCTACTACCCGGGATACCAGGACTCTAAAGAAGAGGTTAAAAATCTGAGATCATAGAGTCATAGAATCATAGAATGGTTAGGGCTGGAAGGGACCTTCAAAAGTCATCTAGTCCAACCCCCCTGCAAGGAACAGGGATATCTCCAACTAGATCAGGTTGCTCAGGGCCTCGTCCAACCTGGCTTTGAACGTCTCCAGGGATGGAGCATCCACCACCTCTCTGGGCAACCTGTTCCAGTGTTCTACAACTGTCATGGTAAAAAATTTTTTCCTAATATCCAATCTGAATCTACCTCCCTCTATTTTAAAACCATTACCCCTTGTCCTATCACAACAGGCCCTCCTGAACAGCCTCTCCCCATCTTTCCTGTAGAAATCTGCCTGGTAGGATTCTCAGATGGATACTGGAGCAGACAGCTTTTTAAAACCAGAAGAATCTGTTTGCGCTTTCACCGCTGTTCACATGCAGCATCACCCACCTTTGCCTTTTAGTTGATCGTGCTGCTCTTATCCTTATTTAAAATTGTTCTTGGTTGACAGTACTCCAAAAGACGTACGTGCTATTGCTCTGTCATGTCAGTACACTTATGCTCAGGTTCAAGGCAAGCTAATAGTAATTTTGTCCTGATGAGCACATTTCTAATTTGTAGGTGGCACAGGCCTCTGCTTTGGCTACAATGCTGACTCGCCAGCCAGTAGGGCAGTAGCTTGCAGCTGAGGGATTCCTTCCAAATCCAGAGAAGGACATTTGAAGTGCTTTCCTGGGTTACTGAAAGAGGCAAAGCACTTGGGTGATCAGCTGTATGGTCTGCAGGAGCAAGAATGACTCTAGAGGCCTCCTTGTTAGGGTTTTGTGACTCCATCTGGATGACTGTCGTAGGGGAAAATGAAAAATATTAGTTTACTGAATTTAACAAAGGTAGTGGTGCGCTTTTAGTTGGACGTAATTAATCCATTTCAATGAATCAAACATTCGCAAGTGCATTTGAAATTGGCATTTCAGCATTGCATTTTGAAACAAAACATTCCTTCCTCCATAGAATCATAGAATCATAGAATGGTTAGGGTTGGAAGAGACCTCAAAGATCATCTAGTTCGAACTGCCCTGCCATGGGCAGGGAAACCCTCCACTACACCAGGTTGTTGCCCAAAGCCTCATCCAACCTGGCCTTGAACACTTCCAGGGATGGGGCATCTACAACTTCTCTGGGCAACCTGTTCCAGTGCCTCACCACCCTCTGAGTGAAAAATGTCTTCCTTATATCTAATCTAAATCTCTCCTCTTTCAATTTAAAGCCATTGTCCCTTGTCCTATCACTACACACCCTTGTAGTGTAGTGAAAAGAAAGTTCACCCAGAGAGGACTGAGATCTGAGAGAAACGGCCACACTGACACCAGGTCAGTGCAGAGGGAACGGGACGAGGTGTGCTGGAGCTGAGTTTCCCCTGCAACAGGTGGCAAAACGGCAAGCGGCCCCCTTGCAGCCAAAGGCGGTCCCGGTGGAGCAGAGACCCACTCGCAGCCCGTGGAGAACCCATGTCAAAGAAGACATGCCTGAGCCTGAGGACGGTACGCATCTAGAGTCCGTGGAATGATCCCCATCGGTGGGGAGGTGTTTTGTTTAAAGGAGATGCCTGAGCCTGAGGACAGTTGTGAAGCATGAGCACAGGTAGAGACGCATTTACGCATTTAAAGTCTGTATAGAGACGCATTTAGAGTCTGTATGACGACCCACGCCAGAGCGAGTGGCAACAGCTCCCTAAGAATCTGATACTGTGGTAAAGCCCACACCAGAGCAATCCGATGGGGAAGGATTGCATTCTGCAGGTAGGACTCACGCTGGAGAAGTTTGTGGATTTTCCTCATGAGCAGGGGATCCACTGGAGCACGGGAAAATGGTGTAAGAACTCCTTCTCCTTAAAGAGAGGAGCGGCAGTAACAACATGGAATGAACGGACCTGCACTCCCCCATTCCCTGTCCCCCTGCGCTGCTGGGGGGAGGAGGTAGAGCCGGGAAGAAAAGGAAAGGGGGGTGGGGAGGTGTTGTTTTTAAGATCTGGCCTTGTTTTCTCTTTATTCTCTCAAGTAACGGGTTTTGTTTCCCTTTGTCTTTTTTTTAAGCAACTGTTAATAAATTGTTTTGTTTTAAGAAAGCCGAGTCTGTTTTGCCTGGGACCATGGTTGGTGGGTACTCCCTCTGTTCTTGTCTCAACCCTCAGTCCTTTTATTATAAAACCACTACCAGGTCCTTGAAGGCTAACCAACTATCTTGGACCCCTTTACCTTCCAGTACTCTGTCCCATGGGATTTCTCCTAGCAATTGTTTGAAATGATCAAAGTTGGCCCTACTGAAGTCCAGGATTCTGGTTCTGCTAGGTATTCTCTTCCTGCCACATGAGATTCTGAACTCCACCATTTCATGGTCACTATAACCAAGGCTACCCTCGACCTTCAGTGCTTCAACCAGACCCTCCTTATTAGTGAGAATAAGATCCAGCAGCGCTCCTCTCCTAGTAGGCTCATCCATCATTTGCATCAGGAAGTTATCATCAATGCACTGAAGGAACCTCCTGGACTGTGGGTGGCTGGCTGAGTAGGCATTCCAGCGGATATCAGGATAGTTGAAGTCCCCCATGACAACCAGAGTCTGCATTTGCGAGACCGCTGTCAGCTGCCTGTCAAAGGCCTCATCAACCTCCTCATCCTGGTCCCGTGGTCTGTAATAGAAACCAATAACAGTATCACACATGCCAGATTGTCCTTTAATTCGCACCCACAAGCTCTCAACTTACTCCTGATCCGCCCCTGGACAGAACTCAATGCACCCTAGCTGCTCCCTCACGTAAAGAGCAACTCCACTACCTCGCCTTGCTGGCCTGTCTTTCCTGAAGATGACATAGCCATCCATGACCACACTCCAGTCATGCAAACTGTCCCATCAAGTCTCAGTAATTGCTACAAGACCATAACCCCCTGATCGAACACAGATTTCTAACTCCTCCTTGTTTTGCACACGCTGCGTGCATTGGTGTGCAGGCATTTCAGAGAGCCAGCTGAGCACGCCGATGTCCCCCTAGGGGCGTGGGAGGCCTTATTCCCTGAGCCTAGTTATATCCCCCTCCCCCTTCAAACTGAGTTTAAAGCCCTCTCGATGGACCCTGCCAGCTCATGAGCCAGAGTCCTTCTCCCCCTTTGAGACAGCTGAAATCCATCAGTTGCCATCAGACCTGATTCTGTGAAAACCTCCCCATGATCAAAGAAACCAAATTTCTGTAGGTGACACCAGTGTCTGAGCCATCTGTTAATCAGGTGTGTTTTCCTGTTCCTTTCTGTATTCTTTCTTTCCACTAAAGAGATTGAAGAAAACACTACCTGCGCTTCTGACCCTTCAACCAATCGCCCCAATGCCCTGAAGTCCCTTTTGATGGCTTTTGGACCTCTCTCTGTTACCTCCTCAGTTCCGACCTGCATGACCAGTAGCGGATAATATTCAGAGGGCTGTACCAGACCAGGGAGTTTCCTAGTGACGTCCCTGACCTGGGCCCCAGGGAGGCAGCAGACTTCCCTGTGGTTTGGGTCTGGTCAACATATTGGCCCCTCTGTTCCCTTCAGAAGGGAATCACCTAGATTCCCTTCCTAGATTCCCTTCTGTTCTGGTTTTAGCTGGGACGGAGTTAGCTCTTCTTTTTAACAGCTAGAAGAGCTCCATGTTTTGGTTGTACTCAGAGGCTCGCTCTGAGAAGAATGTTGATAGCGCAGTGATGTTTGTAGTTGGCACTGAGGTCTCAAGGACTTTTCAGCTTGCTGTGTTCTTGCCAGTGTGCAGGAGCACAACAGGATAAGGGAGGAGCATAGCCAGGATGGGGAGTCCACCACTCTCCTTATGATTTGTACCTGGACTTAGGATCAAGGGCCAAACTGGCCAATTAGTATTCCATGTCATGCAGCGTCATGCCCAGTAGAAAAGTGAGGGTCAGCCGGAAAGAAGGGCTTTTTGCCCTTCTGGGACTCTCACTTTCGGACTCTCAGAGTGCTTTCTCTCTCTCTCGCTGTCTATTTCGGGTCTCCCGTTCATCCGGGATTGCGGTATCGGGAATTATCTGTTTCAGGATTGCAGCTTTGGGAAGAGACGGGCCTCGGTCAAGGGGTGGTGAGCAATTACACCGTACATCACTCGTTTGAATATATTTATCCTTGTACATATCTGTATATATAGATATTGGTAGCGGCAGTAGTAAATTGTTCTTGTCTCAACCCACGGGTCTCTTTTCTTTTTCCTCTTTCATTCTCTCCCTCATCCCTGGGGGTGGGGGAGGGTGAGTGAGCGACTGTGTAGGGTTTGGTTACCGGAGCGGTCTAACGCACGACACCTTCCTAGATTCCCTTCTTAGAAATCTCAAGATCAAAGTCGGAGCGAGCCCCCAGACATCCGGCCAACAGCTAAAGCCTCTTGGAATCTGCCCTTCGCACCAAAACAGCTCCTTTCTAGAATGCGTTCCTGTCGCTGTTTCCAATAAAAGTCCTCTGCAACGGCTGAGTAAAACAAATAGTATTTATTCGTATTAGGAATTATGCTTTTAAAACACAGTCTATAAAAGTCATTTCATAATCATATCACTTGATAATTTTCTATTTCAATTTAGATTTTTCTTGTCAATTGAAGTACTCGCTTCATCTCTTTCGCATCTCTACGTATCGTTCTCCTTGTCCATTCACTGCTGTGTCTTCTTGGCTCTGTTGTTAAGAGAGATGTACAGAACGTTTAGTGCACGATCTATTAGAGTAAAACGATCTGCTCTTTCAGAAGGATTTTGAGAAGGAATCTCCCAGGGCGAGACACAAGGTAGAGGTTCTAATCTCTGCTTTCAAGACCACTGTAAAACGTATTAACGGTCCTGAGGGTGTCTCGTGACCATTTTGCAGCCGGAGCCCTTTTGTAAAGTTGGACCTCAGCTGGTCGTCGTTCAGCTATTGCCGACGCCTTGCCCGCGGTCCAGCAGAGAGACAAAGAGATCACACTGCTGTCGTCTCTGCTGGGCTGGGCCCAAAACCCGCTTCTTGTAGCCCCTCACTTGAAAGGCAGGTGCGTCTTTTGCTTTCGTATCAGTAACACTGTGACTAATTAGAAATCACAGGCTCGTTATACGGACAAAATTACGTGTCTGCAAAGGAACAAAACGATTAACGGCTCTTTCAGAGTACTCGGCATCGCGTAGAATCCTGCGGGTTTTGGCGGGGGAGGTTTTAAGAGCACTTTTACATTTTCGAGGTGGGGAGAGACATGCCGCTTTTACTGAAGAGACTGAATTGTAAAAAATTCTACCAAACAGTTACCTGAGTGGCTGTTTTCCACGTAGGGAACGTTTTTGCATGTGGGTTTCTTTCCCTCGAAGTCGGTGCATGGTAAGATCCTGAAGTGTGTTTGTCTAAAGAAAAAATACGTACATTGTTTCTCAATTTCAGCGATGATTTCAGGACAGACTCTCTTACTCTGATATCAAAGTTCTTATGACAAAAGTGCTGATCACTTTTTTTAAATGCTCTATCCTTTTTCAAGTTGGAAATTTGAGAAGATGCATTCCTCACATTAGGAAGGTTCTCGCTGTAATCTCTATACCAATCTGTCCACCTTTAATCAAAGCAAACGTTCACAGCAAGAAGAAAAAACCCACCACTATTCTTCCCCGAGACGAAGCGGTGATGCTGGGATTCATTTCACTGAACCTTACTCATCTGAAAGCAGGGGTTACGCTGTGTGAAGGAGGTTCCTTTTATTGGAAATGGAGGCAGGGAGGCACCTCAGGATGGAGATTCAAACTGGCTTAAGAGAGATGAGTGAAACTGGCAAGAGGAAATGGCTTTCTCAATTTAGGACTATTTAACTTATTTACCAGTAAATTTCTCAATGAAGTGACAGATGAAAAACACAATGATGCAGATTAGTTGTGTAACAGAAAGTAGAAAGGGAACAAAATTTGCAATAAATCAAATAATCATAGATCCATCATAATCAAAACTCCAGTGAAAACCCAGTTGTGTAAAAATACCCTGCAAAGCAAGGGCATTCTTTCGTCCCCTGCTAGGAGGAAAAAAATTGAATGAGGAAGTTTCTTTGAGAGGAAGCGGAAAATCTACCGCAAAAGTATTTCTGCTTCTACTGCTATGAATAGTTAAGAGGAAGAGGAGAAATTAAAGGTGGACTATTCTGAGGTTTATTAAATATTTCCACAGAATAAATGTCATAAAAGATGTTGTAAATAGTGGGAGTCAGTATATTTGTGCACTACAGCACATGGTTGCGTTCATCCCTCTTTGTTGGGCACAGAAAAGAATTCCTGCTAGGAAGGTGGCTGAGTTCTTGTTCATGAATGTTCTGTCTGCCTAATTATAAAGCTTCCTAAAGCTTTATGTTTCTGACTATGGATCCTGCCGAATCTCCTGGTGAAAATGCTGCTGGATCAAAATTACTCTTGCCCATATTTAGGCATAAATAACTTAACAGTCACCTGCAGGGACAAAAAGGAAAGCAGTGCAGTACAGACAGGTGAATGGAGTCCTTTTAAGAATCCTGTGTAAGCAGGAACCCACCTGTAGGTCCGTTGAACATTGTCTCTTGTTTGACAGGGGTGGAACGGTAGACTACATACGCTGATCTTCGTGGTTCTGAAGGGTTGAAATTAGTCTTTCTTCCAGTTTCATCATCTTTACCTTGACTCTTTTGTTTGTTACTGGATTTTACTTTGGGTTTATAAGTGTGAATTCCTAAAGGAAAAAAACCACCAGCTTAAACACCACTGTTGTGCTATTACTCAAAAATCCACATATTACAGGACTGGAGGCTGGAATACAGGACTAAAAACTTGTTCTTTCTGCATAGTCCATTCTAAATATGATTGTCCGTATTTGACACTAAAAAAGAAATTACCTCGCTGATAGTAAGTCTTGTAACTGTTTAGTAAATAAGAACGAGTAAGCCAACTGTTTTCTCAAAATGCCTTTTGAGAAAATACCTACAGTCAAAACTCCAGTGATATCCTGGCTGTGGAAAAGTGTTACACAAAGCAGGGGTGTTCTTTCATCCCCTGCTGGGAGGAAAATGTTGAGCAAGAATGAGTTCTTGAGAGGAAACTGAAATCCTACTGCAAAAGCGCTTCTACTGCTACTGGCTGACAATAGTTAGAGTGAATTGGTAAGTTCAAGGTGCAATATTCCGAGGTTTGTTAAATATTTCCACAGAAAGAATGACAGAAAAGCTGCTGTAAGTAGTGGGAGTCAGTATATCTGTACACAGCAGTGCGTCCTTGTGTTCATTCCTCTTTGTGGGGCAGAGAAAGGAACTCCTGCTAGGAAGGTGGCTACGTTCTTGTTGATGAATGTTCTATCTGCCTGATTATAAAGCTTCCTAAAGCTTTACATTTCTGACTATGGATCCTGCCGAATCTCCTGGTGAAAATGCTGCTGGATCAAAATTACTCTTGCCCATATTTAGGCATAAATAACTTAGTAGTCACCTGCAGGGACAAAATGGAAAGCAGTGCAATACAGACAGGCGAATGGAGTCCTTTTGAGAATCCTGTGTAAGCAGGAACCCACCTGTAGGTGCGTTGAACATTGGCTCTTGTTTGACAGCGGCGGAACGGTAGACCACATATGCTGATCTTCGTGGTTCTGAAGGGCTGAAATTAGTCTTTCTTCCAGTTTCTCTCATGTAAGGAATAGAAGAAGCAGTTTCGTCATCCATCCTTTCACCTCTTTGTTGGTAGCTTGATTTTATTTTGGGGTTTGAAGTGTGACTTCCTAAAAGCGAAAAAAACCAAACCAAAATGTACCATTACGTACAAATTTGGGGTGTTGCAGGAGATTGGGGGCTATACACCAAGATTAAACAAATGTTCCTTCTGGATAGCCCAATGAAAATCTATTCAGTTATTTTATTTTCCAGAAGATGTTCAGCAATGAGACGCCAACTTTAAAGTCCATTACCTCCGTTTGCAAAGGATCTACTATCTGTTCCGGGAATCCTCTCTGTTGGTTCTCTCTTTCCTGAACCTTCTCCTTCTCTTTTTGTATTATTCAGTGGTGTAGGAGTTGTACTCGCATCATCTGGAAAGGCAACGGGAAGACTGTTTCAGCTGCTTGTGCGTAAGCATGGTGAATGGCACTGCTGTTCCCTTCCTCCCCCCTCTAGGAGACAGGGATTGGTTTAGTGCCATTTCTTTTCACCTCTCATTTTTTCTTGTTTCTCTTTTGTTAGTTATGTGGATCCTGTCTAGCGTGACTGATGTACAACTCTCATGCTCTCTCAGAAAATACCATCATACACAGGATGAAGACTACTGTGGCTCCAGAGGAAAGAACCAGCTCCAAATTACCTGCTCCTTCTTGAGCTTCTCACTTTTCATGAATGATATTTAGGAAATAACAGGAAGTACCTAGGTGGTGCTAAATCCTCTAGTAGCTTAATGAATAAAAGTGAATAAGCCCCAACTGTTTCCTCCATATACCTTTGCCTGTTACGGTATTAGGTGAATTTCTTGGCTCCTCAGAAAGCCGTCTCTTTTCCTTTACTTCTTTACAGCCATGGATCTTTGCCACCTGCGTGTGCTTTGTTTCTGAGGGATTAAGAGAGCACATAATTTACTTTGAAAAAGCATGTAACATTTTCTTCTGCAACAATGCTGTGGCGTTTTGAAAACCCAGTCTCCCCCTTCACATCCAGGTCTTCTTGGGTGAAACGTGGTTTTACGTGTTAATTGCTCTTTCAGTATCATTCCCTGAAAGGAAACCAAAAGTGGCTGTATTTCCTCTGGCAGAGGAACTTTTGAAAGCACACTCAGTTTACAGGGTAGTTTAAAGCCAAAACCTCTCCTTTTTTTCTTTTTTCTCCAAAACCGCAAAGGAATAACCAGGTGACGATTCACCTCCAGTAGCCTGATGGATACATTTTCTATGCTACCGAATAGATTCTAGAATGCCTCTGGGAAAAGGAGGAAGCCTATCCATCAAGGTACTTAGGTGCAGGTGTTTTCATGTGCTGGATGGGACTAGATGTTAAGTACACCTGATCAAGTGTTAACGCTCTTTCCTTGGCCATGTTTTTACTGGTTCTGTTCAGGCCCAAGCTCTGTGAGACAGCACCTACCTTCAGATCTGTTTTACTGGATGGAAAGTGCACAGCGTGTCTCACCATCAGGCATGTGGGCATGAAAGATTTTGGTAACTCAGGGACTGAGGCTGCTCACATTGAACCTAACAGGATGCAAACTGGCTAAAAGAAGCAGAACTGGACCGTAACATACAACAATGCTGGGGTCTTGCTGTGAAAGAAATCACGCTGTTAATGGGAAATGGCACTTCAGGTTGCTTTTATGCAAAATATAGAACGTCCGCCGCGCTTGCGGAGGAACAGAAATAGTCTCATTGAAAAATTAGGAAACAGATCATAAGGCAGTACCTTTCCCAGGGGAACAATCCGACGCATTTGGTTCTTTTTCCCGAGGCAGGGCCTCGCTTCTTTTCTCTTCAACAGAGGTGTTCCTCTGTGCCACAGAACAGTCAGCTCCTATAGGAAAGGAGTCACAAAGTTATCTATACTCAGGAGCACCCTGAGAAATGTGAACAATGCAGAGAGTCTGCTCTTGTAGTTACATTTTTATGGAAATAAAGACATAATTACATTTTTACATACGTGTGTACCTAATTACAGTTGGAACGGAAATGAATATGAAAATGCCAAGCATACAGTAAAACCAAACAGCTGGTTCCTTAAGGCTCACAACAAATTTGATCAACACCTCATTTAAAAAGCTTGAAATACTTGTGGGCTTAACTGTAGAATTGTGTCTCAGTGGTAACTGTTACCGCCAGTAAAGGCCACCTAAAGGAAAGATCTGTTTTGTCCATAAATGTCGAAGGAAAAGAAGTAGCACGTAAGATGTAGTCAGACTGTGCAGTGCAGTTCTGGAGCTAGAAGACGCGTGCCAGTTTGCCCAAAGCTAGAGCAAGCATCCCTAGCCTGGTCCTGCATTATTTTGCATTGCCAGACTACGGGGGGAAAAGCATACTACAGCAATGATGATTATTTTTACCATCAATAAGTATTGATGAAGAAGAAGGGCTGAATAGCTGTAAGTAAATTGAAGGGCAGCGGGGCATTCTCTAACCTTACTGACAGGATTCGGTACTGGACTCCATGGGGCAAAACACCGTGTCTTCATTAAGATCACCTGTGTTCGTGCAGAGGGACCAGCTCCCATTATACGAGATGCAGGACTGCAGCTTTCTTACAGCCCTGTCCGACAGCCAAAAACTACAAAGCCCTTTCAATGCGACGTAGGGGTGGTCTCAGAAAGAGGACAGTTTTGGAAAGCATTTTAGCTTGGACGCGTTTCTACACTTGCTTTTTTGTCACTCCAGAGAACCATTGCTTTTCCATAATTAAGCAGGGAAACAATCAGTTGGAATCAGCGTAGAGGA
>NC_141496.1:50859393-51221893 GCF_009769465.1 Tauraco erythrolophus | reverse complement strand
CGTTGTCCTGTTGAAGGAATCGTTAAATAGAGAGATTGTGTCTTTTGGGCAAAATCTTCTGCGGAGGTTGGCAAAAGAGCACCTCCCAGCTACGGAACGTATGAAAAAACACAGGTACGGGCTCCTCGGAACGGACAGATGAGGCACTGCTGAATAAAGCCTTTTGAACAGAGGAACATTTGGATCATTCTACGCCATCTAAAAAAGGCTGGATAGCTCTTCCAGCTGGTAGATAGAATAGTTTGAGTCAGTAACCTTCTTTCTTCCAATCCCTTTTAAGGCATTGACAACATAGGGAAACATGTGGTTAGTCAATACCTGGGCTGAAGTGAGTACATGAGGTTACGACCCCACCACGGAAAGTATTTTCAGCATGATGGATAACAGGCAGGCCCCATGGCATCCCTTGTGAAGAATTTAGCAGTGTTAAGCACAGGACTACCCGTTTTTAGTTCGTAGACTTTTGTTTTCTATCACAGCTTTCTGAATCCAAACTCTCTTTCCTAAGGACAAAACGTAGATGTTGAGAAAGAACAGGAAGTTCATGAAAATAATTTACACTTAATTAGGAGAAAATCAGAACAGATGTTCTTTCCTTAGGAATGTCTATCTGCCCCTGATGTTTGCATCAAAACTATGTCAGTACTGGGACAGCATTTTCTGCAAGCCAGGAAATGCAACTGACTGAAAAGAAAAACAGGGAAAACTGGTGGGTCTGTTTGTATTGTTCGAGCTGAGCACTTTGCAACTAGAGATGCAATCAGGATTCTCTGCGTCCTCTTAAAAATACTGCAGTTGGGTATGTTTCCCAGTTCAAAAGCAGTAAGATGAAACATGGGCATTTTCTTTGATTCCAGTTGTTGTTGCAGGGAGGACGTTTTTGTGAGTTTACTTACTCTAACAAACAAATTGTTAAGAAAATATTTTTACTCACTGTTACTAGGTGGCAAAAAAAGTCCATTGATCGTGCGTGGCTTGCTGTGATGGTACATGCAGGCGATCTTCAAGCAGCCAGAGGGTCGGCTTTCCCAGAAACAGGGGATCTTGGTGTACTTTCGCTGCAGGAGGAAACAGTTTTCAGGTATTGTAAAGGGAACCCAAAAAGGACTAAATGGATTAGTACGCAGTACGCTCCCGCGAATATATGGCTAAGATTCTGCAGGACCACGCTCTGCTATTTTAGAACATTTCAAGTGATCTTGAAAGTTCTCTTAAGCTCAGTGGAGCTTTCATGATGGGAAGCTGTTCCGAGGTGAGAATAGGAGTAAAGCAGTCTACTTCCTGTCCTGCAGACTTTTCACAATGTGCTGAGAAGACAGAAAATCTAGGAGACACTTAATTGTCACGAGGCTGAGTTTCCTTGCCTGCACGGTGGGCTAATCAGGTCGATCTCAGAGGAAATCTGCTGTGCAGGTGCAAATCTTACACTCGCTCTCTCTTACTGTTGAAGGACGTGGGTCTATGGGGGAATAAGGAGTAAGATAGAAAACCCACAAAGACTCCCAACAAACTGCAGACCTAAGAGTTTGGGAATCGATGGTCGGAGGCCACTCTCCTTAGACTGCTCACAGCATCTCGCAGCTCTTTTTAGAGATTAAAAATAAAAGCCTAACGGGAAAAAAGAATACCTACGTGGATTTATTGAATTATTGCTGCTTTTCTCATAGATAAAGTCACACTGCTGCTCTCCTCCTATTGATCAGTGTGTCGCCAGCTAAACTGTCTGCACACTATTGCAGAGAGAGCACTTGCACAATGACAGTCACTTTTGTTAGTCATACTTCAAATTATTTTTCAGTATCGCTGTCTTAATGCAGGTCACAGATTTGAGCGTCATCTCCGATTTTGCGATTCACTTATCCTTATGAGCTGAGGTATCTTCCTCAAGCACACGACAAACTCATCATTCCAGAGAGGCAAGCGCTCAGGACCGTTACCCTGAACAAACCAAGTCAGGTTTATATCCTGGATATGAGCTACATCCCAGCTGAGAGCTGCAAATGCCAGGTTGCAGGTCGTTTCTTAAGGAGTTTCTATGCAACATTTTAAAGCAAAGCAAAGGCAGGCTTGAAGACATTGGACTACTTGAAGGTCATTTTCACCCAGTTCCAGACATTAACAGCCAGGTCTCGGAGCAGCATCTCCAAAACGTGCCACTGTTGGACTGTAGCCAGTACAACTGGGCAGTGCCCTGAGACATGCTGGTGTCTGCAGCCAGAGCCAACCTCCCAGGCATTAACGCCTAAATCCCCGAGGCTGGAAGCGGTGCTTCTAGCAATGGCGAAGAGCAATACACCCGCCCCTGGATTTTTACGAGGTGGAACAGAAATATTTCACTGAAGGGATAAACCCCTTTTGAAGGACTTTGTTTCGAAGAAGTGATTTTGCAGAAATTCAGGTGGTTGCCGTAAGCAGAAATGCTAAACATGGCCTATTTTTTCAGAATCAATATAACGTTGATTCGATAAGAAAGGTGAGCGATGAGTGATCTCTAGGTGCCATTTTAATTGCTGTGTTCCTTGAGTATCTGAGCCCAGTTCACAGGAGAAATTGTCCATAGCCTAGGTGATCATTAGATCTTCTCACCACTTCTGAAGATCAGATGTTTGACCTACAGAAGCGACCATGACCCAGCCAGAGTCACCGACCAACTACTGCCTTTACGTAATAATCCTCCCTTTCAACAGGGGTATATGGAGGAAATCAAGGATACAAACCACTCTCAAATCTACAGCATTTACCTGTGCATAGGGGGAACAAGAATGGAGATGGTGGTGGTTCCCCACTGCTGCCATGTTTGCCTCTTGTGCTGCTCCTCTGCTCTCCGAATGCTGGCAAAACATACATGAAACCATTAGAGCTATCAACATTCAGGCAAATTGTAATCTTATCCTGAACGTGGTAGTTTTCTTTCGAAATCTGCACCTTCAGAAACCTAGCTCTGCTGCTTTTTTGGAAGAAAGCTCCAACTTACACCTGAACGCAGGAGGTGCTCCCTTCCCCAGCCTTCTTCAACTGACAAGTGCGGTTGCCAGGCGGTATAGAATGTTACAGTTGCCAGGCTTCTAGGGGCTCCTGGTTCCATGAGCATCATGGCGCCTTGTGACCTGTCCAGCTTAACATCCTCCTTTATCTCCAGTGCTTCGGAGTAAAGTACAGAAAATCGGACCGTTTCAAAGAGTCTCCCATGACTGAAATAACACCAACTTCTTGCTGTACGAACTGTGGTCTTGCAAACAAGTCTTTGACACCGCAAAGACCAACCTGATTCTTTGACTACTTTTAACTAAAATCCCTGTGCCCAATGTTTGTTCTTCTTACTGCACCCCTTTCTTTGGATGGGGAACCTTGCTGCTTCCTGTTCATACGCTGTTAGCTGCTCACTGCTGACATTGTTGGGGTTAATTGCTTGTTCTTGCTGCCCTGATGTCCACTGCCTCATCTAAAGCAGAAAGAACAGTGTACACTCATGTCCCTAATTAACACTCCTGTTCTCATTCAGGTCGTAGGCTGCCTGGGAACAAAAAATATCTATGGGAGGAAATGAAGTTTCTGTCCTGGAAAACGTATCCTCTCTCCCCAGGACATGGGGACAAATTTACAACACAGAGGGACACAGATCGCTTGGAGATGAACACTTCAGAGCGCCGTTAGGTGCAAACCTGGGACCTTAGGAGTGAAACAGAAAAGGAAGCGTGAAAAGGAAAAACAGCCGCGATCTCTTTTAAAAGAGAAAGGTGCCACTGCTTAAAGAGTATTAAGGATCCAGATGAAGCCAAAGAGAAGGGAGGTAGATCTATGGCAGAATTCAAGAAGGAGGATCAGTGGTTCATAGCACCACCAGCAGAGCGTGTGTCTGGTGGTTCTTTGGACGAAAAACCAACAAACCACTCTGGAAGCACTGATCACCAGAGCGCACCTGTACTGTACGCCACTGGTCTGCACGTGGGAAGGGTGATGGGAAAAGGGTGAGATGAAAAGCAGGTGCCAGTGACTCCCCAGGCACAAACGGTACAAGGTAGCCAGAGGAAAGAGCATGCAGAGTGCCCAGAGCTGTCCAGACAGGGGCTCTTGGTAGCTGCAGAGCTGTGCCTAACTGAGGCGCAGAAGGAGGTACGGTCAGGAAGAATTAATTCTGTGTTGGGTTGGCATGGCAAGGGTTTTGTAGCAGGGGGGCTACAGGGGGACCTGCTGCTGGCCAAGCCCAGCTCGTCAGCGATGCTGGTAGCACCTCTGCAACAATATATTTCAGAGGGGGAAAATACTGCTGGGCAGTAGCAGCAGGGAGAGAGGAGTGAGAACATGTGGGAGAAACAACTCTCCATATCCCATCGCGCACTATGGGCGCGCGGTGGCACAGGCGTAGCTGGGGCTGGGCGCATAGCGGGCAGCCGGGGCGGTGAGGCGGCTGTGCGCGGTGCAGCGGGAGGTGCCGTGTCTGTTCGTGACCGGGGTGAAGGAGGAGCCGTCGGCCAAGTGGGAGCGCCAGGTGCCCTCTGTAGTCCCCGCAGCATTACTGGGTCCGGGACCGGGGCCGGGACCGGGGCCAAGCCCAGGAGGAGTCGCTGGGCCACGGTCAGCGGCGCCGCACGGCGGGGCAGAGCTCAGGGCAGGCAGCAGCAGCACCGACCACGTGGGACCCACCCGGCCGGCCCGGCCACGGGGAGAGCAGCACCCAAGTGCTCGAGGTTTGGCTGCAGCTCGTGAGCCGGGGGCGCGGTGGAGGTTTCGCTGGGGCTGCCCGGCTACATGTGGGACGGGTCGGTCGTTGGGTGCCGTTTCAGCTCCGTCCCACTCTTTTCCTGCCAGGGGCATCCCGGTGTTCAGCCGGATGTCGTTTTCTTTTTCTAAGCGTAGGGAACAGTCGTGGCAAGGGGTGAGGTCGCTCCAACATGACAGCACTGGAGCTCGTGTCAAACCATCCTGCATTCCCCCATGAGCCTTGTAGGGGAAAATGCGCTTGTCTATCTTTTTTCTTTTTTTTTCCTTTTTTTTTTTTTCACTCAATGGATTATCAGGCTGGGACAGAAGAATTGGTTTGAGGCTGTAGGACGTGGAATAGTTTCCAAGGGGAAAGTAATGGAGCCCAATGAAAGTAATTTCATCCCGAGATGTAAAAGGCAGTGTCGGGAGAGATTGGGGTGGCATTCCCCTGTCTAGCTGTAGATCTCCAGCTTCCATCTCCCGATTTTAGTAGCAGCAGCTACTGCTGTCTGTCGGCTGCGTATTGAATGCAAATCCATCTGGGTGACTTTCTCCTATTGGCGTTTGACTTGTGGTCAGAAGATCTGAAATGATTGCCAAACTGTCAGTAACTCAGTTGTTCAGCTCTTAGTACCAACACCATCTCGGTAATGGTCATCTAAGGGCACCTCCCTACCTCGTTGTTCCATTCCTTCATATAGAAAAAGCCAACAGAGGATTAGATCTGGAAGTGGCATATTGTTTTTTTTTTTGTTTTTCAGAGTGCAAGCAAGGATGCTGCAGGGATTATGACTGGTAGGGAATGTTTTTCCACTACCTTGAAAATTTTCATGTAATCTTCCTAAAATCTTCATATGTGCTGTATGTTGTGGTTACAGATCTGAGGACTGAAATATCAAACAGCCACATCATGTAACGAAAGCATGCGGAAGGTTCTCATTTTATGAATTCCAAATTGTATTTTGTGACTTTTGCAAGAGAAGGGCAAAAGTCTGTTTTGCTTGCAGAAAGAGACAGTGACCAGCTTCCGAGTCCGAGTTGAGTGGGGAGAGAGGAGGGAGGGGTGCTGATTATACAGGAAAATGTGTGAATGCACACAAAACTGATGACATGTTTTCAGGGGAACAGTTACAGAAGTCCTTCTCAAAATTTGGACTAGTTGTGGCTGGATAATTGTTTCAGAGCCCCGTATCACTCATTACTTTGCCTTTTTTTAAGCGGAAGAGTGTTTAGTTGTGTGATGGGTTGATGTAAAGGGGTTCTGGTGGCAGGAGAGGGGATTTGCTCCATGTGGCTTTCCCTGGTTTTGGAACTGGGTCACACCCAGTTTTGGCCACCAGATCGGACTCCCATCCCCCTTGGGGTTGAGCCAATCGGCGCCTCTGTGAATTGCCCTATTTAAGTTGAGACAAAGGAACTGGAAAAGGTGTTTTGCCCAGGAGCGAGGAGAAAAGGGCGGAGGGCACTGCCTCCACTTCCAGGCTCCCAGACGGGTGGCTGCCCACACTGGGCCAGTGCCACCCGCTGAGGATGGCCGCAGTAGAGGCGGGTGGGGAACTCGGGGAGCGCCCCGCTCCCAGGGTGCCCGCTGGGTGAAGTTCACCCAGAGAGGACTGAGATCTGAGAGAAATGGCCACACCAACACCAGGTCAGTGCAGAGGGAACGGGACGAGGTGTTCCGGAGCTGAGTTTCCCCTGCAACCGGTGGTGAGACGACAGGCGTCCCCCCTGCAGCCAGGACAGACTCGGTGGAGCAGAGATGCACTCGCAGCCTGTGGAGAAGCCCACGTCAGAGAATAGATGCCTGAGCCTGAGGACGGTCATGGAGCATGGGACGCACGACAAGGTAGAGAGGCATCTAGAGTCCGTGGGACGACCCACGCCCGAGCGAGTGGCAACAGCTCCCTAAGAATCCAAGACTATGCTAAAGCCCACATTGGGGCGATCCGATGGGGAAGGATTGCATCCTGTGGGTAGGACTCACTCTGGAGAAGTCTGTGGATTTTTCCTCATGAGTAGGGATTCCACTGGAGCAAGGGAAAAACGGTTTAAGGACTCCTCCTCCTTTGAGAAAAGGAGCGGCTGTCACAACATGGGGACTCCTTTTCCTTTAAGAGAAGTGGCAGTAACATCTTGGAATGAACTGACCTGCACTCCCCCATTCCCTGCCCCCCTGCGCCGCTAGGGGAGAAGGCAGAGCCGGGAAGAAAAGGAAAAGGGGGAGAGGTGTTGTTTTTAAGATCTGGCTTTGTTTCTTTTAATCCCGTCAAGTAAGTGGTTTTGTTTGTCTTTATCCTTTTAAGTAATTGTTAATAAAATTAATTGCTTTATTCCCAATCCGAGTCTGTTTTGCCCGGGACCATGGTTGGTGGGTGCTCCTTCTCTGTTCTTGTCTCGACCCTCAGTCCTTTTGTTATAATTTTTCTCCTCTCCACGTCACTGGGGAAGGAGTGAGAGAGCAGCTGTGTGGAGTTTAGTTGCCAGATCGGCCTAAACCATGACAGGTTGGCAGCGCTGATGCTGAGTGTTTAACAGCAGGATGCTTTTGACATCTTGTGTTCCACTGGTCTCTGTGTTGCACTAACGTGGTGCAGTTGACTTTCAGCTCTGATCCGCAAGCTCGGAGCAGCTAGTCACGATGAAGTTCCGCTGCCGTCGTAAGACGGAAAGGCACATCTCAAAATTTTCTAGTGTTGGACTGGAACCCTTCTAGTCTTTATGCGTGGTACAGTGGAAGGCAAAGTCATCTCCAAATACTAATGCAGAATGGAAAAGAGGGAGAGAGTTTCCCAACAGATTGCCTTTGTTCTGTTGTCTTAGAGCATTTTCCAAAGTGTCACATCTTGAAGAAACCATGGTGTATTTTGGTAGTACCAGCGATCAGCGATATAAGGTGTAATATGGGCCTTGCAGAGGCCAGCTGTGAGGAGCAAGCATCCCTGGGAGAACAAGGCAGTAACGAAGCCATGAGGAGGGTTCGGGGCTTGGACCTAGATGATCTTTAAGGTCCCTTCCAACCCAAACCATTCTATGATTTTATGATTTTATGATTTTATGATTTTATGTATGAGCACGGCTGGATTGAAAATGCAACAAACAGGCTGAGAAAAGGTGTAAACAATTCGTGTAGCTCAGAACTTACTTTGAAGTACTGTTAGTTTCAACCAGTGGGGGAATCTGTTGTGCAGCGAGTATGTGAACACAGCACTGCAGCCTTTAGGGCCTCGCTGCATGAAATGTTGAACAGCCTCAGTTTCTTTTGCTCGCTCTTTGGGGCCCTAATGAGAGAGACAAGCAGGCAGAAGGGAATTAAGTACTAAAACAGGGGCTGTATCTGTGATCTGGGAAACACTGGTGTATTTCCTGCGTTTCTTTGTCTTTCCCTTGAGCTGGGCCTGACCCTGAGCCCGATCCTCTGCTGCCAATATTGGCATGTTAAGATGCTAGAAAACGATTTTCTCTTGGCTTTGGCTTGTTGGCTTGGCATTC
Organism: Tauraco erythrolophus; assembly: GCF_009769465.1. NCBI lineage: Eukaryota > Metazoa > Chordata > Aves > Musophagiformes > Musophagidae > Tauraco > Tauraco erythrolophus. The sequence goes on along the minus strand of NC_141496.1, from coordinate 51,213,700 downwards.
CAGGGTGGGAAGGTGGGTTAAATTGCACTGGGAGGTGCCAGTTCTTTATGATCCCCGTCGGAAAGGCACTTGGTTTCTGTAAAGCACCTCTGAAGATGCTGGTTGTTTGAGATCCCACTAAAAAGTAAAGGACAGTGTAGATCATTATACGACCCTTCAGATGCTGGGAACCCCAAGTCATGCAGCATGTAACGGACCTCTGAGCACGGCCCAGCACACCCCGCAGGTCCCATCCATGGAAAGTGACCCCATTTGGGTCATTTGAGCTCTTAGAGGATTTCCTCTTAGTCCGAGGTTTCTTTCTTCAGAAAGCAGTGTTAAAATATCCCTCTTGCCAGTCCTCTTCTCACTCTTTACCCAGTCTTTTACTCTTGACCATACAATGTGTGGAAAAGCCTATTTTGGTGAACTCTGAGAGTTTTGTTGTGAAGTGCGTTTAGTTCTCAACACAGTTCTGCTGCCCTGCTAAAATGGCAAAATCTCAAGATCAAAGTTGGAGCGAGCCCCCAGACATCCAGCCAACAGCTAAAGCCTCTCGGAATCTGCCCTTCGCACCAAAACAGCTCCTTTCTAGAATGCGTTCCTATCGCCGTTTCCAATAAAAGTCCTCTGCAACGGCTGAGTAAAACAAATAGTATTTATTCGTATTAGGAATTATGTTTTTAAAACACAGTCTATAAAAGTCACTTCATAATCATATCACTTGATAATTTTCTGTTTCAATTTAGATTTTTCTTGTCAATTGAAGTACTCGCTTCATCTCTTTCGCATCTCTACGTATCGTTCTCCTTGTCCATTCACTGCTGTGTCTTCTTGGCTCTGTTGTTAAGAGAGATGTACAGAACGTTTAGTGCACGATCTATTAGAGTAAAACGATCTGCTCTTTCAGAAGGATTTTGAGAAGGAACCTCCCAGGGCGAGACACAAGATAGGGGTTCTAATCTCTGCTTTCAAGACCACTGTAAAACGTATTAACGGTCCTGAGGGTGTCTCGTGACCATTTTGCAGCCGGAGCCCTTTTGTAAAGTTGGACCTCAGCTGGTCGTCGTTCAGCTATTGCCGACGCCTCGCCCGTGGTCCAGCAGAGAGACAAAGAGATCACACTGCTGTCGTCTCTGCTGGGCTGGGCCCGGCGCTACGAGCCAAAACCCGCTTCTTGTAGCCCCTCACTTGAAAGGCAGATGCGTCTTTTGCTTTCGTATCAGTAACACTGTGACTAATTAGAAATCACAGGCTCGTTATACGGCCAAAATTACGTGTCTGCAAAAGACATAGATGATTAACGGCTCTTTCGGAGTACTCAGCATCGCGTAGAATCCTGCGGGTTTTGGCGGGGGAAGTTTTAAGAGCACTTTTACATTTTCGAGGTGGGGAGAGACATGCCGCTTTTACTGAAGAGACTGAATTGTAAAAAGTTCTACCAAACAGTTACCTGAGTGGCTGTTTTCCACGTAGGGAATGTTTTTGCATGTGGGTTTCTTTCCCTCGAAGTCGGTGCATGGTAAGATCCTGAAGTGTGTTTGTCTAAAGAAAAAACACGTACATTGTTTCTCAATTTCAGCGACGATTTCAGAACAGGCTCTCTTACTCTGACATGTGACCTAAATGTGACATTTGCTGAAATACCAACAAAGCCATCGGGTGAATCATACATCGTCCCTGAAATCCAAGCAAGTATGGTATACAGACTTTCCCTCTAGTACTTTCAAGATCATTTGGAATCTTGCAGCGTTTCTGTCAGGCTCACAGGATTTTCCAAATGCGGCCATTCTGCCAGGAGCATCCTTGACTTGACCAAAGTCAGTGTTCCCGTGTTGGAAATCTTCCCAAAGGCATCAATTGCTTTTCGATTAAACGAATCCATAATCCAGTCTCCTATTTTATCCCTGCTTCTGACAGCACTAGATACAAGTCAGTAGGAAGGGTTTGTGCTAGACAATTGATTTTGCATCTGAGTGTGCTGCCTGACGACTAAGCATTTTGTGTAAAACCTGGTTAAAAATCATCATTATTATGAAAACTCTGGTTTTCTGTTCATTCCAACTTAATTCCATGAACTTAAATCGGTAACTCCACAAGACTCCTAAATTTTCCTAGTTTACTCACCACACGTAAGTCTTACCATAGTTTTCCGTTTGGGTCCAAAATCTCCTGTTTGTGTCAAGCTGGTTCTTTTCTTTGGAGCATTTCCCACCATATGGCTCTGGTACAGCTGAAAAGAAAGGCAGTGCAAATGGTCACAGTCGTTCTTATGACAAAAGTGCAGATCACTTTTTTTAAATGCTCTATCCTTTTTCAAGTTGGAAATTTGAGAAGATGTATTCCTCACGTTAGGAAGGTTCTCGCTGTAATCTCTATACCAACCTGTCCACCTTTAATCAAAGCAAACGTTCACAGCAAGAAGAAAAAACCCACCACTATTCTTCCCCGAGACGAAGTGTTGATGTTGGGATTCATTTCACTGAACCTTACTCATCTGAAAGCAGGGGTTACGCTGTGTGAAGGAGGTTCCTTTTATTGGAAATGGAGGCAGGGAGGCACCTCAGGATGGAGATTCAAACTGGCTTAAGAGAGATGAGTGAAACTGGCAAGAGGAAATGGCTTTCTCAATTTAGGACTGTTTAACTTATTTACCAGTAAATTTCTCAATGAAGTGACAGATAAAAAACACAATGATGCAGAGTAACTGTGACAATGGAAAGTACAAATCCAAATGATGTACTATTTTGTGTGAAGCTCTACTAGGATGTTAAAAAGTAAGTCAATGATGTAAAATTATGATTACATCTTAAAACAAAGGACCATAAAAAACAGTGGTTTGTTTCTTAGGGATTAAAATAACACATAGCCCTTTTTCTAAAAGCACACAAAATTTTCTAAGAACTCTTACAGGGCTTGAAATCCCACTAGTAGGGTTCTTCTCAGATTTATGACATAGTATGTACTATCAAGGCAACAGCAGAGTATTTCAAAGATGGAAAAAAGATGAAGGGAAATATCATCCTGCATTTATGGCTGGAAGAATGAATTCAGTCCTTTATCCAACATGAATAAAGTGAAAAAATATTCATGTAAATCATAACTATTTTTACTACAATTTAAGTGATAAGAGAAGCTCGAATAAGGAGGAAGCCTTGTTTATTACAAGATGCAAAATAATTCACAATAATGAAAATAATCATAGATCCATCATAATCAAAACTCCAGTGAAAACCCAGTTGTGTAAAAATACCCTGCAAAGCAAGGGCATTCTTTCGCCCCCTTTCCCTCCCTCTGCTGGGAGGAAAATACTTGAACAAGAAAGTTTATTTGAGAGGAAATGGAAATTCTACCGCAAAACTATTTCTACTTCTACTGCTATTAATGTTAGAGTAATAGGAGAAATTAAATGTGGACTTTAAAGTCTTTATACTGAAAGAGGGTAGGTTTTCATTAGATCTAAGCAAGAAATTCTTCACTCTGAGGGTTGTGAGGCACTGGAAGAATTTGCCCAGAGAAGCTGTGGATACCCCATCCCTGGAAGTGTTCAAGGCCAGGTTGGATGAGGCTTTAAGCAACCTGATCTAGTGGAAGGTGTCCCTGCTGATGGCAGGGGGTTTGGAACTAGATAATCTTTAAGGTCCCTTCTAAACAAAGCGATTCTATGCTTATTGAATATTTTAAAAGAAGAAATGACGTAAAAGATGCTGTAAATAGTGGGGGTCAGTATATTTGTGCACTACAGCACATCGTTGCGTTCATCCCTCTTTGTTGGGCACAGAAAAGAATTCCTGCTAGGAAGGTGGCTGAGTTCTTGTTGATGAATGTTCTGTCTGCCTAATTATAAAGCTTCCTAAAGCTTTACATTTCTGACTATAGATCCTGCCACAATCTCCTGGTGAAAATGTTGCTGGATCAAAATTACTTAATAGTCACCTGCAGGGACAAAATGGAAGGCAGTCAATACAGACAGGCGAATTGGAGTCCTTTTAAGAATCCTGTGTAAGCAGGAACCCACCTGTAGGTCCGTTGACGATTGGCTCTTGTTTGACAGTGGTGGAACAGTAGACTACATATGCTGATCTTGGAGGTTCTGGAGGGTTGAAATAAGTCTGTCTTCCAGTTTCTCTCAAATAAGGCATAGCAGCAGCAGTTTCCTCATCTTTACTTGGATCCTTTTGTTGGTAAGTTTGTTTTACTTTTGGGTTTGAGGTGTGAATTCCTAAAAGTGAAAAAAAAAACAGCTTAAACAACACCGTTGTGCTATTACCCAAAAATTGCCATATTACAGGACTGGAGGCTGGAAGACAGGACTTAAAACTTGTTCTTTCTCCGTAGTCTATTCCAAATACGGATTGTCCATATTTGACACTAGAATAGAAATTACCTAGGTGGTAGTAAGTCATGGAACTGTCTAGTAAATAAAAATGAATAAGCCAACTGTTCTCTCCAAATACCTCTGCCTGTTACGGTATTAGGTGAATTTCTTGGCTCCTCAGAAATCTGTTTCTTTTCCTTTACTTCTTTACAGCCATGGTTCTTTACCAGCTCCGTGTTGTTTGTTTCTGAGGGATTAAAAGAACACGCATTTACGTTTTAAAAAGCACGCAAAAGATTAAAATTAATAATAACAGTATTTCTACAGCCTGTGTATTGAGCGCTATACTTTTGGTATAGGTATTTTGGGGCAGTGGTTTGGCTTTCCTTTCTTTCCAGAGGGTTATTACTGCATATCCTGCTTTTCTTTCTCCACAATGCATAAAACTGCTACCGTCTGTGCATAGTTCTAAGTCCACCTTTTTCAATGGTGTATGTATCTTTTAAATCGTGTCTGCTGGCATAAACTTGTTTAATTGTGGCCAGGCAGTGATGTTGTAATTGTTCTTGTTCAGCTATAGGCAATAAAGTGGCTGGATTTAGAGTGGATATTTCACCCAAAGTCACATCGTCTTCATCTGTTAGGATGGCTTGGTATTTTGCCAACTGGTTTGGAGAAATCCAGTAGTGTCCTTTATCATTTAGGATGGCCATCAGTGCCTGAGGGTCTAATACAGTTATGGGTTGTCCCAAAGTGAGCTTTTGCTCTTCTTGGATTAGCAAAGCCGTGGCAGCCAAGCCCGCAAGCATTCTGGCCATTGCTTGTCCACTTCATCTGTTTGTTTAGAAAAACATGCTACTGGTCTTTTCCCAATCTCTGGATCAAAACTCCCAAGGCCATGTTCATGCCCATAGAGTTAGAAAGGTTTTATCCTATCAGGTAGCCCTAAGGCTGAGGCATGTGTTAAGCATTTCTTTATAATTTCAAAGCTTTTTTGGCATTCATGAGTCCATTCCAGTAGTTCCCCTGGCCCTTTGACTGCTTCATATAGGGGTTTGGCCCTCAGTCCAAAATTTGGCATCCAGATGCGGCAGAATCCTGCTGTACCTAAAAATCCTCTTTACTGTTTATTTTATAATTTTGGTTCAGCAATCCTACAAATATCTTCCTTTCTTTCTATTCCAAATTCTCTTGTCATTTAGATGTTTTAAAACCCCAATATTGAACTGCTTCCTTTGGTATCTGGGCCTTTTTCCAAGAGACTCTGTATGCTCTTAAGCCAAAGTAATTCAATAAGCTAACTGTTGCCTGCAAACAGTCTTTCTCAGAGTTAGCTCCTATTAGTATGTCATCAACATTTTGCATTATGATCACTGTGCCATTGCTCCAGTTCTTTTGCCAATGTTACCAAAGAAAGTGGGGCTCTTCTTGAATCCTTGAGGAAATACTGTCCAACACAACTCTACTTCTCTTCCCGTCGAAAGGTTTTCCCATTCAGAAGAGAAGATTGTTTGGCTGTGTTGGTCTACTGGGATACCAAAGAAAGCGTCTTTTAAGTCCAAACCAGTAAAGTAAGCATTTGTTTCAGGCACTGAGACTAACAGGGTGTGAGTATTTGGTACAGCAGGGTGCATGTGCACAGTTAGTTCGTTTGTTGCTCTTAAATCTTGTACTAATCTATATTCTTGAGAGTGAGGCTTCCTTATGGCAAAGTAGGTGTGTTAAATTCAGCTTGACATTCTCCGAGCAATCCATACTGTGTAAAAGTATTTATCAAGGGTTCCAATCCTTTACGTGCTTCCAGTCTAATCGGACATTGATTTACTCTCACAGGGCTGGCTCCTGGTTTAAATTCTGTCCTGATCAGAGTCACGTTCTTTGCTTTCCCTGGCTTCTTCGAGACCCATACCAAAGGAATTATCGCATGCAGTACTGCATCTGGGATGTAGTTCTTAGATCCTTCTGCAGTTTTATCTGTTAGTAAACAGATTTGGGCCTTCCATGCAGTCTCTGGAGGGATGTGCAGCTGTACAGAATTCTCAGAGAAAGTTATTTGAGCATTCGATTTACAAATCAGATCTTGCTGGAACAGTGGGAGGGGACACTCTGGCATATATAGAAATTCATGAGTTAATTTAGTATTCCCACTCGTGCACTCCATAGGTTGCAAAAATGGCCATAAGGCTTTTCTCCTCGTTGCTCCAGCAATTGGTACAGAAGTTTTGCTCAATGGTCCTTTGCAGCTTGTTACTACAGAACAGATTGCTCCACTATCTATTGAAAAATCTATTGTTTCATTCCGCAGGTTTACTGGAACAAGGGGATCTGCTGGGGAAGCTCTGATAATTTCCCCTGGTCCCTACACTCTGTCTCAGAATCTTCCAAGACCGTCCTATTACTGCTTTCCCTTTCTTTTCCTCCGTCTCTTTCAGGGCACTCCTTTTTCCCCATGTCCTTCTTGTCTACAAGAGGGCACGCTCGTTAAGTCCCAAAGGGAGGACCCCTTCTTTGTCCCATTCCTCTTCCTGGTCCCCTCCCTTTTCCTCTCTCCCTCTTCCTCTGAGGACTGCCCTGTCCACCACAGCTGCTGCCAAAAGAGAAGGCTGTCATTTTGGCGTGCTCCTTCTTTTCTTTCTTTTCCTCCCTACTATTGTCTACTTCATAAGCAATTTCAATGAATTGTGAAATGGACATTCCCCCAGGCCCATCCACTTTCTGTAACTTTTTTCTTATATCCTGTGAAGACTGGCCAATAAACAGCACATTAAACATTTTTGGGTTATCCTCCTTTTCCAGATTCAGGTCTGTCCACTTATTTGCCACCCCACACAACCTTTCTTAAAATGCTGATGGGCTCTCATCAGGTTCTTGTCAGACCTCATACAATTGAGACAGATTTTTAGGTTGAACACCATATAATATTAATTGTTGATATTGTTTCAGTTACGCCCAATCAGTTTTTTTCTTGGAGTTCCAGACAGGGTCTTTCTTTAAGGGCAAATATTCATCAGGATAATCTTTCCTGTATCGTCTCCATCCTTTCTCTTTGGCTTTTTCTAATACCATCCTTTTCCCTTCGGCTGTAAAAAAAATATTTAGTAAAGCTTGTGTGTCTCTTCAGTTAGGGTTGTGAGTAAGCATAATGGTCTCTCAAAGCTGGTGCGTTCCCTCCAGATTTTCCTTCTATGATTCACTGATTGCTTCCAATTCAGTAAATCCCAGGTAGTAAACAGGACTTGTACAAACACAGGATTGATTACCTGTGGGTCCTGACGCCTGCCTCAGAGGGCCTGGATCACAGGTCTCGTATTTCCTCTTGTTCTAGTTGAGATGGGGCTAAAACTCTCCTTTCCCATCTGTTCCTTTTCTTGATTGGCTTGGTTCCCTTTCTTTTTGATATTATAGGGTGGTGGGGAAGAGGGAACCAATAAATGTACATCATCTTGCTCGTCTCCTCAATTCCCCAATTGGTCTCTTTCATTTCAAGGCATGGCATTACCAGTTCATTCCCTAGTTTACATTTCTTTTGTATGTCTGGTTTTCTATACAATGACATAAAAGCATCAAGCTATGGCACTTCATCCCATTTCCCAAGTCACTGACAAATCCACACCAATTGCAATATAGCATTGAACTATAAAGACCCATTCTCTGTCCACGCTTCGCCATCATCTAATTTATAATTTGGCCCCTATTGATGATAATACCTCTTCATTTTCTCTGTAGTCATTGGATCTCCCCCCAACTTATTCCAGTTTTTCAGAATACAACCCAAAGGGCTAAGAGGGTGGAATCACGGATTGACCTGACCCCATTCCTCTCTTTCCTGCTAAACATGCACTCGGCTTTGATCTTAGTCAGCGAAGGTCATCTTTTCCCCCGTTCCCAAGCATCTACATGTGACTTAATTTTCTGCGGAAGAAATAAAAGGGGTTTTTTACTCACCATTTCAAAGGATTCACTTCCCTTTCCCCTTTGCACAAATATCTTTTGAGTGTTGCACTTTTGAGTCACACATCACCCAGGCAACAAATTAATTAAAGGTATTAAAGGTATTAAAGGTAACTAAAGGTAATTAAAGGTATAAACCTCTGCAATTGAAGGTATAAACCTCTAGAAAGTCCTGGCGCCTGCTCAGTGGGTGAGGGTTGTCTTCAGGAGGTGGGTAGCTCGAGTGGTAGGGGTGTGTTTTTCTTATTCAAATAAGTCAAGGTCAGCTAAAGGACAAGAATTTGGCAGCTAGTGGAACATTTACATGGCCAAACTGCCAAGATTCCAGTCCCAACAGGATAAAGCTTCTCATTGCTTCATTGCTTACATTTAAATGCTTAGCCAGCCCCTTTGTGACCTGAGTTGATCATCAGTCTGGAAACATGGTGACATGTCTTACATCACTGAGGAGACCAGAATGGGACACAGGAGTGTGCATGCAGTCTCCAGAGTGCCAAGTAAGAGAGGAGAGGATTTTTTTGGTTTAAAATTTGGTTTTATTGGTTTCTGTATTGGGTTTTCTTGGGTTTTTCTAATTGTTTATGGCCAGTCTTGCCCAAACTTCTTGCTGTCAGAACAGAAGTCTTGTGCTTTTCCAAAGTGTTAGCAAAACTGTTAGCAACTGGGAAGAAAATTAATCTACACAAAGTAGACAAACAGGCACTCCTTTATTCCCATGCTGGGGACACGGGGGATAGCTCCGTCCAGGCGTGTCCACCTTGGCATCAAAATCTATAGGTTTTCATACATTTATTTTGTTGAGTCATTGTTACATAAGTTCTTTTACATAAAATTGCATATTATTCTCGCTCTTAGTTTTGACCTTTAAAGCGATTGGTTTTACTAGCTATATTACCTTATCAATATTCTTATTCTATAACAATCATTTGTTAATTCTACTTAATTTTACTAATTAGATTCCTTGATATTCAAATGAAGATGGGAAGGGGCAAGGGCATTTCCAAGTGGTATAACTGGTGTCTGTGACAGTTTCCTTCGCTTCTCAAAACAAAACAAAGAAAAATGCGGTAGCTGGGTGATGAGGTATCCATGGTTCCTTGGTTTAAAACAATACATAGGAAGATACAGTAATTCCGGGACGCCGTTTTGCCTGCCAGAGAGAAGGGCTGCCCCTCAGGCACCAGGCCTGCCTTCCAGCTGCCCTGTGTGCCCTGGGCTCCAGCCCCCTCCTCGTGCCAGGCCTGGGGTCCTCTCAAGGGGACAGCGGCCCCAGTGTCCCAGGAGGGTCCAGTCGGGTCTGGGAGTCTCCATGACCCTCCAAGCACTCAGCTGCCTGCACGTGGCATCATCCCCGCAGCTGCCAGTAGCAGAGAGGGGCAGAGGGGAGGAGAGGGCCTGGTGTCCTGGGCGCCTGCTGCTGCGGGGAGGAGTCCACTGTAGGGCCAGCGAGGTTTTTGGGCCTGGAGGTGCGGTGTCCAGTGTGAGGAGGGGAAGGCCCATGGGGGATGGCTGTCCCCGGCTAGTTCTGGCCTCAGCTACCGAATGGGTGGTTGGAGAAGGCAGCAGAGCTGCCCTGGCACTGCAGAAGGAAGAGCTGCAGAGCAGTGGTGCTGACGAGCAGTGTCATATTCATGTAATAGAAGACGATCTGAATGATGGAGATGTGAGGACACCATTTCTAGATTCATCCCGTACTTGCTGCCGTGACTCTGCATGAGCAGGACTAAATGAGGAGATAGGGTTAGCTCCTGATGGTCAGAGGCAGCTTGTGTCTGGGACACTTCCTTGGCCTGAGCGTACGGGCAAGTTCTCTTCCTTGAACAATGTTGTGATATAACCGTGCTTGTGAAGGCGTAGCCCGGTGCACGTGTGACTCTGGAGGAGATTGACTGAAGGGCATGTCTGCCTCTCAGCCTGCTATAGCTGATAGATTGCAGAGGTAGAATCCTCTTTTCTTTTTCATCAGATTACATGATTTCTTTTTTTCTTGGGTACAGTTTTTGGTTCCCTCTTTTTTAAAGACTTGGATAATTTTTCTGGAGTCCAGCTCTTTAATAAATTCCTCAGGACAATTACTATGTGAGTGAATTAACTTCGGTCCTTCGTGGACTTCTTGCTGAATACAAAACTGGTTTTGAATCATCGGGAATAAAGGAGAAGAAGCTGTTGCAGAAATACCAGGGCGATCTCTGCCTTTAGGATCGCACTGGTAACACTGGAAGAGAGAGCTGACTTTGCCTGTCTCTGCACCGGCTGTCGCTGTCAATAGTATTTCTACAGCCTATGTATTGAGTGCCGTACTTTTGGACATGGACAGGCTTTTGTGCATTACTGGCATCATTAAAAGTAGTCCCAGTGTAGTAGCCTCAAAGTCTTGCAGCATCAAGAGGAGATGGGGATTCTTGTGCCAGGTCAGGCAATGCAGTAGTAAAGGGACCATCTCCTTTCTCAGCAACCAGTCTGGGGGCTTACAGGGATTGTGCATCATGCTGTTGCCCCCAAGTTATCCATTTCTGAGGCAGGCTTCTCTAGTACGGAGTGATGCACAAGTGCTTTTACGACTGAGTCGAAGAATTTCCCTCTCACTCAGAAGGTTTGCCCACGTTTACCTCTCTTCACTCTGAAATTTCCTGGGCCATTTGGAGCAAGTGTTTTCATCAGAGAAGGATGAAGAGCGTTCTCCGTGAGGTTAGGAGTGTAATCTCTTGCAAATACTTGTCCCCAGGTGCATGTTAGCAGCAAAGCCTCTTGGAATGTCTAAAAAGTAGGGTTTTCTTGTGGGCTAGAGACAATATGAAGATAATGACAACATATTGTGAAACCCCTTTTCTCTGTATGTTTTTTCTGTAAATCACGTTGAGATATCCAAGTTTGCTATGGCATGCAAAGGTTTTAAATTAAACTATTCAGACAGAAATCAACAGACTTGCCCTTTTCTTTAGTTCCGTGTTCAAGTTATTCTGTGTTCTCCTAACTGGAAACTGTCTGCCCACAGAGGGGAAATATACTTGTGTAATGAGGAGCTGAAAAGTGAAAACCACCTGTCCTAGTTTTAGCTGGGACAGAGGGGTTTGGTTTTTTTTTAACAGCTAGAAAAGCTCCATGTTTTGGTTTTACTCAGAGGCTCACTCTGAGAAGAACACTGATAACAAGCTGCCAAGGACTTTTCAGTGTGCCGGAGTGCAGAAGCATGGCGGGATAAGGGGGGAGCATAGATGGGACAAGGGGGACACGATTCCCCTTGTGATTTGTGTGGAACTTAAGACTGAGGGCCAAACTGGCCAATTAGTATTCCATATCATGCAGCGTCATGCCCAGTATAAAAGCGAGGGTCAGATGGGAAGAAGGGCTTTTGCACTTTGGCTTTTGCGCTTTTGCCACTTTTGCTCTTTTGCGCTTGCTGTTTTTTTTTCGCTCTATTGCTTTTCTTTTTTTCCTTTCCTCTCTCTCTCTCCCAGTACTCCCACTCTTGGAGTACTATCTCTCCCTCTCTGCTCCTCTCTATTTCGGGGCCTCGCGTTCGTCCGGGATTTGCAGTTTTCGGGACGAGACGGGCTTCGCATACGAGGGGGTGGTGAGCACCTACATTGTATTAAATCATCTGTATTAAATCACTCTTATCTCAACCCACGGGTTTCACGTTTATCCTTTAATTCTCTCCCTCATTCCTGGGGGTGGGGGAGGGGTAGTGACCGGCTGTGTGTGGGGGGGGTGGTTCAACCTAACCCACGACACCACCTCAGAAGACAAATGGGGAATTTAATCTAAAATCAGACATGTTATGCCTGTGGACCTTTTTTAGCTCAATTGTTTCTAATCTCACAGTTTCTGGCTCTGGATTTTATTGTTTATTGCATTAATGTTTTTACTGTTCCATTCCTTTTTTATTATTATTTATTTATATATAAATATTATTATATATTTATATTATTACTATATATTTATTTTATATCCTATGAAGACAGGCTGAGAGTGTTGGGGCTGTTCAGCCTGGAGAAGAGAAGGCTCCAGGGTGATCTTATAGCAGCTTTCCAGTACTTAAAGGGGGCCTACAGGAAAGCTGGGGAGGGACTTTTTACAAGGGCATGTAGTGATAGGACAAGGGGCAATGGCTTTAAATTGAAAGAGGGCAGATTTAGATTAGATCTAAGGAATAAATTCTTCACTCTGAGGGTGGTGAGGCACTGGAACAGGTTGCCCAGAGAAGTTGTGTCTGCCCCATCCCTGGAAGTGTTCAAGGCCAGGTTGGATAAGGCTTTGGGCAACCTGGTGTAGTGGAGGGTGTCCCTGCCCATGGCAGGGCAGTTGGAACTAGATGATCTTTGAGGTCCCTTCCAATCCTAACTATTCTATGATTCTATGATTTTTATTAACTTCGTCATTTTTCCCCTACATACTTTTAAATTTCAAGTACTAGAGAAATTCAAAAAGCCAATCCACTTAAGAACGGCTTGTAAGTCGTAAAAAGCTAAGGAGAAAAAAAATAATTATGGTTAGCACTTTTTTTGTGGGATCACAGTGAAGCCAATTCCAGAATTTGTTTTGGGCAAGAAAGACTCTCCTCTACGGGCCTCAACACACTTCTGTCCTGTAGAACCTGAGAAGTGCATAGAAACTCCTACCAAATCAAAATGGTGTGTTTTACATAAATGGGCCAAAGTAGGAACAACTCTATATGACGATGGGCTGTGTTGGGCTGTGTTTGCTGTTCCTCTTTCCTTAGGCCACTCCTCTTATCACTACCAAACAGGTATCAAAAAAAGACACTTTTCTGGACAAGTAATGAAACGTTTTAGTCGTTTCATTTCAAATGAATAAAAATCCTGTTAAATTCCTGTTATGAGAGGCAGGCTGGCTGTATGATCTCTTGACCTTAAGCTCCCCAAATTGACTCTGAGTTACTGCCATTGAAAGCTGCTTCAGAACTTGCTTTTCCGCAACTAGTAGTTTTTCATGCACAATCTGCAGTGCATCTGCAGACGGTTCATATCCACTTGTTCTTGTGCCAACACGGTCTTTTAGATTAAAAGGTTGGGTTTTCCTCATTTTTCACTTTCCAACAGTCTTCGTGCCTGACTGCGCGTAATGCAGTGGTTCGATGTGTACTCCAAAGACCATGAGCAAACCTGGCAAGCAAAACTAAAAGTCCCAGACTGCCACTTTCAAGAGACTCTCTTCCACTCCCTTGCTGGTCTTCTGCTTGTGCCCACGTAGCTGTCTTCTGCAGATGTCTGCTTGGCAAACAGAACCCGTGGACCAACCCACTAAAACAAGCCTTTCAAAAGGAAGCCTTTTGTTAGCCAAGCTCTTCTCAGTCCTCCTCCTCCAAACCAGAGTGCCCAAGGACTCTCTCATGTGTTCCTGGAAGGGACAGAGAGAACTCGAATCCGTTTTTCTGAAAGGTGGATCAGAATTTTTATGTATCAATCAATATATTGTTATTAGGCTATAGGACCGTATTTGTTGCCCCCTTCTCCACAGATGACACATCGTTGGTGACTTGCCCAGGTTATAGCTACTCTACTTCTTGTACTGGGAAAGCAAATCTGTTGTTTACACTGACAAAAGACGCAGGTTAGCCAGGCATGCTCCATCTTCAGTGAATCGACGTAGGTCTCAGTCTGCTTCGTTTCCTGTTGCTGATGAATTCTTTTCCTCACAAATTCCCTAGAGCCTTGCACACTACTGATGTCAAACCCATTTGGCCATAGCTGGGCGTCATGGTTTGATGTGGGGGGGCGGTGGGGGTTCTGGCGGCAGGAGAGGTGCTTTGCTCCATGTGACCTCCTTGGTTTTGGAACCGGGTTAGACTTGGTTATGGCCAACAGATCGGACTCCCATTCCCCTCGGGGTTGAGCCAGTCTGCGCCTCTGCAAATTGCCATATTTAAGTCGGGACAAAGGAACCAGAAAAGGTGCTTTGCCCAGGAGTGAGGAGAGAAGGGAGGAGGGCACTGCCCCCACTCCCCGGCTCCCGGCCGGGCAGCTGCCTGCATCGGGCCAGCGCTGCCCACTGAGGATGGCGGCGACAGAGCCGGCTGGGGAACTCAGGGAGCACCCCACTCCCAGGGTGCCCACTGGGCTGAGTTCACCCGGAGAGGACTGAGATCTGAGAGAAACAGCCGCATCGACACCACGTCAGTGAGGATGGAGCAGGAGGAGGTGTGCCGGAGCTGAGTTTCCTCTGCAACCGGTGGTGAGACGACAGGCAGCCCCCCTGCAGCCAGGACAGCCTCAGTGGAGTAGAGACCCTCTCGCAGCCTGTGGAGAGGAGATGCCTGAGCCTGAGGACGATCGTGTTGGGACGCATGACAAGGCAGAGAGGCATCTAGAGTCCGTGGGATGACCCGCGCCAGAGCGAGTGGCTACAGTTCCCTAAGAATCCGAGACTGTGGTAAAGCCCACACTGGGGCAATCCATGGGGAAGGATTGTTTCCTGTGGGCTGGACTCACACTGGAGAAGTTTGTGGATTTTTCCTCGTGAGTAGGGGATCCACTGGAGCAGGGGAAAAGGGTGCAAGGACTCTTCCTCCTTTAAGAAAGAAGCAGCAGTAACAGCACGGAATGAACTGACCTGCACTTCCCCAGTCCCTGCCCCCCTGCGCCACTGGGAGGAGGAGGCAGAGCCAGGAGGAAAAGGAAAGAAGGGGGTGGAGAAGGAAGGTGTCGGTTTTAAGATCTGGCTTTGTTTCTTTTTATCCTCTCAAGTAACCGGTTTTGTTTCCCTTTGTCCTTTCAAGTAACCGTCAATAAATTGTTTTGCTTTTAAGAAAGCCAAGTCTGTTTTGGCCGGGACCATGGTTGGTGGGTGCTCCCTCTGTTCTTGTCTCAACCCTCACTCCCTTTATTATATTTTTCTCCTCTCCACTTTACTGGAGAAGGAGAGACTGTGTGAGTTTTAGTTGCTGGATCAGCCTAAAACCACGACACTGGGCAGCTCCCTGCCTCCAGTTCTTTTAGGAAACGTTTTCTGTAGTTCAGTAACAAATCTACTCAGTTAGAGGTAGAAGATGTTGAAAGTTCTTGCTCTGAGAGAGAGCTTCAGTTTCATGGGTCAGTTCTTTCTAAATTCTGAAACAAGTTCCCTGACTCCTTTGACCCAGTCTACTGAACTCAGTCCTTGCTTCCTCATCCCATCTTTACGTTCATGCTGGATATCATCATTTTAGTTGAAAAAGGAGGCAAAGGAGTTGTTTGAAGATAATCTGCATACGACTCAAACCCAGAAATCTCCCTGCCTGTCTGCTGACCTACGTCCTCCCGTTCCTTTTGTATTTAGGAGGCTGAAGACTGCTCTAGTTAAATTTCCCTTAGGAAGGAAGCCTGGCTCATTGTGGTTCTAACGATTGTCATTCTATTCCCGCAGTTCTTCCTCCTGTGACACAGCTACCCCCTTCCCCTTCCCGTTCCCCACATACCTTCCTCTGCAACCTCTTGAGTTACTTGAAGACGACTTTGGTTTGGCGATCTTCAACTCCAAAACCTGAACTGGGTGAGGGCAAAACTGTGCTATTCTTCCTACAGACACTCAACTAAGGCTCATCTCCTAACGGTCTTTGACAAGGAAGTGACTGATAAATATCATAAAGCTTGCAACCTAGATGATCAACCTTCTCTGTAGGAACAAATCCTGTGAACATGCACATGTGAACAGCCCCTACACACCCTGAGGAGAAAGGATGCATTTCAAAACCATGCAGACTTTTCAGAAAATGAGATGGAGGAACACCTCCAATGAGTTATTGCCCTTCCACTTCAGCCTCTGTTGGCATGAGGAATTGCTCTCTGTCTTACCATGCTTGTTTCGTTTCCTGAAGTAATGTAACTACACGACTAATGTAACTGTCTGGTACCTTGTATGGAACATGTTCAAGTCAGACCAAATCTTGGGCAACAATGGCCATCACCTACATCATTCATGGGGCAATTTTGGCAAAGATTAAGAACGCTCCACAGAAGAAGACTGGTCAGCCCTCTCTCACTTTCAGAAAAGCTTCTTGCAGGAGCGTGGAAAGCCACTGCTGTTTCACAGCTACCTTAACTAGAGCATTCAATTCTCCAGCAACTGAAACATGTTAGACCATTTCAAAAAAGCACCTTTCCAGGAATGGTAAAAAAAATATAAATAAAAATAAAAGGGGCTATTGAGTAGCTCTGCCCCTTGAAACACTGAAGTACAATCTGTGAGGCTTAGCTAATGAGAGAAGAGAGTGGGGAGGAAACAAAAAGACAAGAATGAAAACAAACATAATTTCATGTTAAAGAGGTTCAATTTAACCTTCGCTCACCAAAGTTAGACGCAAAATTCAGTTTTGGTCATTGTGGAATAATAATGGAAAATTGGTGAGGAGAACTAAACACGCTCAAGTGACTTGGGGCTGGGGAGCAGAAAAATACATGTGTCATGCTAATTGTTGTTTATGCTTCTGTTCTTGATGAGTAGAACACCTGCGTTCAGGTAACACAGGCCTGCAACTGACTAAAAGGCCGCTTATCCAACATGCTGGAGACTCCTGCACTGTTGTGGGAAAGATCAAAGCACACTGGTAAGCTATGCCTGTGTGGATCCCTGATAAAGGGGCAGAACCAGGAGGGTCGGTGATTCTCTAGCATGGACCAAGCTCAGCAGTGCCTGTGTCCCTGCTGTGTGCCTCTGCCTGGTGCTGCTTCAGGGACCTCCTCATTGGCGAGGTAACAAAAATTAAGTTTCTCTTTGCGTTTCATCCGTTGTTTTGTGGTTGATCCGGTGTCCTGCCTGTGCGGACTCACCGAGCCATTAGAACTGCCCCAACTGGCACTTGATACACCCTCTGATCAAGGGAGACACGCCGTCTCCGCAGCGTTCCATCTCTCTGCTCTGGTCACTCCTGTGTGGAGCCCAGCGGGGCGGCGGCATCTGCTGACTTCTGCGGTTGTATTTCACTTGAAGAACCGAATGTCCAAGCGTTCAGAGTTACCCGGGAACTATCCCCCTTCAAGAACTGAGCCAGCAGCCCTGTGATGCCGGCAGCTAGTCATCCTTCCAAAGGTATTGCACTTGTTGAGGCAGCATCCTTCCAAAGGTACTGCATTTGTGGAGGCAGCACCACTCTCCAAGGTGGAGAACAGAGTTGATTCGGGCTGGATTCCTCTGCACTTTCCCCTGTGGCAGAACGTGCAATGACTCTCGAAGCTGAAATACCATTTTATGGAACGCTGTCGCATTAAACAGGCAAAGCACGTTTGAACAGCCAGATGTTTTTTTGGCTCCAAGCCAGCTGTGTATAGGCAAAAAGGCTTCCAAAAATCCTTCTCGCAACAGCCCTCTTACGAACGAATGAGCAAATCTGGGGAAAAAAAAAAAAAAAAAAAATAAAATCAGCATCTAAAATCCCTCCCCCTCAGGCTCTGCGTGAAGGGAAGACTTCTTGGAAAGGTGGATTGACACCCTGTTGGTGTTGTACCGACTGGGCCGGCGGGAGCAGAAGGGAGAAGAAAAAGGGTTTTTCCTTTCAGTCTCTACCTGGATGCGTTCAACACGAACGGCTCCCAGGAGACGCCGCTGTCGCGACTCCGACTCTTTCTTTCCACGGAGAACGCGCGGGCCGAGGGCGGCAGCGGGGCGGCGCCGGGAGGCGGGGCCGGAGCGGAGGGACGCGGCGCCAGCTCTGCCATCCGCTCGTCGGGGCTGCCGGGCTGCTCCCGCGGGCGGCCCTTCAGGTGCGCAGGCGGCGGCAGCGATTGGTCAGGTCTGGGTGCAGCATGGCGGCCAACGCGGCCACCAACCCGTCTCAGCTGCTGCCGCTCGGTATTCAGCGCCGCCGCGACGCTCCCGCGCGGCGGCGGCGGCCGGGCGGGGAGCGGGGGGTGATCCCGGCGGGCGGGGAGGGCGGGAGAGGCCGTCCGCGGGCACCCCGGGGTGGCGCGAGCGGCGCCGGCGCTTGGCGGGAAGCTTCGGCGGGGGCGGGGAGGCGGGCGGGCACCGCGCCTCGCCTCGCCTCGCGCTGCCCGGGCCTCCCGGGCCGGTCACCGGCGCGGCTCCGGCCCGCGGCGGGGCGCGGGGGCGGCCCGGCGGGGGCTGCGGGCCGTGGTTGGGGCGCGGAGCAGAGGCGGCTGGGGACGGGTGTGGCCGAGGCGTTCTCCTGGAGGGGACGTGTTCCTGCGGCGCGCCGGGATGTTGCCTCTGAAACTCGCCTGTGCGCTCGCGGCACTGCAGTGTGACAATAAACTTCTTTAAAATATGCTTTTCGTGTCTTTTTTTTTCCCTCCTTATTTTTGCCGGTTTTACCAGTCCTAGCCCGTGGCAATTACTTTTTTACCATCACAATGCCAGGGATTTTGTTCTATAAAGTAATGTCTTGTACCTTTCAATTTACTGTTTTCCTTTACAGAACTTGTGGACAAATGCATAGGGTCACGCATTCATATTGTGATGAAGAGCGATAAAGAAATCGTTGGAACGCTTCTAGGATTTGATGACTTTGTCAGTATCCTTTGATGAAAATGTTTAGAGCTGTCTGTGCTTTGGCTCAATTCATTTATTGCTTTCGATAGGTTTGAGTTCACTGGACAGAACTTTTTTTTTTTATGGGTTAATTCTGTTACTCTTATTTTTATTTTATAGGTGAAATCACAGTTCGGTTTAAAATGAAAGTGTCTTTAAATATTTAAAAATATTTTTATTTTGGAATTCCGGACCTTATTTTCCTTGAGATTGGATTTTCAGATATGGTGTTAGAAGATGTTACGGAATTGTAAGTATTATTTCTGCCTCTTCCTGCTATTTAATTTTTAGGTTCCTGAGGCGAAACGTTGTGTAAGATCCGTAAGCAAAGTGGGTTTGTATTTTCTGAATACTTGCCAGGTGAATAGTTCACACTTTAGACTTAATCTGTGGAGGGCGATCTGTTGCAGACAGCCTCGTCATAGAGTAGCAGTTGCATGATCTGTACTTGTAATCAGACTCCCAGTTTGTAGCCTTAATTTTGCATGGGTTGCGTATCGAACTTTCAAGTAGTTTGTTTGCCCTTACGTTTCCCTCAAGGTCTAGGCAAAGATGTAAAAATTTGGCAGACTTAAGGAGGAGTATTACTTCGTCCTGCCGTGTTGTTATTTGAAACCTATTTTGAGTATTGGTGGTGTTCAGGAAATTGCCAAGATTTAGAGGGTGAATCGATATCTCTGTGTATTGAGGAGATCAGTTTAGTACAATAGATCTTTTTAGTTTCCAGGTAACTTTCTTCACCCAGGTGGTCAGTTTATCAAGGTTACACTGCAGTGTGGCTAATTGATTTGTTAGTTCCCACAAATGTCATCTTAATACAGAGATTTGTGTCAGTTCTATAATCATTGTCCCTGGTTATGTGTCCTCACTTACGTTTTCTAATGCTGCTTCAGTGAGATTACACCTGAGGGCAGAAGAATCACAAAGCTGGACCAGATTTTGCTAAATGGAAATAATATAACAATGGTAAGTCATCGCTGTTAAAAGGCTGCACGTGTTTATTTTCTGTACCTATAAATCAATCTGTAACTGAGTTCGACCACTTCAAGCTGAGCTTTCCAGCCAGTTCTATTACATGAGCTACTTTTAAGTAGCTTCTGGGGCATGTGTGCGTGAGAGTTACGCTGGAAAAATGATTTTACTGCTTTACTTGGTACGCCTTTTTAAAAAACAAAAACAAACAATCAAAAAAACCCCCCAAAATGTTAAAAGGGCATGGCCCCAATTTTATTTTGGTAAATGCTCTTCTGGTCTTCAGGTTTTCAAGGGGATCACTGGCTTTGTTTCCCACTCTGTAGGCCGCTTCATACAGTGGCTTTTAACTCATGAGTGTTTGCCTGCATAAGTAAGTAGGGTGGGATACACCTACGTTTCATCCATTATCATGTGTTTGCAGCAGTCTGGATGCTTACAAGCTCTTTGAGTCATTTGGTGATTATGGTACCACGTGATGCCCAGAGAGCTGTACTTCTACATGCTCTGGGAAAAAAAAAAATCTGGAGCTCTGTTGGATTATACCAAACGAGAAGCAGTATCATTTTTAGTTTATCATGTGCTGATGTATGTAGATCAGTACTGAAACAGTAATTAAATATTACGATCACGCATCTCCAAGCTGAATTCTGTGACTTCCTAAATACCACAAAAGCAGACTCACAGTAGTGTTTTTGCTCGTCTGTATAAGTGGCTACAAAATCTGGACTTCTATATAAGGGCATTCCTAATTCTGTGCAAAGAGAAGAAGACGACTGACTTGAGTCTAAGTTGGCTCCATGTGAATGAGAAATCATCTCCATTTTGCTGTAGGTACAAGATAGCTTGTACCTCCTCACTGTGTGTCTGAGCAGGTGCCATCATGACTTGTCATTTCAAAGCCTTTTTCTGCTTTGGTGATTGTTCGGCATCCTTAAAGGACGGTGCATGTTCTGACTTCTCGTATGGAGTAAAAATTACTACCAGCCAGTTAAGCTGGTGGTATACTGCTCTTGAAGCAGAAGCCGGTGATTCTTAAGAGTGCAAATTTTCAGCAAGACATCGACATGTTTCTGTATTAGATCATGTGTCTTTTGGGGACACATCTTGCCATGTCAGGAAGGCTCTGCTTTAGACTTTCTTACTTGAGTCCCAAAAGCAGTGAAGCTCTTTCTCTTGAGAAGTGCTCAGCTGATTATGAAGAATCTATCAGTAAAAAGAATGGTTATCCTCTTGTTTCTTCCCCTTATTCATGTTTTTCCGTTTGTATTTCTTTTTATATTGTTCAATTCTGTACTTTCTTCACAGGAAATTGCTGTGCTGACTTATTCCCTGCTGCCTGTAAAAGGTTTCAGGCTCTTTATTAGTTTTTGAGCTCTGCTTAGCAATAGAAGTTGGAAAGAGGAAACCAACTTCCCAGTATAGTGACAGTCTGGGGAAGAATCAGCAACTGGAGGAATGTTTCATGAAAGGAAGCGTGTTCTTTGTCCTTTTAAAAATGAGCTGTAGTGTTTCTAGACAGAATCATCTTGAAGTGAATAACAACAACTAAATCCAAAATATGTGTTATCTAGCAGCTCCTTTGTATTTTGTTAAACATTCGTTGCGTTTTGGAGATTCTTTTGGCATGTGCTTCTCTGGCAGGAACTGCCTTCCTCTGTTGGGAGACGAAGATAATATTGAATCTGAAAACCACTTTTGTGGTCTACTGTGAAGTCTCCGTCCACTGAGATGCTGTAAAGCAAGAACTGTCGCGTATAGGTTTGTAGAATTCAAATCTATGCTACTAACACAAAATTATCTTATTCTTTTATAGCTGGTTCCTGGAGGAGAAGGACCTGAAGTATAAATTGATACAGTTGTCATCTATGAAGACATGTTATATATAAAAATATAATCTAAATAGAACTTTTGGGGTATGGGTGGGTTTTGATGTGGGTGGTTTGTTTATTTTACTTTTTTGGTTTTGCTTTTTTTTGTATACACACTCTTGCAGTTGGCATTTGATAAAAGACCAGGATTTCCTCTTCAGGAAAGTTGCGTTGCTAATGATAATGCTGACTTTGTAGGTTGGAATAATTACTTTTTTGTAAAGATGCACTAATCTGTTCTGAATAAAAGGCTTTCTTTCTGTTAGTTACTGTGTTCTTTTATCTAAGTGCACAAGTTATAGATAGTTTTATAACTGGCTAGTGGAGTGTAAGAATAATATTTATACTTCAGTTGCTGTCAGTCTTCAGTTTCTCTACATCTGTTGCATTTGTTTATGGCCTACATCTATACAAAACATGAGTGGTGAGCCGATGTTGCTGTATCAACAATGTTGCAACAAACAGCAATGATGCTGTTTGGAGTACAGGCAGATTCTGAGCTGGATCATTTGTTTGTACACGGCTTTAGGCTGTGTCGCCGCAGACCACGTGTTGGAGCGCTGCAGAATGAAAATCTGACAGATGTGAAAGCTCTGCAAAGTGGATGCATCTGTTTGATGCTGAGCAGCCTTTTGTTCTGCTGGCCTTTAAGCTCAGCTCTCTTGAACTTATTTTGCTTGGTAGAGAGACTTTCTTACAGTAAAGACACTGTAAAGGTATTTGGCAAGTGAGGACAGACAGACCAGACCTAGTTCATGTTCAGGGAGTTAAAAAAAAAAACAAAAAAACAAACCAACACAAAAACCAACCACCCAAAACAGAAGAAAACGCTGGTGTTAAAACTTCTCGTTCATGTCAGCATGTCAGCAATGCCTCCTCTCTCACCACAAAGTGGTGCTGTGTTTACTTCCTTAAGCTGGGAGCTGCCTATGCCGGCTTGCCTGGTTCGGAATTGTCATTTTAGAGTAAGCCTTCTTTCAGCTGCGTCTGTTCTCCTGTGATACAAAAACTTAACAGATACTGGGAGCAACTACTACTTTAGGAGAATTTCTATAAAGTAAGGAATTGCTGGTTTTGTTTTGTCGTGATGGACAAAAAATAACTGGTTCTAAATAACGTCCTCTGCAGCTTACCCTTCCATAATCCACTATGCAACTGATTGCTATGTGTAAATGTCTTTGGAGAGGAATCACAGATGCCTGCTGTTACTGTAGACAAGCAGGGGGAGAGTATGGGCTCATAGGGATAGGACATGCTTTGCCTTCCTGTCGCAAGGAGAGTGAAAAAGAATTGAAGAAGGGGGCTCAGGAGCAAGAGACTGCAACAAAGTTGCTGCACTGGATTCTTTTGCCTTGCTTTTTCTGCCTTCTGCTGGCTGCGTCATAGCTTGAAATGCAGTGAGAACTTCTTGCTTTAGCTTATTAAAAGGGAAAGAGACTCCCTCCCCTCTCTCAAGGAGCATGCTACTTTTGACTCGCTTGTTCTGGATGTGTGATCTGCAGTTGTAATGTTCAGATTGTGTGGTGACAATCTGTACCATTGACTCCCTGAATGGTTTTTCATTTCTGTTCCCATTTCCTTCTCCAGCTTTTTTCAATACATTGATTAAAACAAAAAAAAAAAAAAAAAAAAAATCTTGTATTTGTAACTTGCATTTGATTGGAACATCATGTTGGTTTTGGCCCCAAACACTTTTTCCTAGAAATACTTTGAGTCTTTTCATCAGAATACTTCAACGATTTCTAGCCAGTGTAGTACTATTATGTTGGGGTTTTTCTGAGTAAAATTCTATACCTGTTCCAGTGTGCGCTCTTAATTTCTACTTCACTCAGTATTCTGAAAACAGTCTTAAACTGCAGAGGTGTTTCATTCCTGGGAGAGAAAAAGGAGCAGATCTTGACTCAAAAGCAACTTTTCAAAGGCAAAGGTAAACTTTTGTTTTGGGATTTTTATTCTGACAGCACAATCGTTTTGTTCTCTCAGGATTTTGTTATCTCTTGGGAAAAACAAACACTTGGTTTTCCCTCACTTCCTCCTCTGGTTGTGTTTTTTTCACTCCCTCCATTAAAAGTGCTAAGACTGTTATCTTTTAGGAAGATGTTTTAATTCATGACTCAGAGATCTGCAGACATCACTCTGAATACAGTTTCTGTGCATCGAAATGCTGTTTGTCCTTTATAATACGAAACGAAAGGTTTATAACTTTGAGCTGGGAATTCAGAGTATTCCAGATGGGTCTGGTTTGCTTTGCATTCAGTGTTCCTGTAGGCTGTTGCTTTGGAAGTGCATGTAATACACTTCTCAATTGAATTAAGCGAGTGGTGGTGATTCTTATTTTTCCACTCCTAAAAATCTAGTGCTTGATCTACTGTGCTGTCCTGTAGAAGTCGTGGACTGTGGGTGAATGCTACTCAGAATGCTACTCAGAGTGCCACTACAAGTAGATCATTTAAAATAACTTTAGACTTTAAAAATATGCAAAAGTTAATGAGGTGTAAAGATTAGAGCAGGGTAGTTACTAGGTTAAAGTAACTTCCTGCTTATGACATGCTCAGTGATGGTTCCTTTCAGTTTTTTGTTTTTGTTTTTTGTTTTGTTTTCCCTCTTTAAGATGACACTGTTTGCAGTGTCTTCAGTTTTACTACATGGCTGGCTCTTATATGGAGACGGTTCCTTTCTGCCTAGCATTTCAGTTTACTTGCAGATGTAGTTAACATAGCTGTGTGAAGTGAATATATATATACGTGTGTGAGTGTGTATGACAGTAATAAGACCTAAAGTGCCCTCCCCACATCCTTAGTTTTGGTGACCTGTCTTTCAGTATTATCAAGACTTTAAACTGACCCAAGTATTGCTCTTGCAAATGTTTCCGTACTTGTCAAACTATTCTGATTAAATAAAAAAAGAAATCAAAACACTGTTTTGTTGCTTGCCCTGTAACTGGTCAAGGTTTCCCTGTCCAGTATCTATTCCTTTTTTCAGGATTCACTATATTTTTTTACCATATGAAATAGAAAGATATTTCTGGCTTACTGTTGGCTTTTAATAGATGTTTTATCCTTAGGGAATTGCCCAGCAATTAATTAATAAATTTTTGGAATTCGATTGATGGATATTTCACATGCTTATGTTCAAATATTGATGCTAACAAGCCTTCATACACTTCATGTTCATACCTTTATGGATGCTTCAGGATAGGCGGTAGTTTATTTTTTTTATAATGCTTAATCTTTTTCTCTCTGGCAACAACTAGCAAGTCTGCCTGGATTGTGTGGTACTTGCAGCTTTTGCCTAATGCCAGACTTTAAAAGGGGCAAAATCTGTAACAAGTACACAGTTACAATGGTGATTTTTAAGTATTTTAAACTAGGTTACCTAACAGTCTCAGGAAGAACATGTGTGACAGAGTGAGAGTCTGTGGTGCACCATTACTAACATTTGCTAAAAACAGTTTTGAAGAATGAAGTACGTGCTTTATGAAAGATACTTGAGAACAATTTCTGATGCTGCTAAAGCTTATTGAAAAGTTTTCACTGATTTCAGTGGTTATGCAGGTTTGATTTTTCTCTAATGCATTAAATCTGAAAAGAACAGAAACCTACATTTGAAGGAAGATTTTGTATGAAGGATAATCAAACTAGTAGCCTGCTTTAAGAATTATTTTAAAATATTTGGAGCTTTAGTTAAAAGGCAATATTTACTGAAGACAATGAGTCTATCCCAAACACTGAAACACCTCAGTTTTAGGTACACTATCAGAACTTTTGTAAAATTTTCAAATCCTAACAGTCTGTCAATTTATGCTTACTAAGTCTGAGACATTACATGATGCCCTATGGAAAGGTAAATATTACTAATAATTGATACTTGGTTTGTAGACTATGCCTTTTCTATGCTCTAAAGTCACATATAAATAACTTTATGGTATCCTTACCTTTTTATTTATGAAAGTTCTGTTCATCAAACCATATAAGTACATACCTAAAATCCACTAAATTCAGCGTTAAACTTCCTGAATTGCTTTAAAATGTTGTGTTGCTGTAAATTAATTTGGCTGATAAACCTAAGTGGATTTTCATCCTCACAAATGATTTTATGACTGTGTAACCTTGTGAACTGTGCTGAGAATGACTATCTTGTATGTGACATCAAAAATTTTCATTTTGGGTGTCCTACACACCTCTGCTGATGGTAATGCCCTGGTTTGCTGATGGCAACTGGTGACAGACAATGCGTATTGGTTTCAAGGCACTGTGGAACAGAAAAGCTAGAACGTTTGCCAATGTTCTTACCGCTGATGCAGACCAATTCCTGACCAGGAAGACCCAGCAAATGAGGCCCTCTGTAGACAGATAGGAGCAGCCTCACATTCACAAGCCCTGGGTGACCTCAGCCGCCCTGTTACCTGTTGGAGGGACAACACAGCAGGGCATAGGCAATCCAGGAGGTTCCTGGAATGCATGGATGATAACTTCCTTCTCCAAGTGATAGAGGAGCCAACAAGGAGAGGTGCTTTGCTGGACCTTGTTCTCACCAACAAGGAGGGGCTGGTGGGCAATGGGAAGTTCAAGGACAGCCTTGGCTGTAGTGACCATGAAACTGTGGAATTCAAGAACCTTAGGGCACACAGCAAGCTCACTACCCTGGATTTCAGGAGAACAGACTTCGGCCTCTTCAGGGATCTGCTTGGTAGAGTACTATGGGATAAGATCCTGGAGGGAAGAGGGGTCCAAGAAAGCTGGTTAATATTCAAGGATCACCTCCTCCAAGCTCAGAAGCAGTGCATCCCAGCAAAGAGGAAGTCAGGCAGAAACACCAGGAGGCCTGCATGGATGAACAAGGTGCTCCTGGACAAACTCAAACACAAAAAGGGAGCCTAGAGAGAGTGGAAGCAAGGACAGTTAGCCTGGGAGGAATACAGAGAAATTATCCGAGCAACCAGAGATCAGGTTAGGAAAGCCCTGATGGAAGTAAATCTGGCTAGGGACATCAAGGGCAACAAGAAAAACTTCTGTAGATACATCAGTGATAAAAGAAGGACTAGGGAAAATGTGGGCCCTGTCTGGAAGGAAATGGGAGACCTGGGTCCCCGCAATATGGAGAAGGCTGAGGTACTCAATGACTTCTTTGCCTCAGCCTTCACTGTCAAGAGCTCCAGTTGCACAGCTTCACCGAGGGCAAAGGCAGGAACTGGGAGAGTGTGGGAGAGTGAAGAACCGCCCACTGTAGGAGAAGATCAGGTTCGAGACCATCTAAGGAACGTGAAGGTGCACAAGACCATGGGACCCGATGAGGTGCATCCCTGGGTCCTGAGGGAACTGGCGGATGAAGTTGCTAAGCCACTATCCATCATACTGGAGAAGAAATGGCAGTTCTGTGAAGTTCCCACCAACTGGAAAGGGGGAAACATAGCCTCCATTTTCAAAAAGAGAAAAAAGCAAGACCTGGGGAACTACAAGCTAGTCAGTCTCACCCCTGTGCCCGGCAAGATCATGGAGCAGATCCTTCTGGCAACTGTACTAAGGCACATGGAAAATAAGGAGGTGATTGGTGACAGCCAACATGGCTTCACTAAGGGCAAATCCTGCCTGAGTAATTTGGTGGGCACCTATGATGGAATTACAGTGTTGGTGGATAAAGGAAGAGCAGCTGACATCATCTACCTGGACTTGTCCAAAGCATTTAACACTGTCTTGCATGACATCCTTGTCTCTAAATTGGAGAGACATGGATTTGACAGATGGACCACTCAGTGTATAAGGAATTGGCTGGATGGTTGCACTCAAAGAGTTGCAGTCAATGGCTTGATGTCCAAGTGGAGACCAGTGACGAGTGGTGTTCCTCAGGGGAACTGGAATACAAGTCTTCCAGTACCTAAAGTGGGCCTACAAGAAAGCTGGAGAGGGACTTTTTACAAGGGCGTGTAGTGACAGGACAAGGGGCAATGGATTTAAACTGAAAGAGGGCAGATTTTAATTAGATTTAAGGAAGAAATTTTTTACAATGAGAGTGGTGAAACACTGGAACAGGTTTCCCAGAGAAGTTGTGGATGCCCCATTTCTAGAAGTGTTCAGTGCCAGGTTGGATGAGGCTTTGAGCAATGTGATCTAGTGGAAGGTGTCCCTGCCCATGGCAGTGGGATTGGAGCTAGGTGATCTTTGAGCTCCCTTCCAAACCAAACCATTATATGATTTTATGATTCTATAATTCTAAACCGTAACATTTATTCAGACTATTAGGCAACTGCTACAGAAGTCAGCTATATCACTAGTTAGGGTGTTTCCCCCAGTCAGTTATTTTACTGTCTAATAAGTACTTGATGACAGAGAAGGGGAATGTCAGAAAATAGGTGAGTTAGGCTTTATATTAGAAACAGTTTCTGTAAGATTTAAGATGAAATGATTTTGGAATAAGGATTTACAGACTGCTTACAGTGATCTATTGGGCTAACGTTTTGCAAGAAACTGAGGTGTTTAACTTTCAAATGCTGTTTATGTAAGTTGGCTTACCTATGAGCAGTTTCCTTCAGCTGTGTCTAACAAAGAAATTTTTATTTGAAGACATGTGCATATGCGTGCATAATTGTAGGGGCACAGCTGGGGATGATGCTTGTGTTTGATGACCGTAGAAATACACAGAGGGGCAGCAATGGGGAAAGAAGAACCTTTAAAGATAATCTGGTGTTTCTCTTGTCCTAAAGGTGAATCATCAGCTTTCTGTATTGTTGTCGACAAACGCTTGTCTAATTTATTCTTCAAATTTTCCTGGAATTACTATTGCTGTTGTAAAGAATACTACGTACCCTAAGTTTTTCAGGTTGTAATTTAAGCCCCATTATTCCGTGTCCTATGTGCACTGGATGTACACAAACCTTTTCCTTTATAGGCACTTTTTAGATGTTTCAACATTGTTATTTCTATTCAGTGTTTCTCTTTCCAGGTTAAACAGCTGGTTTTCAATTTATACTTTGAGGTCAGACTTTTGTAGATCATTGAGCACCCTCTTGGACTTCCTGTAGACTCACCTCAGTTATATTACACCCTTCTTGAAATGCAGTACATCATCTGGAGGCTTCAACAGCTACTCTGCGCAAATATAACGCTGTAAAAATAATCTCTGGACGCACTAACTCAGGTGTAATGTGTGACAGGGAATCACTGGGCCTTTTAAATAGTGATAAACGGTACGTGATAGCTAGGTGGCAGAAACAGGACATGGGGCTGGCATACTGCTCTTCAAGCTCGCGATGCAGTTCTGTGGGCTTTAGGTGACTCAAAAAAGGCTTGAGGCACAGGAGACAACTGCTGCTGGATCTTAGTGAAAGATGGTAAATGATGTGGAGAGAGGTTTTCAAAGCCAGTGTCCTGAGTTTGGCTGAGAAAGACTTAAGTTTTTCACAGGAAGCTGAGAGGAACACCCACAGGCAGCTAACCCAGCATGGCCAGTGGCTATTCCATACCATTTGACAGTCATGCTCAGAGTATATATTGGGGGAGCAGCCAGGGGAGGGGCGGGTCAGGAACAGGCTGAGCTCTGCATTCCGCGTGGTGAGAGATTGTATGGTTGGTTCGTGTTGTTCTCGCGGTTGTACATATATGCACAATTACCCTTTTCTTTCCTTTTTCCTGGTATTGTTCTATTAAACTGCCCTTATCTCAACTCACTGGTTTCAGCCCTTGTGTCCCGATTTTCTCCTCTCATCCCACCGAGGGGAGGAGTGAGCAAGCGTGGTAGCTTAGCCACCGGCTGGACCAAACCACGGCAATAATCCACTTTAAATTGCAGTGTAACTTCAACAAATTACTACTGTTGTGTTTTATGTGTTTATCAGAAACAGCTCGTTCATGAGATTCCAAAGCTCTTGGCAAAGTTTTACATGTGAATCAATACTCTACCAGAGTCTAGCAAAAAAACCATGTTGGCCTGCATTGCTGGTGAAATCTATAATCAAAAGATAAAAATTATTGGGAAACTTTAATATCTAGTGAAGGCAAAAATTAAGGAATTAACCATTTCTGTGAACTGTATATGTTAACTCCAACTGCTTATCTCTTTTCTGGACTCATTCTTCAGAAGCTTGCGTGCAGTTGTCATTAAAGTCATCATGCTACCTTTTATGGTACGGAGAGTATACATTAATTATGGTTTAGCAGGTTTTTTACTTGTGTTTTGATGTGTGTGTCCCCAACTCTTACAGTATCAAGAAAAAGAACTTGCTGCAAAGTCTCTTTTCAAGCCTGTTTACCACCAGTGTCTTCAGATGGAGCTGTTGCCTTATCTTGCTATGTTAGCAAACCCAATGAGAAACCAAGGTAAGATCCGCGTAACTATTCCACTTAGACTTACTCTTTATATCAGTAAGCATAGTGATACACTTCTGTGACCCAAAATGTCAATACTATCTATTCTTTTGCCTAACTAAAAAAAAAACCACATATGGTATATGCATATATATATAGCTGGTACATAAATACGCTTCTAGTCACATAGCCAAGATTCAAGATCTCCCATAGGTTTGAAACACCGTCGAGAACATCTTTAAAACTGAAATAATTAAACAAGTATCTGTCTTGCCAGAAGTGAGGCATATGTCATGCTTCATAAATATGTAAGTCAGGGTCCTCGTGTTTCAGCATTTAAAATCCTTCTTCCCTTTTTTTACTGCATGGATTTCAGGTATATGTGTGTGTTGAATTTCATCATGTCATTGCCCTGCCGTTTAGTCGTAATACAGTCTTGGCATTGTTCTTCTGACAGCCCACGTCGTTACTAACATCCGTCTAACAGCATCATCAGCAAAGTCTCTAGTATCACCCTTCACCCCCTTTTTCACAAGGTTACATGTAGGAATGTACTGAATATCCCAGGTCCTAGCACTGATCTCGGTATTGGCAACTTTCCTCCCTTGCAGGAGTTAACTATTAACTCATACTCCCCGCTCCCATTTCCTAGCTGTTAGTTGTTTATCAGACTTTACTATTAAGTTTTTCTTTTAGGCTTAACGCTTCTTTTAAGGTTTAAGGTTTCTTTCTAAAGCCTTTAGGGAACTCTGTGAGAAGCCTTTAGGAAATCCTGTAGACTATATTAACTAGATCTTCATTGCTTACTGATCCCTTTAAAGTTACACCAACAGACTTGAAAGGCTTTAAAAAGCCTTTCCCAGATAAAGTAAACAAAACCAAAGTCTGTAGTGTATTTTAAAAAATTTGTGTAATATTAGGCGATCCAGTAGCAGGTGGTTGCTGTGTGTATGGTATGTAATACAAAAATAACTGTTCAGACAGTTGGGTCACCTGTGCTATGTTAATTATTTCTAATTAAAGGCTTTATGTCTTAACTAAGGCTTTACCATTAATTAATTTTGCAGGCTATGTAATAATAATTCTACACAATAAATACACGGACAGTGGGGGGTTTATTATTTTGTGGAAGCAATCTGTAAATATGTTATGGTAATTTGACAAACACTTCAAATACATGTAAACAGTTTTGGTATTCAAAATAATGCAAATATGTACAGGACCACTTAACTAAACACATGAATTATTTATTCCCCAGTGTCTTTAATTCTATGTGCATCGTGATCTACCCGATATGATGGTGGTGATTATTTTTCTCAGCTTAGATTGCTTTTATCCAAGATGTCGGGAAGCTACCACTGAAAAGCCATTTTGGGAGGTAAACTTGACATGTACTTTCTTTAAGAACACTTTCTTTCTTAGTGAATTAAGGAAAAGAATCCTTTCATACAAAAAAAAATTTTAGTTTACATCTGTAAATTGACATTTCCCCTCACAGCCTTAAAATTTTATATTTTGGCTCTTTTTTCAGTTCAAATCTCCTTAAGAATTACAATGTTCGTAGCAACATTTTAACTACAATCTTGTTTTTAGTCCTCACTTAGCTTTCTGTTCCATTGTATCAAATATTAGTTCTCTGACCTAGACATAGGTCTGTTTGTTCAGTGCAAGACCTGGATGGATAAAATTTTTGGTTTTGGAAACAAAAAGATTTAAGTGAGGATAAAATTGAACTGATAAAAGGGTGTGATGCTCTTTCTCTGTTTGTTGTGACACAAAACAATTTGGAACTGTGATAGAATGTTCTTTATATGGAGTGTTAGTAAGAGGTGTAATAAAGAAGGTATAGTGGGAAATTATCCTTCTTTCCTTTGGAACTACAAAAATATTTTAATGAGCGCTTCTTTGGAAATTAGATAGCAGCACTGTTTTTAATTTTGTGGAATTTTTGCCTGTTAGACTACTTAGAGTACAGCTTTGTTTAGAATGAAGTTTTTTATAAAACTGCAGCTACAGAAGTGCCTCTGTCTTACATGTTAAAACTCTGAAAAATTACTAGTTTTGTTCAGTTGCGAGACCGTAGTGCTCTACTTACAGACTGTATAGCACTGAGGAGGTGACACAGCATGGCATGCTGTACTGTGACTGCAGTGACCCTTCTGAACCATAAGGATCATTTGTACCTGTAGAGCTTCAGTTACATTTCTATAACCTTGATATCTCTGACATCAAAAAATGAGAAAGATACTTAATTGTGATGGTCTTTTCTAATACAGGATTGTGATCACAATTAACTGGAATGAGACTAACTTTTCTTTTTCTTAGCCAAGAGACAGAGTTTGTCAGGGCATCTAACGAAGTATGCCTTGTTTATCACTGTACTATTGCCATCAGAGTTTAATTATGAAATATTGGCCTGTAAAATTAACACCATATTACCCAAGAGCCAACTTGTTCCCTAACAGACGTATTAAATGCCATCTTAGTTGCTAGTCAGTCAGGAAGAAAGGAAGGTATCGCAAACAGGTGTGTTTCTTTGTGATCTCTCTAGTCTAAGCCAAAAGGTTTATAACTTTGCAAATTAATTGTAGGCTTTCTTATGCCATTAATTTTGTCTGCAGCATACATTTAAATACTAGTAAAATATTTGTGTCTGGATTAGTAATTTGAGTGTGTACCATTTCAAGATTTATCCAAAAGGAACTTCAGTGTGTTCTGTGGGTTCCAATGTAAGTTATGTAGTGTTGAGTTCTGGGCACAAATACTATAATGGGATGTCGTGGTTTAGGCCGATCTGGTAACTCAACTCCTCACAGCCACTCTCTCACTCCTTCCCCAGTGAAGCGGAGAGGAGAAAAAATATAATAAAAGGGCTGAGGGTCAAGACAAGAACAGAGAAGGAGCACCCACCAACCATGGTCCCGGGCAAAAAAGACTTGGATTGGGAATAAAGCAAAACAATTTATTAACGGTTACTTGAAAGGATAAAGACAAATAAAACCAGTTACTTGAGGCGATAAAAAGAAACAAAGCCAGATCTCAAAAACAACGCTTCCACCCCCTTTCCTTTTCTTCCCGGCTCTACCTTCTCCCCCAGCAGTGCACGGGGACAGGGAATGGGAGAGTGCAGGTCAGTTCATCCCATGTTGTTACTGCCGTTCCTTTTCTTAAAGGAGGAGGAGCCCTTATACCCTTTTTCTCTTGCTCCAGTGGATCCCCTACTTACAAGGAAAAACCCACAGACTTCTCCAGAGTTAGTCCTACCTGCAGGATGCAATCGTTCCCAATCAGATTGCTCCAGTGCAGGCTTTACCACAGTCTCGAATTCTTAGGGAGCTGTTGCCACTCACTCGGGCGTGGGTCATCCCACGGACTCTAGATGCCTCTCTACCTTGTCGTGCGTCCCATGCTCCATGACCGTCCTCAGGCTTAGGCATCTCTTCTCCAGCATGAACTCCTCCACGGGCTCTGAGTGGGTATCTGCTCCACCGAGTCTGTCGCGGCTGCAGGGACAACCTGGCTGCCATCTCACCACCGGCTGCAGGGGAAACTCAGCTCCAGCACACCTCGTCCCGTTCCCTCTGCACTGACCTGGTGTCGGTGTGGCCATTTCTCTCAGATCTCAGTTCTCTCTGGGTGAACTCGGCCCAACAGGCGCCCCCAATTTCCCCTGGCGGCTCCACCATAGCCATCTTCAGCGGGTGGTGCCAGCCCGGCATGGGCAGCCACCCGGCTGGGAGCCGGGGAGCAGGGACAGTGCCCTCCGCCCTTCCCTCCTTGCTCCTGGGCAAAGTGCACCTTTTCCAGTTCCTTTGTCCCGACTTAAATCGGGCAATTCGCAGAGGTGCCGATTGGCTCAACCCCAAGGGGGATGGGAGTCCAATCTGGTGGGCAGAACCGGGTGTGACCCAGTTCCAAAACCAGGGAATTCACAGGGAGCAAATCCCCTCTCCTGCCACCGGAACCCCTTTACATCAAACCATCACATTGGAAGATGTGCCCAGAGCCATAAAACATAGTACTGACAGTAGTGACGTAAGATGAGAATGTACAAGGCCTGAGTTAGTGGTGGTGAATAGAGGTTATTACTGCCGGACAAGTCGAGCATCAGTGAAGAGCAGAGACTTGAGTAGTGTGTGGGCAGCCATTTATACTGCAGTTTCTGTGCTGAGAGAGCAGGAAACATTTTTTCCCGCAGTAACTTACCACTGATATGATAATTTTACAGGTTAAAGTTTGAAACACTTACCAATACAGATCGTGGCATGCCAGAATTATTTCTTAGTTATGATTGGGACCCTCCTGATATGAATGCTATGGAGTTGGCTGTACAGGTGCAGAAAAGCAGAACGAATGAGAATGAATGGGATGGATTCCTTCATCTTTGCAGACAATGCAATGGAAACGTCAGGCTCTGCCTGCTGCAGCTCAAGCAATCATGGAGGAAGACGAATTAAAAATAGAGGAATAGAATAGTGACTGAATATAACAAAATATCAACCACTAACTCGTGAGAATACATTACCATGCTACAAAGACCTTTGCTAAAGATGGCATAGTCTGCACAAAAGTACTCCTTTAGCTATGTAGGTGGGCTAGAACACCAAGTCACCATCAAGATGAGCTTCCTCAGCTTCCCCTTAGGTTTGCAGGATCAGACCTAAGCTGAATACCAAATCATAAGCCATTCCCTGCCTGTTCTGAGCCATGAGAGTTACGCACAGAATAGAAAGAGACTGTAGGTAGGTGTTGTCACTCATTATATTTAACACATTTTTCTTTACTTTGCATTTGTACAGCATGTTTCTGGAGTCTGCATTTGATAAGTTGTCAGCATTTGAAGGCTTTTTTTATACCTTCAAAAAATTGCTGTTTGGAAGTTTGAACCTTCTGAAAGAAGAAACAGTAGTGTATATGTAAAAAGTGTGGTATCTCATACTGATTATGTGGATAAAACTCCTGCTGTTCCAATGCCGTTTTGTACTCTGCCATAGACTATGTGAACATAAAATACAAATAAAGCATAAATAAAACATATATCAAATATAAATAAAATACAAATATCAAATATAAATAAAATACAAATAAAACGTAAATAAATCATATATAAAATATAAATAAAATCCAAACAAAACATAAATATAAATTGAATACGTGTTATATGGCAGATTATTATGGACTCCATTTTTGAAAACAATTCCATAACTGGAATCAGAGGGAAAATTTAGCAGTCGAGCAGAGGTCCTCGCGCACTCCGCATTGGTCAATGGCGTGGCATGCCGGTTTTCTCCGTAACCTGCAGCTGTGCTGGGGGAAGGAACGACCCCGCGTTTGGTAACCGACACGGGAAAAGGGGGTTTCGTTTGTCCGAGCAGAGTGCACAGCTCCTCGGAGTTTCGGTGTAAGCGGGGCGGCTCCAGGCCCGTCCCACCCGTGAGTCACCATCCCGGCCGATACTGCCGCGCCCCCGCCCCACCGCCGCCCGGTGCAGCGGGCGGGAAGGCGGCCGCTCCCCCCGCGCCGACTCGCCGCGCTCCGCCGGCCGGAAGCTGCCTCTTCCCCGGGCGGGCCAGGGCCGCTCGGCCGCCGCAGGTGAGGCCGCCTGGGCGGGGCGGCGCAGCGCAGGTGCCGGTGCCGCGGGCGGCCGGGCGGGGAGCGGGGCCGGGCGCGGCGCGGAGCGGAGCGCCGGGTGCTCCCGGGCTGAGTCCCCCAGGCGCTCTCCGGCGGGATCGTTCCTTTTCCTCCGCCCGGCGCCGGCCGCCCTTTGGACTCCGCGGCCGCCTCCTCCCGTCGGGTGAATGCGCGGCGGCCGAGCGGGGCCGGGGAGCGCCTGACGCCGGCTGAGCGCCAGCCATGTCGAGGAGCGCCAGCTCGGAGGGCGGGCGGCCCGGCAGGTCCCTGCTGCCCCGC
Source organism: Tauraco erythrolophus (assembly GCF_009769465.1). Lineage (NCBI taxonomy): Eukaryota > Metazoa > Chordata > Aves > Musophagiformes > Musophagidae > Tauraco > Tauraco erythrolophus. Next base: position 51,177,917 of record NC_141496.1, on the reverse strand, counting down.
GGCGCCGGCCCGGGCACCCCGCTGCCGCGGGACGCGCAGCCGGCCGCCGCCGCGCCCTTGCCGCCGCCCCCGCTCCCCCTGCAGCCCCCCTTCGGCCCCGACGCCTACCCCGGGGCGGGCAGCCCCGGCCCGGCCGAGCTGAAGCCGGTCCGGCGGTTCATCCCGGACTCGTGGAAGAACTTCTTCAAAGGGAGACGCAACAACGGCTCCAGCTGGGACAGCACGGCCTCCGACATCAGGTACGTCTCGGATGGAGTCGAGTGCTCGCCGCCGTCCTCCCCGGCCCCTCGGCAGCCGGAGCCCAAGTCGGTGCCCGGCTCCTACAAGGATCCTTACGGGGGATCGGGCGGGAGCTACAACTCGCGGAAGGAGACGGAAGCCATGCTGCCCGGGGACACCTTGGGCTCGCTGGAGGACCGCGCTGCCAGCGGCCAGACGTACAGCGAGCGGGTGGAAGCCTACAACCAGCGGTACGCCTACATGAAGTCCTGGGCTGGCCTGCTCCGGATCCTCGGCGTGGCCGAGCTGCTGCTGGGCGCCGCCGTCTTCGCCTGCGTCACGGCCTACGTGCACAAGGATAACGAGTGGTACAACATGTTCGGGTACTCGCAGCCCTACGGCTACGGGGCCGGCAGCACCTACGGAGGCTACTCCTACAGCGGACCCAAAACGCCCTTCATCCTGGTGGTGGCGGGAATGGCGTGGATAGTCACGATAGTGCTGCTGGTGCTGGGCATGTCGATGTACTACCGGACTATCCTCCTCGATTCCAACTGGTGGCCTCTGACCGAGTTCGGGATTAACGTGGCCTTGTTCTTTCTGTACATGTCGGCTGCCGTAGTGTACGTGAACGACACCAACCGAGGTGGGCTCTGCTATTACCAGCTGTTTAAGACGCCGATAAATGCATCTTTTTGCCGCGTAGAGGGAGGTCAGACGGCAGCAATCATCTTCTTGTTCGTCACAGTGGTCATCTATCTGATTAGTGCGGTGGTTTCTCTAAAGTTGTGGCGGCATGAAGGCGCCAGGAGGCACAGGGAGTTAATGGAACGGGAGGTAAGACGTTTTAGATCTACTGGGTACGGTGTGATGAGGTGCAGTTGTAAGATCTTCCCATGCTGTAGGTGGAGTCACATCAGGTCTCTCCTCAGCAGCAGGTCCGCAGCCTTTGAGGACGAACTTTCACCAGTCTTAACAATACTTAAGATCGCCAAGTGAAAGGCTTTTTTAAGATGTGTGATCCAAATTGGACTTTTTTTTTTAATTCACTTCGGTAAGGAGCTGCCTGTGTTCTCTTCGTAACACTCAGCCCTCTTCCTGCATCAGCTGATGAACTACTTCCTGGTGTGTATTTTCCAAACAAAGGAAGAATCCAACAATGTGCCTGTTCAGCTGTTCGGCGGGTTAGGCTTAAAGCCACCTAGCATTTATTTGGAGACTCCGCTTTCAGCACGTTAAGTGCTAGGGTGAATGACCATAAGAACGTGAAGTATTTATTTTTATTTTACAAGCAAAACTCCAAGTTACTTCTTTATGTGTTTTCAGTTTTCCTTACAATAGGTGTTGGAAAATAATAATAATAATAATAACAACAACAGAGTTGGCGAGATTTTAATCAGCTTCATCCTTTTCACGTGAAGTATTTTGCATTGCTGCTGACCGTGCCCTCACTAGAAGCATTCAGTAGTCACCTGGTTAATGATTAAACTATAATAGTAAAGACTTGCCACTGTCAACTAGAGGATTCAAAGTCATTTGTGTAAAAACTCTTTCACGTGAAAACACCACCAAAAAAAACTTTAAAGAAGTTAGTCAAACTTAATATAGCATAAAAATTAAGGTATACGAAGCCTACATAAGTTTAACCTAAGGAGTTAATCATTTAAGTGATTTTAGAAGGAGAGAGCAAGTTTAAAAGTTTCATCTCCTCTGCTTTGTGGCTGCAGACTGATTTCCACCATTTGCATTTAACACTGGTTTCCATTCCACCGTCTTGCATAAAACTGAGACTCCCCTTTTGAAAAGTACATTGCAACTCTTTGATAAAAGTTTTTTAACCAACTTTTAGTACGTCCTGCAAGGATGAGGTGATTGCTGGAATTATACGGAAGGTGTTCAGTCACCCTTCCCTGTCACTATCCATGTTCTTTTATTCCAGTAGCTTAGTAATTTCTAAAGGGAGTACTCTTGTAATACAGGTTAAGCTCTGGAGAGTGCTGTGCAAAGAGGCTGCTGGTTGAGCTACCTGTTAGTGCACTGTTGTGTTTTCTAGGCAATGAATTAGGCTGCAGAGTGTCAGGCTGCATGTGAAATAATGTAGGAGACTGGGAAGTGGATGGAGTGTTTCCTGCAAGCTGTTCCTTGCAGCTGCGCTCTGGGAGATCCTGTCGTTGTTCTGGGCTTTGGGGGATTGTTTTCGTCCCACCGTTCTTAAACAGTCTTTAGATTAATTGATCTGAAAATTTTCCTTTTGCTAAATTTCTTCATGCCTAAATATAAATGTAAATGTAATTCTCTGTACAGCATGATTTTGAAAAAGTTCAGATTTATAAGAGTCTATGCTTTTGCATACTATTTTTTCTGAAAATAAAACTTACAGTTCTTTCAATTTTTTGACAGATGAAAACACAGTCCTCGTTTCTAGAAAAGAAGGTAGGAAATAGGCATTTATTTTTCTGTTTACTGAAAATACTGTTTACTGGTATTTCGAAATGGTTGTCCTTTTGGCTTTTTTGATTGACCTATCTATTTATTTACTTATTTGGCTTGGAAGAGATTAGGTTTAATTCTTTAATGCAGGACAACGTTCTCCTACCTAGAAGATTTGGAAGAAGCTTGTAAAGAGGTTACTGCTAGTTAGGCTGGGTTATAAAATTTACTGTAAATACCAAATCTGATGACTGCCTCTGTACGCGTTCTTACATTCTTTCATGAAGTGACAAGTTCTGTAGTGTCCATCACAGAGTTTGGCAGACATGGCTGTAACAGCAGGTCATCTTTCCTCCCGGCTGTCTGCTTAGTTTGGAGGAGAAGCTGTGGAAGCGCAGTGGCAGGTGCTGATCTGTGAGTTGAGCTTATTCCTGTGTCCCAGAGACTGCTCCAAAGACCTCCTTGTGTCGTGGTTTTGGACTGAGGGTCGAGACGAGAACCGAGAGGGAGCACCCACCAACCATGGTCCCAAGCAAAACATGACTCAGGCTTTCTTCTTAAAACAATTTATTAACAGTTACTTAACAAGAGACACAAGGGAACAAAACGGGTTACTTGAGAAAGAGAAAACAAGGCCAGATCTTAAACACAACAACCTCCCCACCCCCCTTTCCTTTTGTTCCTGGCTCTACCTCCCCCCCAGCGGCACAGGGGGACAGGGAATGGGGAGTGCAGGTCAGTTCATCCATGTTGTTACTGCCGCTCCTTTCTTAAAGGAGGAGGAGTCCTTACAACATTTTTCCCTTGATTCAGTGGATCCCCTACTCACGAGGAAAAAATCCCCAAGCTTTTCCAGCGTAAGTGCAGTCCTTCCCCATGGATTGCACCACTTCGGGCTTTACCAGTCTCGGCCTCTTAGGGAGCTGCTGCCACTCGCGTCGGCGTGGGTCGTCCCACGGACTCCAAATGCCTCCACGACCTCGTCGTGCATTCCATGCCCATTATTAACAGTACCTCGTCGTGCATCCCCTGCTCCACGACCTCTCCTGGGCTCAGGCATCTCTTCCCCGACGTGGGTTTCTCCACGGGCCACGAGTGGGTCTCCGCTTCGCCGGGTACACCCTGGCTGCAGGGGGCCGGCTGCCCTCTTCACACCGATTGCAAGGGAAACCTCAGCTCCAGTACCCCTCCTCCTGCTCCATCTTGACTGACCTGGTCGTTGTGGTTGTTTTCTCTTAGATCTTAATCCTCTCTGGGGGAGCTCGGCCCGGCGGGCACCTCAGGAACGGGGTGCTTCCCGAGTCGCCCGAGCAGCCGCCCGGCCGGGAGCGAGGGCAGTGCCCTCCTCCCCTCTTGTCGTTCCTGGGCAAAAGACCGCAAAAAGCCCGCCCCTCCCATCCCTTTGTCTCAACTTAAATAGGGCAATCCGCAGAGGCGCCGATTTGGCTCAACCCCCCGGAGGGGGATGGGACCCAGGTCTGGTGGTCGGGGAGCAAATCCCTTCCCCTGCCACCAGAACACCCCCCCACACACATCAAACTATCACACCCTGCCAGTTTGGAAGTATCAGCAACTTTGACGCTTGTGCTGCAGAAAGGTGCGGTTGCATACGCTACAAAGATTGTGTAGGATCTTAACAGCAGAGGCTGATGATTCCCAGAGGATTTATGGTGCTTTTATTTCAGTCTTAAATGCCTCCTGTTAGATACTGTGAATCTCCTGCCACAGTTTTCTCTGTCGCTTCAGTACTGGATCACCTTTTTTAATATGTTCCAACAAGACTCCGTGCACTTTTATTTCCGGATCAAGGGATAAATTGCAAGGTATGCAATAGGAAACAAGGGGAAAAGAGAACTCCAGGGAACTGAGTGATTCCTGTTCATTCACAAATTAGATGGATATCCAAGGAAACTTCCATGAATTATTTTTTTAAGACATACAAGACAAATCTTTCCAAACTCCAAGAAGCATTTGTCTGTCACTGGTACTGGTGTTAGGAAAAAATGAAGATGGGTACTGTGTGAGAAACATTACTGTAATGCTTTACTAATTTTCTAATTACAATAAGGGTTGTAGGGAATATCTGTGATTTGCTTCTGATGCTTCTGTGATTTGCTTCCCAACTCATATATATATATATGAGTTGAGTGTTTTGTGGTTTATATATATTGCATTTGAAGTATAACTGACTTCATTAAGAACTTTTTTTTTTTTAACAGTATGAAAGTGATGACAGACCAAGAGAAGAAGAGGTCACTTACAGGCAACTTAAATCAGTGGAAAGAAAACCAGAACTACTTAATGGTCATATACCTGCAGGCCACATTCCTAAACCTATAGTGATGCCAGACTACTTAGCGTAAGTGACTTGACTTTGATAAACAAGCTTAATGGAGAATACTTGGATGATGTTTTTCACTCAGCATTGCTCATATATATACTCGTGGTTTCTCTGCTGTGCATTTGTTATGGGAACTCATAATTTTTTATTAAGTTCATGTGAAAAATAGAGAGAATGGGGGCTGGTATCAATAGTATAGAACCAGTAATATAAATAAAGAATCTTAAGTTTAAAAAAAACACCCAAACCTCAAATGTTAAAGCAGAATTTTATAATCTAGCAAGTACAATAACTGCCAAAGGAACAGAAGTCCGCCACACAGACAACTTAGAAAAAAAAAAAATCTTAGGAAAATACTTGTCTTTTTAGCCCCTGAAATTTGACTACTCTTGTACTTTCTAAGTGCTAAATCTGTAACATGCTCCCTTTGAAAGGGTAGGCCTTTCCATGGTGAAGTATGAGATCATAAATTAATTTTTATGCTATTTGCTGTAGACTAGGGCACAAACTGAAACACAGGAGGTTCCACCTGATTATTAGGAAAATCTTTTTCACCATGGGGCTAGCATAGGTTGTTCAGAGAGGTGGTGGAGTTTCCATCCTTGGAGATATTCAGAAGCCATCTGGACACAGTCCTGGGCAGCCTGGTCTAGGTGGCCCTGCTCGAGCAGGGGGATTAGACCAGGTAACCTCCAGAGATCCTTTCCAACCTCAACCATTCTGTCATTCTGTGATTTCAATGCTTTACATTCAGCAGGTTATGAAATTAGCAAACACTACAGAAATATATACTATCAAGGTGAAGGGTCCATGTGTTTGTTGAAATCCTATCTCTAAAATTAGCCTTTGAAATTTTTTTTTAAGGAAATACCCAGCGATTCAAACAAATGAAATGCGAGACCGATACAAAGCAGTATTCAATGACCAGTTTGCTGAGTATAAAGAACTGTCTGTGGAAGTTCATGCTGTATTAAAAAAGTTTGATGAGCTGGATGCATTGATGAGGCAGCTTCCTCACCATCCAGAAAGCATATATGTAAGTACCTGTGAAATGGGCTTATGGAAGACAGGCGTGGTATTAGGCAGTTTCTGATTGTCTTTAGCTAGGGCACAATGTCTTGTCATGCTGGCATTGACTTGGTGGGAGAGAAAGTTTCCCCAAATATGTTCTTTCTTGTTTGGTCATCAGTCAAGGATACCAAGTTGCAGTTAAGTTGTATACGTATTTTCCTGGTTTGTTTTTGTTTTGTGTTTTTTTTTCACGCTAGTAGCTTTCAAGTTTGAGTGAGTTACAGTTTATGTACCTCCACTATGTGTCAAGTACAAGATTTACAACTAAAATGTTACAACTAGAATGGATTGTTCAAGTAAGAATTTTACTTCTCACAAGTATTTTGTAGAATTTACATGAAGATACGGAGGATAAAGTGTTTAAAAATGCGTGGTCTCTCTCATTAGGAACAGGAAAGGATATCAAAAGTTCTGCAAGAGTACAAGAAGAAGAAAAATGTAAGTGTTTTCAGCTTTACATTGCTAGTGAATCTAATGAGTAGCAAAGAGAGTGTGGGTAGCAAACATGTCTGACACTAGATACAATTCGCTAGCTCAAGGTATCCATAGCACTACAGGACTTTGTGTATTTTTTGTTTTAAAACTTTGGCAAAGTTAGGACACAACCCACTCCACTCACGCCAACAACCTGTTTTGAGAATAATGATTTTATTAGCCAGAAAAGAAAACCCAACAGTTAAGCGTTTTCATGTTCTGGGAGTACGTCTCATCTCTTAGCGTTCTGCATTCAGAAGACTGATTATTTTTCTGGGATTCAGTTAATTTATATTCACTCACTGACACAGCCAACAGATAAGTTAACAACAGAAAACATAGTCTTACCCTTGAAAAGAAGTTTTCTATTTTCTTTGTGGCATGGAACTTAAACTCTCAGAAAGTCATTTTCAATGTAATCAGAGGTTTCACTTCGTCATTTTCAAATGCAGGCAGTAAATGTGTACCTGTGTTCCATTAAAAACGTAATACATTACAAGTACTTTTTTTTTTTTTTCCCCATGGAATTTGAATTTTGTGCCCATGTTAGTTAAATTTCATTGCTTTTGGAGGGGGGCAGGATTTCTTAGACATACCACAACACACCTATAGAATCTAAAATATGTAGCAGGATGTCATTTATATTTGCAGATTTCTGTTTAAAAACTGCTCTGTTTACTAAGTAACTAGAGCATGTAAAAGCAGAATCTCTTTTTCCAGCCTTTCATGAAGGAAAGGGAAGCAGAAAATAAGAAACTGTGGCCAGGGAAAAAGAGGGTGATTTTGCAAAAGATTTATATGCTGTCCTTAATCAAGAACATAATTGATAATAGACTATTCTTGGAAGAGTCTGAAAGTGTAATATATTGATTAATATATTGATGTAAAGGTTTTTGTATTTTCGGCAGGATCCTGCATTTCTGGAGAAAAAGGAGCGTTGTGACTACCTAAAGAATAAGCTTTCTCACATAAAACAACGAATTCAGGACTATGACAAAGTTATGAATTGGAATGTAGAAACTTAGCTATGCCTTCACTTTGTGGATGCTATCTTCAATTTTTTAAATCGATATGCATATTTTAAGCTATTTATTTACTCTCAGAACAGTACACCTATGGGGATTGCTTAATCACTTTGTCGGTTGTTTAGATGTCATATGTTACTGATAGGTTTTGTATGCAGATCCAATTTTAAATCAATGTAATGAAGTTACCAGTTAAGTTTAGAAGACCTGTGCTACCATTCTGCTTTTACTAGGCAGAACACAGCCTGGCCTCTAAAATATGAATACTTTATTTGAAAATACCGTATTTGCAAACTTGCAAAGCTCACCAGAGAAAGCAGTTCTAAATACCATGTCAAAAGTTTGTGCAGAAATGCCATTAACAATTTCAAATTTTATTTATAGGCGACATCTTAATGATGTCACAAAGAACTGAGCTGTTCTTTTTGATTGGGGTTTGGTGGAGTGCTTAATCATATTGAATAATTTTGGCAAGTCCAAAATTAGTTTAATAACAATTTTTGTATTGTATTTCCAAATGCTCTGCTGTATGTCAGAAATTATATATATGGAATTGCACTCAACAAGAGATGCAAAATAACTTCCTCTTTAAACAACGGGGGGAAGGGGTGTAGTTTGGTTTTATTTTTTTTTAAATCCTCTCATTAGACGTGATGCAACAAATTTATACATGACCTTAAAGGAACAGAGGCACAGGATGAGACTCATGTTCCAGTAGTGTTGCTACAGGCCAGTATGCTCCGCATACCTTTTCTGGGTCATCTTAGTAGGAATCCGTGGGTTTAAAGATAGAACACTTTATTATTCATCGGCAAGTAACGAGACTTTTTATCTAGGCAGCAGCTATTTGTGAACTTGGCGTTCAGGGAGTAAGTACAGCAAAATTAATTCTTATTCAAAGTATAAATTATTAGTATCCTTTATAAGGCCAGGTAAAATGTTTAATTAGACAGGCTTTCCAGTGCTTATCTGCATAAATTCAATATACATTTTTATATTTTACTTGGGGATAAGTTTGTATATGCAAACACTTTCATAAGTCAGTAAATGTTCTTTGTGTCCTTTTTCACATCTTTGTTTACTTTTTTTTTACTTACTAAAATTGTTAGAAGCATGGATAGTTTCTTTGTACAGTTTTCTATAACTGCAGTTTTTCTGTTCTGAAATATATTTTAATTTGAAAGAAAACCCACCAGTGTAGCCATGTTATTCTATTGCCTATAAAGGCATTTTGTTAGAAAAAGGTGCTCTGATTAAGGTCACTTCAAATTTTTGTTAGTGATCATTTTTTCTTCAAAAGAAAGTTTTCAACTTTTGCCTTAATTTAAAGGCAGGAAATCGAGAAAGCTGTTTCCAGTTTAGAACAGTGATGGTTGTACCACCTCTGTTCTTCAGTACTGGAAATGCATTAATTAATGCACCTTGCTCTGGCAGTTATCCCTTCTGATATCTGAGCCCTTATCATTCATACTGCAATCCTGATGGCTACAAACCCACTTTCATATTTATAAAGTTCACATTCCGATTTTATCAGCCACTTAATTCCAAGACTTTTAGTGGACGAAGTAAATAACATAAGACACCATGCAAACACTGGGAGAATTTGAGAACTTGGCACCTGTTCATTTGAAAGCTTTCAGTCTCATCTACTGGATGAGTAGAAAGCCAGAAGTCTCATCTACTTCCATCTACTACGATGGAAGGCGTCTCCATAGTTTCATCAGTCTGAATTCAGATGGCGGTCAGTGCTATCCCTTGATCTCCCTCTCTTTTCAGGTGTCTCTCTCTCCAGTTCAGGTTTCTGTTCTTTTCAAAGAAGAGGAAACCTCTCTACCGTATAAAGGAGCTGGGCCAAGTGTTTTATACCTATTGTGCTATGTACTTGTTAAACTTTCCTTTGTAAGAGAGGTCCTTGTCCAAATCTCTGCAATCTAAATGACCTCTCACTGTACACCCAGGTTTCTCATTTTTCCTCCGCGGCAGTTTGGGCATTGCATCAGCACCAGGAGAAGAAGATTAATCCAAGTTTAAGGATCAACTGATGTTTATAAAGTGTTAAGAAGAAGGTAACCCTGATGTTTTCTTCAGAAGATTCACAGTCTGCACCCTTAGTAGGTCTTCCTCCCCTAAGACACTGAGACCCAGCTCCAGCCTCCCTTTGACAGTGGTCCAAGTTTCAGTCTCTGTGAAATTGGCTCCTGGCCCCTCAGAGTGCCTGCATAGCCTCTGCAGAACCATCGTGCTTCTCCTTTCCTGCAAAGTTTCCAACAAATGGGTTGGGAAAAGGGGATACCTGCCCGTGGCTGGAACGAGGAAGTAGACCAAGTGGAGATAGCTGCGTGTGCATCACTCCATGTTTCCCAGCAAGGTGTTACCGTTTTTCAAAAAGCTGGAGAGAGAAGAGATGTAGGAATATTCCCTTCTCCCAGCCTTTTGGGGTTCAAATAGGATTAGCGCAGTGCACAGCAGTGGTGTGTGCTGAGCATGGAGCCCAAGGAGAAGGCATTTACCTTCACAGCTTAGGAAGTCCATCAGGACAACACGTTGCAACCATTACAGTAAATTACTTGCTCAGTCCTGGATCTGTCATGGACCTCAGCGCTGCTAAGTAGGCACTTTGGGTGCACACAATTGGTGAGCTGGTTTTGCTCTAACCTGTCAATGGAGGACTGAAAAGGGACTTGTCCACAGTGCTCTAAACGTGCCAAAGAAAAAAACACAAGTCTAAGAAACATTTTTGTCTCTCAGAGAAATTGACATTAATGAAATAAGAATTAATGGCTGGAAGTCAAAGCCAGTCATTGCAAAACAGAAATTAGGAGGAAATGGAGAGTTAGTTACAATCAGACCTATCAGGGAAAATGGTTTCTTGAGAGCTTTAAAGAATAGAAGGTATACTTCAGACAAAAAAATGAAGTTATTAGATGGCTGTCACCTCCTGTCTCCCTCTGTGGTCTCTGTAGTCTCAACTCTGCACGTCTACATTGTTGCATGTACGTGTAAATGGTCTGCTATGTGGTCTTACTCGTGTGACTGGGTTTTTGCAGAAGGTAGTTAATGTTTATTTGAATCTTACCAGGCAATATCGCCTGACATCAGTGGGCCTACAGCGTCCACTTTCAATTACAGCCCGTCCTCAGACACCGAGTGTATACAACAAGAACTTTTAACCTTCAGTCTTCCTCTTAGAAAATGCCCACCTGGCTCCGCAGATCTACAAAGGGAAATGTCTAAGAGACTTACAGTTTCCAGGAATATCATAGTTTTCAAACTGTACTTGAGTAAGTCAGTAAAAGGGCTTTTTTCTTTTATGTCTTCATAAACAGCTAGATATCCTTGATCAAGGTAACCGTGACAACATCTCCGTACTCTACTAATCTGTACATTTTTGTGGGGCAGATAAAGCAGCACTAGACAAATGTAACCAAAAGTTTCTGTCACATAGTAGGGTGGACTACCTGCTCATGGCAATGAAAAATCTAATTGATTTGAAATTGTAGAAGAAACTATCCAGTGTGTATTTTATTAATCTCAAAATTGTGGTGAGATTTGAAGCATTTGGACAATCATAATCTACAAAATGATTGTATATCCTGCGTTCCTGTCCAGCATTGAAATTCTTGGCCTTGACAATAAAAAATATCCCTGTTCTGAAATAAGTCTCATTTCTCTCTTCTTCTATTAAAATTGTCACCTTGAAGCCATTTTTCCATTTTTGACATTTTATAAATTGGATTTTTTTCCTCATAAGAAACTATGGCATGTGATCTAATGGGAGCAGATCAAACTGCAACTTTATTTCAGTTCTTGGAAGCAAATCTTGACTTGTTAAACTAAAGAATTCCTCTTTTTCCATCTTCAGTAGTTTTCATTGCTTTCCTGCAGAATATCTAGGATTTTTCCCAGGTATGGTTTAATTGAAAGCTAATTCATTTCTCCACTGTTTCCCCTATATTCATAAATGGCTTCTGCTAAATGCAACAAGCTGAAGGATACAGAAGCAGTAAGTTTTTCCTCACTGCTGTTTAAGGAAATGTTACTACTGTTTAAATGTTTTCTTCCTCATTTATTGTCTTACTTGGATGCAGCATGACACCCCTTAGAAACGGATGCTCAGCAACTTTCCTGTAATTCATTCAAGACGTCAAACCCAGTCTTGGCACACTTTCAACGTATCCAGTAAAGTTATGATTGCTCTGCAGAGAAATTGGCTAAAACTCTCTAGCTTTATTGAGCTAATCCTCACTGTGATGCTTATAAAATGGAAATTCTTGGTGACATGAGATGCATCAGTGTTGCTCGCAATTATTTTACGTAGAAACGAAACATAATCACCTAACATCACAATACTTGAGACTAATTTGTTACCTCTTTTTGTATTTTGGAGGTTAATCTGAAAAGATTGCAAACTGCACATGAAAGAGTACGCTTTTGCGTAACCACATTTTATTTTTGCTTGTGTTGTAGGAAAGCAAACACTTGCAAGCTTTTAAAACTACATGTAATTTTCACTCTAACAAAATAAGTAACTTGAGATGTTGGTACAGTTCTAGAACCTGTACTGTAATCTTGTTTAAATACAGATAAAGACCTTGTGGAATTACCAGAACACATAAAATGGATATGATGTATTCTTTCACCCTGAAAGATTGCTTATTTCCTACTATTCCTAAAATACATGCACTCTGTAAATGTCATTAGGTTTCTTCCTCTCTACCTATAATTGAGTAGTTAGAGTAATTCTCCTTTTCTACCACTACATGTAGTATTCTGTTCTGCAGATACATAAAAAGGCAAGTGTAAATTAATTGTAAACAATTTTTTTCTTTTTCACAGCAGCTTTCAGCTCTTGGTGGTGTTGAATGTTTCATAGTTCTGATCCTGTTTTTCTATTGGCGAGTTTGTTTTGCTAACAGCCCTGTCCCTCTGTTCCCTTGTACTCTTGCATTTCTGTTTTTTCCCTGCTGCCTCATTCTCACACAGGCAAATCCATCCTATTGGCAACGTTTCATCTCCCATGTCTTCTTCTCAAGTGCTCTGACATTAATCCATGCAACTGAAAATGCTTTTCTTGTATTTAAATAAATCATCCTGTAGGTTTTACAACAGCATGTAGTTCATGTTGTTAAGTCCTGAATGTAGGGGCCCATGTTGTGCTTCGTTTGACATCAACGAGTATCATATTACTGCAGAAGTGTTTGTCAGCTGTTTCTGGGCTTAGCAAAGTAAGGTTAATAGAAGAAAGTTAATGTTACATAGTTAACTGTAGTTTTATAATCTTTACTACAGTAGTTGTGAAAGGTTATTAGTGAACATCTATAAATATAACAGTGCATTTTCAGTCTGAAAAGCCCAACTTGTTTCTTGCCTGCATATGAAGATAATCACTATTACAAGTGCTTTGGATTTCTTCTTTGGAGAGAACAGCAAAAGCCCCTCACGGACCTATGTGCCAACTGAAAACCCAGTATTTCTACTAGGTGTTAAAACTGTGACTGATTTTCTTCTTGGTGCTTTCTTTTAATGTCTAGTGAAGAGTTTTGTGTGTGCAAACAAAATAGCCTGTTCCCTGTTTTGAAAAGCAGGTGAAAAGGAAAAGCTGTATCTTCACGCAGTTTTAATCTCTAAGAAATCCCTATATTACAACATCTTCCAGTCTAGACTTGTGCTATTTTATAGACCAAAAATAAACTTTCAAAGTTGCTTTGGCATGTACGGTTAGAACACATCCCAGTATCTTGACCAGGCACTGCTCTACTACATTAGTCAGTATTTCAAAATCTGTCTGCTGTAATCTGTAACACCAAGAGCCGCTCGATATCAACTGGAGTCCTTCTTGTATGTTTGTGGCCACCTTTAAAAAGAGATTGTGTACTTGCATAAACAGTAAATTTAAAGATACCTGAAAAACAGAATGTATACAACATTTAGTGAAAAACTACATTTCTTTTGGTCAGAGCAATTAGCACACTCAATGGAATATGAAGCATCCCAACCCTTTTTAAATGCAATTAGCAATTGACTGTTCACCGCTTTGTAGTGATAGCTGATTAAAAGGAATCCCCGAAGTAAGCTATCACAGCAAAACAAGAATCCATCTTAGAAAGGATGATTCTGAATACAGTGGGATTATTCTGTGTGTTTGCAAAAACTTGTTATTGTGACACTACTCAGTTTGCTCCCATAAGCACATTAAAAAATCGCAGAAAATACACCTTAAACCTTACAGCAATTAACAAATTTCAAATTCTGTATTTTAGAACAGAGTTAAAGCAGTACTTTTGCTATGGGGATAGCCGGCAGTTATTTTCATTAAGTAACTGATGAGTGTAATTGTGCATTAAAATTCAGTGCTACAGTATATGCAAATAAATATTTTTTCAGGCTCCTGAAATCTTCTGTTAATTACTAAAATTACTTCCGTTAATTACAGAAATACCATGTAAAGGTGCCATAATCCTGTTAACTGGTCTCTGAGAGATGAGTGAGGGCCAGTTTGACCTGACAGGAACTTACCACGGGCTCCATGCCCACACTAGTGATGCATCCATGACATGTTTTCACTACACCACTATCCTTTTAATAATTTGAGTATTGTCATAGTTTCAGCCAGCCGGCAACTAAGCACCACGCAGCTTCTCACTCACTCCTCCCCTCTGATGGGATGGAAAGGAGAAAATACAGCATAAGGCTGGAGGGTCGAGACAAGGACAGGGAGGGATCACTCACCAATTATGGTCATGGGCAAAACAGACTCAGATTTGGTAAAAATCAATTGACTTTGTTATTAATCACATCAGAGACAATAATAAGAAAGCAAGCCAGATCTTAAAAACACCTTCCCCTACCCCTCCCTTCTTCCCTCACAGCACAGGGGCACATAGAACGGGGTGTCCTGGTTTCAGCCTAAACCACAACAGGGGGTTGCAATCTGTTCATCACACATTGTTTCCATGTGTCCTTCTTTCTCAGGGGAGGACTCCTCGCACTCTTGCTCCAGCGTGGGGTCCCTTCCCATGGGCTGCAGCTCATCATGATTTTGTCTGACATGGGTTCCTCCCACTGGGTGCAGTCCTTCACCAGCAGACTGCCCCAGCACAGGCTTCCCACAGACTCATGTCCTTCTTTGGGCACAACCCCTGGTCCAGCACAGACTGCTCCATCATTAATCTCCATAGGTGGCAGGGGGGCTGCCTGTCATCTCACCATGGGCTGCACTGGAATCTCTTCTCTGGCATACCTCTTCCTGCTCCATCTTCACCGACCTTAGAGTCTGTATAGTTGCTTCTTTCACATCCCACTCCTCTCTCCGCTGCAGCCATGCTGGGCCTGACTGGCCCAACAAACTCTGGCAGCCCCGGCAGGACAAGCTCTGCCTCATGGGTGCCCTGGGAGCAGGGGGCTCCTCAGTGCTCCAAACCACAGCCACCACCACACCCCTGGGTGTGGAATAGGGTGGAATGAGCGGGAGGGGGGGCAGGTAGCCCCGCACAGACAGCTGCCCACACCGACTCCTCTCTCCACTGCCGGTCCCGCATGGTGCAGGTTTCTTTGTCCCATCTTAAAGATGTCATTCACAGAGGTGCTGATGGGCTCGGCCCTGGCCAGAGACGAATCCGAACTGGAGCTGGGGGAACTTCTGGTAGCTTCTTACAGGAGGCACCCCTGCAGCCCCTCCTCTACTACCAAAACCCCGACTGCACAAACCCAACACAAGTATTTTGATGTTGTTGTGAAAAACACCCCGTTTTTAATTGTAGCGGCAGCAATATTTCCCGTAGTTTGGGATGCCGAGGGTCGCCCACTCCCAGAAGCCACCGAGCGGCTGGACAGCTTCACTCCTGCCTCCCCCACGGGCCCGTCTCCCGCCCGGCGGTGCGACCGGGCTGCGATCAGAGCAGTTGGAAGCTCGGGGCGAGTCAAACCCCGCGTTGCCGGTGACAGCCGCCGGGCCTCACCCCGCTGCCTCCTGCGAGGGGACGACGAGCCCCCGGCTGCCAGGCGGTGCCGTCTCTCCTCCCCGGAACGATCGCTCCGCGGCTCGGGCGGCAGCCGGGAGGGGTTGGCAGCGCACCCGGGCGGGGCGGAGCGGAGCGGAGCGGGCGCGCGGCGCTTCCCGGTCGGGGCGCGGGGGATGGTCGGGCCTGGTGGTCGCGTCTGGTTCCGTTCAGCTCTCCCAGTCGCCGTAACGGGGCTTCCCCTCCGTCGGGAGCCGCGCCTGCCCGGCCGGGGTCGGCAGCTTGCGGTGCGTCCGGGAGCGCGGCCGTCGCTGCCATCCGCAGGGGCACAGCGAAGCCGCCGAGATGGATGACGAGCCCGAACGGACCAAGCGCTGGGAAGGAGGCTACGAGAGGACATGGTAGGCTCTCCCTTTTCTCACCTTGTTGGTGAAAGACGAGAAAAATCTCCCTTCTGCTCAACAACCGTCTGTTTTGCGTAGGGAAATTCTTAAAGAAGATGAATCCGGGTCACTGAAAGCGACCATCGAGGACATTCTTTTCAAGGCAAAGAGGAAAAGGTATATGTTGTCACGACCTTGCTGATCATACTGGTTTGGTCGGTTATAAGGACTTAATCGTTCTGAGACCGAGTCCTCTGGATAGAGTAAGCGTACCAGCAGGTCTGCAATATATTTTTGTGTCCTTGCCCCTTCAGAGCCTCGTGTTTCTTGCCTGCTACTTACTAATTGTGCCAGGAAATAAACTAAAATTTATTTCTCTCCTTTATCTCAAGATTGTATGTGTACAGGTTAGGGGTACCCTGGATGCGTGCTAGCTAAAGAGGTGAGGTCTTGACCTGGTGAAATACAGCGCAGAGCACTGCTTAGAGAAAATCATTCAACTTTTTTTTAATACACAAATCGTGTTTTAAGCCTGAGTTTTGATATCGTGACACCAGATTTGTGTTTGAAATTGTCAGAAGAATTGCTAGGTAAAGTCTAGATTTGTTTTACTTCAGATCATGTTAAAATACACAAATCGGGATCAAATCTTAAAGGTCCTTTAAATCTGGTAGCAAGACATAGTTTTTGTTGGTTTTCTGAGAGGCATGAAATCTGTTTGTAATTTTTTTTTTTTTTTTTCAGTGTAAAAAGTGTCTGTGGTTTGTTATTGCTTCATATTGCTAGAAGTCTAGTATTGGATTTGTTCTGGGCTTTTGTTTTAGGAACCATTCATTCATTTGCATCTTACTTAAACCCTTTTGTGGCTTTTTAGACTCTATGAACACCATGGACAGGTTCGACTTGGAATGGTATGTTAATGTCTGTCCTGAGGCCAAAACTACTTGAATAGAGGTGGTATTCCCAATCTGAGATACACTTTTGCTGACTTAATGTACTTGAGACCCAAGCTTGTGTTTTCCACCCAACTTTTTGGGTTTTTTTAAACATTGTTTGTTCGTTGGCAAAGTGGGATGTGAAGCACTAGTGTTCAGAGGTGGAGGTTTGGCATTTTCAGTGTATCTGGGTGTGTTTTGCATCAGCAGTCAGATCACACACACTTGAAATGTCGATTTTTCTTCATGTGAAAAATGGGCATAATTTAAATGAGTTGTAAAAACCAGCATTGTACAATGCTGAGCTCTTCAGATTGAGAGATGAAGGTGCAAACTATGCATATTTCGTAGCTTATTGTGAGAGGAAGCAAACAGTGTGCGTTTTTCAAGATAGTCTTTTTTTCATATTGAAAGAAAAGTGGAAACTTTTTCAGTTGCTGTTGATTGCATAGCTCAGTATACTGAATTTTTCCCTGTTTGAGAGAGGAAGTAGTTGCTTTTTTTAATTAAATGGAATAATGAACAGTTCATTTACATATCTGTTCTTTGAGTGATTCTCATTTGTGGTGATAATGCAGATGCGTCACCTTTATGTGGTTGTTGATGGATCAAGAACTATGGAGGACCAAGATTTAAAACCAAACCGGCTTACTTGCACTTTGAAGGTACTTCTGTACTCTGTGAAGTTTTCTCTTATTAATCTGCAGTTTCTCTGTAAATGCATGGCAGTTTCCTGTGACTGGCTTCCTTGCATAGCCTCATCTCTCTTCTTATCCCTACTCTTTTTTCGCTTGTTGCTGTTGCTAGTCTGTAATCTTGTAAAACGTGTGTGACATTAGTTTGCCTTGCACGAGTGCTTCTATACAGGAAAAATACTTTGCAAGGACATATTGCAGAAAGACACATTGTGAAAAGTAGGTGGAAATTAAGCTGAAGTGTTGCCCATAATAAGAGATGGAAGAAGAACAAACATGCTTTCATTACACGTCTGGATTTTTTTTTTCTTACAGTTGTGTTTTAATGACTTCTGATTTGAATGGATGCTAGATGGGAGTTAAATTGGATTGCTGCTTCAAACTGTGGAGGACTTGAACTGTACATTTTGTAATACATGATCTTTTCTAATAACACTAAGCATTGACGTGCTAGGTTTTGATCATTTTGTACAGATAAGTGCTTTTTGGTGTATCTGAAAGCTCCGTTTGAACCAACAGTAATCTAGAACTTTAATAGCTGAAGTGAATAAAATAAGATGTGGCTAGTTTTTGAAATTTACAGTGCATTAGTAACACAGGAGGAGGGTGAATGATGGAAGGACTAGGGTGAAATGAGAATGAAAGGGAAGGGCTCATTGCCCTTTTTACCCAACTTTTTTTTTTTTAATTATAATGGATGTTTTGCAAGTACTACCTACTTAATGCATGTGGAATAAAACTATTTAGTTTTTAACAGTCTTAACTTTTCTTTGTAGTTATTGGAATATTTTGTTGAAGAGTACTTTGACCAAAATCCTATTAGTCAGGTATGTACAACCATACAAGAAACAAGTAATGAAAACTATTTTAAAAGTTAGGTTTAGTTTTAACACTATCTAGTAAACTGTTTTGAATTTATGTGTTCCTTCCCGTACCTTC
This sequence comes from Tauraco erythrolophus, assembly GCF_009769465.1. Lineage (NCBI taxonomy): Eukaryota > Metazoa > Chordata > Aves > Musophagiformes > Musophagidae > Tauraco > Tauraco erythrolophus. Next base: position 51,159,447 of record NC_141496.1, on the reverse strand, counting down.
TTCATCAGTCTGGTGAAATTCTTGTTTGTACCTGAATTAATGAAAGAACTCATTTATTCCCTTTTTCCTAAACATAAATTTTAACACAGAAGACTTGATTTTTTTTTTCAGGCATTTAGAATTTTAGAAGATTTATTTTTGTACTTTGTGGCAAAAGTACAGGAGGCACAGTTAGTGTTGTGCTCTTTTTGGTACAAGAAAATTTGTATAGTTAAGTAAATCTGATCCTTAAAGAAGTATTAGGCAAAACATAGCAAAAATGTAAATCAACTTATTTTTAAACTTGCTAACAAAAGTTTTGCCTTTTTTTTTTTTTTTTCCCTTCTCCAGATCGGCTTAATTGTAACCAAGAGTAAAAGAGCTGAAAAAATGACAGAACTTTCAGGTATGGAGGTAGTTTGTCATGGTTTTTTTTTTTTTCAAATTGAATATCTGTCTTATTAACTTGGGTTGGTGTAATCTCCCTGGATGACACTGTTGAAAGTCCAGATAACATAATATTTTTAGTTTAAAAGAGAAGTTATTGCAAGTTCTCTGAAACCAGAGTCTTTATTTCAATTGGTTTTGATTTAGAATTGTCATTACACACTTGTTTGTGATCAGGTCTTACCCAGATTGCAACTAAAATACGTTTTGTTTCCCCTGTAGTTAATTTCTCACTGGATTGGTTAATTTTGTATTTTATGACATGTGTGCTCTGTGGGATCTGACCAGATGTTAAGAAGCAAGGTTGTTTTGATTCTTGCCTTCTGTCACTAGCAATCCATGTGGCTTCAGAGATGAAGTCTTAATTTTTTCTCCTTATGCACCTGTAAAACTGGAGCAACTGTGTTGAGGAATTTGAGGATCAATCAATCCTTGAACAGTGCTTCAGAGACAACAGAGAAAACTAAACTCTGTTTCTACTGAAACACTTTGTGAGACACTTCACAGTCATGTTAAGTGCTTAATGATATCCAACAGTGATTTTACTATTTTTGACTTCTTAAAGTTTCTAACAATTGAGTGCCTGTAAATGTCTTCCTGTTAATACATTGTTTTATTTTTTTCTACATTCTGATCAAGAGGTCAATTTCTAAGGAGGAACACGAGTTACGAGTCACAGTTTGAAAACTGTTGGTTTACAAGTACACTTCATTAAATATATAGTTTAAATATTTTAATTCTTTTAACTTGTTTTTTTTTTTCTTACAGGGAACTCAAAAAAGCACATGACTGCTCTGAAGAAAGCAGTGGATATGAACTGCAGTGGAGAGCCATCTCTATATAATTCCCTAAATTTGGCTATGCAGACTTTAAAGTTAGTATATACATCGAGGTTTTTTTGTTTTCTTAGTTTTATATAATCAGTGTAATGCTGATTGTGAATTTTTGGAGGGGCAGAGACAATATTTTTTTGCAAGTAGCATCTTGCATCATGCTGATCTGTGTCTTTAAAAGGCAGCTTTATCTCCTCTTACAGTACAAACTGTTAAGAATTCAAATAATGCTAGTAGTGCAAAAGTTAATTTTCTAACACAATATGCTTCTATTTAGAGGTGTGCTTATAAAAAGCAACTATTTTAAAATTAAGTAGGTCATTTTTCGTTGTGTATGAATATAGCGATGAAAGACTTTGCAATGATTTTTTACTAGAGGGCTAAAGTATGAGAGAAGGCAGTTAAGGATTAATAATGATAAGAGAACAGAAAAATAAACAGCATTGAATCACAATAATCTGATGGGAGTTTGAGCATACTTTAGAAAGGTAGATTATTGGGCAGGATAAACTCAAAGTATTTTGTTATGTGAGGTATTGAGATGGAAAACATTTGTGAAAGACAGCTTTAAACAAGTAGTTATAGCTAGAAACACTAACAGAACAAAGCTAGTAGACAATGTTGTAAAAAATTATTTGAATCATTAGTTGGAAGAGAGTTTTCTATTAAGAACTAAAAGACAGTAATTAAAAGTAGTAGATTTACACCCTTAAACTGATTAGAGATTTTTATTTCAAGAAGTCTTACTGCAGTGTTGCTAATTTGAAGGTGAATTTTACCTGTGAGAGTACAGATAAGGTACAGGGATAACTTAAGCATTAGAGCAAATAATCAAATAACAACTACACAATCAAATACTGTACTTGAGATACTGGAAAGGTTTGACTTTTGAAAGGTGGAATTCTGGTGCTCAGAGAAGGATCTTACCACATTATTTTATAATTTGTATGGAACTTCTTATGTCATCTTCTGACTTTAGTGCATTAAAGTCCTTGGAAACTTTAGCATACAAGTAGCTTAGTGTACAGAAGTAAATCAACTATATACTTTCTTTAGGCACATGCCAGGACATACAAGCAGAGAGGTTTTGGTAGTCTTCAGCAGTCTGACGACATGTGATCCAGCCAACATCTATGATCTAATTAAGGTACAGAAGTGAAGTTTGACTACTACATTGGACATCTGAGCTATTAGACTAAAAACAGACAGTTATGGCGTCATTGCCAATGAATTTTCTTTTAACACTTTGAACTTTTTTGCTGTTTTGTATTCTGCATATGAATTTGAGTATGCTTTCTTTTTCCATGTGAAGTGTTTAAAAGCAGTTAAGATCAGAGTATCTGTCATCGGCCTAAGTGCTGAAGTTCGAGTTTGTACAGTACTTGCCCGAGAAACTGGTGGTATGTATCTGAAGTTCTGTAGTTATACTACTAATACAAGTTTAAAATCAAAATTAAGTAACTAATTTGTCATATAATCATTAATGCATTTTGATATTTAAGGATAAATATCCTGTTGTGCTGTCTGAAAATTTAAGGGTTTCCCAGATCTACAAAATACTCAGTATTTAGTGAGATTATCAGCTGATAGCTGCATCTCTAGAGAGAAGGAATACATAACATTTTAAAACCTAGTGCTCCACATTTAAAGCTATATGATGTGAAATTTAATTAATATAACATGTTAATATCAGTTACTACAGTGGTAACTCTTACAGTGTCATTACTGCAGTGTAATGTTGGAGAAAAAGCTATGGGCCTTCATATGTAATTAAACTTTCTGGTGTTACTAGTTTTAAAACTTGTTATTTTCAGTAGCGTTAACTACTTTTTTTTTTAGGAACAGAGTTGGCTAAGTTAACTTAAGTTATTTTCTGTCATTTGGAGAATGTGTTTGTATTTCTTACCATAATCTGAGAGTAAAGCATTTCTTTCATCTTGACAGGAACATACCATGTTATCTTAGATGAAAGTCATTACAAGGAGCTGCTGATGCATCATGTTAGTCCTCCACCTGCCAGTTCAAGTTCTGAGTGCTCCCTTATCCGAATGGGTAGGATATAGTTGTTAAAGTCCTAAAACAAGATTTGTGAACCTTGTGTCTTTTTCTTTGTCTGAATCTTCTGTGTTAAAGCCATACAAACGGTTAGAAGCATAATATAAACACTGCACAGTTGTTGGTTTTTTATTTTGGTAAATAGATATCCATTTTCTTAATGTTGTTCTTGCAAAGTAGTCAGCTTTTAAATACATTTTAAGAATTAAATAAGACAAATTACTCAACTGCAGCTGGAAACATTAAGATTAAATGATTTTGCTTGTACAGTAATTGGTGTAAAGATAATACTTAAAAATGAAGGATGAAAAACTGTATTTTATTTCTTCCTTTGTTTTTTTTTTTTTCCCCTGCAGAAGGCACCTGTTATAAGTTTAGTTGACTATAAAAGCTATCTTTTTGGCCATGTAGTACCTGTTTGTTAGGAGCACCTTTGTGGTGTTCTTTCAACAAATGGGTGACGTAACTTTTCTTCTCCTAGTGTATTTCTCAATAAATTTAACTTTGGATTTAAACCAGAATAAGAACTCTTAATGCCACGAATTAGAGAATTGATTTCTCACTTTCATTCACCTGTTTTCACAGATAAGAGTTTGCATTGGTTTAAATATCTAAGAGATTTACTTGTTATAGGTAAAGCCTGAGCAGCAGGCAGAAAAATTAACTGCCTGCTTGACGTGAGCTTTAAAAATTAAGTGATAGAAAGAATGATATCTGTTACAGCCTCCATAAAGCACTATAGTCTCGTCTGTCATATACTGCACTTGGGAGGTGGATATATGCTTGTTGTCTGCATATAAAAATATTTTCCCCCTAATTAGAAACCATCATTCAAGTAAACATTCTTGCAGTGCACTTTCTGCTTTCCTGTGGTTGCGCTTCATTTTGTTTTTAGCTGTTATTCAAAAATGGGGTTCCAGTGAGCTTCAGTTAATAACAAAGTCTGTGAAAAGATTGTTTTCAGTTGGGGGGAATACAATGAGGGATGTAGGTAGAGACCTTTAGGACGAATTTGATACCTAGTAAGAGTGTATTACTTCTCCTGTAATAAGAAACAAACAAAAAAAGAGATGGGCTTTACTGTTTAGAATAATCTTTGAACTTCTTTATTTAAGTAGGAAACTGAAAGATTACTTGTGTGTTTAAAATTGGTAATATGTGATGTTTTTCTCTTCAGGTTTTCCTCAGCATACTATTGCGTCTCTGTCTGATCAAGATGCAAAGCCATCCTTTAGCATGGCGTAAGTAGAATTGATTAGAATTCAAAGAGCTGATTAGAATTCGATGATAATTAGTAATATTTAGAAAATCTGCTTTTCAGTGAAAATATTGCAGAATAACATGAAAAAAATAGTAAGCAATGTCTTGTGACTTCTTAGTAGAAATGTTATTTTCATTTGCACTTCCAGTATGTGGCCATAGTTACCTCTGTTAAATATGCTTTTTTAAATTTATATTTAAAATTTTTGGAATATAGTAAATAGCTTTTAGTTATGTTGTACTGTTATCTTTCGTAACTTTATTTTTTAAAGATATATTGACTCTTCTATATGGGAAAATTTGATCTTTGTTCTGTTTCTGTGCGAAAATGTGGTTACTGATATGTCACACTTCTGACACTTCCATAGGTGTGGAACTGTTGCATGGAAGCTACTGAAACTTTTTAAACTATTTGCTGTGAGAACTATGTAGTATTTGTAGTCAGGTAGTATTATGGTGTTACCTCTTTGGTATTAAATCGTCTCTTTGTACCGTAGGCAATTGGAAAACAACAGTGAGCCAGGTCTTACCCTGGGTGGATATTTCTGTCCTCAGTGCAGAGCCAAATACTGTGAACTTCCTGTGGAATGCAAAATCTGTGGTGAGTAGCAAGAAAAGGTGAGATAAATTACGAGTTAGTGGTAAGAGAGTTAAGGGGTAGAAAAATTCAACTACACTTGGAAATTAAAAGCCAGCTTTGCTTTAAGAAGCCTGCATTCCTGTGTCCTGGGTTGTCAGCTTCATACAGGGGACTTTCAGGACCATAGCTGTAACAGTAAAGCTGTATCACATTCCCTAGTATAATTTTATAAACTAAAAGCCCTGAAGCAAAGGAAGTAATAATTTCCTTAAGAATCCTGATTTAACAGGCACACCAGTGTTTCAGACTCCTCAGTGCAAGGCCATGAAAATAAAGAGTGCTTTGGAGTGAAAGGACAGAAGTATCCCCTCACCTCTAGGAGAATGTGGATGAAAGGTTTCAAAGTTGAACCCAAAGGCAGGCTGCACAGTGACACGTGAAAGGCTATAGAGTTGTAACCGGAAGCCCTGCAGTCTTGCAAATGTTAATGGCCTGTGCAACCAGTGGTGCCTCCTCCATGAGAGTGGGAGGGAAGATCAGCATTTTTTTATAGTACGAATATTGTGTGAGCAACAGCTGTCTTCCTTTTAGCTTCTACTGGCATATGACTAAAATATGATAAGTATTAGCAAGATGGCGTGTATTTGGCAAGAGGATGAAATAACTCTAGTTTTGCGTCACTTTGTCCTAGTTTCATGTCAAGGTTTTCATGTCTGCATGAGTTTCGTTTCACCAAGGTAATAGTGTAACTGGAGAAATCCTTTGTATCAGCAACAGATTTCTCCACAGATGCAGCTGTCAGCAGAACAAGAGCTCAGAATTTTACACTGCATATGAGTGAGTGATGAAGAAGTATGTGCCAGCCCGTGCCCCAGCTAACACTAGCCTGTCGTCATGGTTTAACCCTAGCTGGCAACTAAGCCTCGCACAGCCACTCACTCACTTCCCCCCCCCCCCGGAAGAGAATGGCAAGGGTAAAAGTGAGAAAACTCATGGCTTGAGATGAAGACAATTTGATAGATAAAGCAAAAGCTGTGCGTACAAGCAAAGCAAAGTAAGGAATTCTTTCACTGCTTCCCAACAGCAGCTATCTCCAGAAAAGCAGGGCTCCATCACGTGTAACAGTTACTTGAGAAGACAGATGCCATAACTTCAAATGTCCTCACCCCTCCACTGCCTTCCCCCAGCTTTTATTGCAGAGCATGACATCTTATGGTGTGAAACATCCTTTTGGTTAGTTGGGGTCAGCTGTCCCAGCTGTGTCACCACCCAGCTCCTTGTGCACTCCCAGCTGACAGGGCAGTGTGAGGTGCAGAAAAGGCCCTGACACTGTGTAAGCACTGCTCAGCAGTAACTAAGGCATCCCTGTGTTGTCAACAGTGTTTCCAGCATAAATCCAAAACATAGTCCCCCACAAGCTACTGTGAAGAAACTCTATCCCAGCCCAAACCAGCAGACCTCAAGTTGCCTGAAACAGGGCTGTGGCATGGCTTCAGCAGTATCATAGCAGGCTGCAGTAGAGCTTTGTAGTTGGGCACCGTTTTAATTGGTGATGTGAAACAGCAGAACCATTGTTGCCAAATAGGGGTTGTGCATTTAGATTTAATCAGAAGACTTAATTCTTAAAAGCTCTGAACCACTGAGTAATTAAAAACTGTTTCATCCATTTTGTTTTTTAATACAGAAAAGGTTTTTCAGTAAATCCTCTGTTGTAATAATTTCGATGTCGCTTTATTTGCAGGTCTTACATTAGTGTCTGCACCTCACCTGGCTCGGTCTTACCATCACTTGTTTCCTTTGGATGCCTTTCAGGAAGTTCCTCTGGAAGAGTATCAGGGGGAACGGTATGTAAATCATATCTGTGAGAATGACTGTAGTTGTGACTTTTTTTTCGTGAAAGTAAGAAAAGCTAGCAGCAGCTTCTTTGCTGCTGGAGACAGTGTTGAATGTTTGGGTGTTTTTGGGCACCTGTGGCAATAAGAAATATTTGCAGTTCCTGTTAACAGTTATCCTGTGTGTTCAGTTGAATAGCTGAAGTAATTGCCATAAATTGCTACTATGTGTAAAATGGTGTTTTAAAGACACCTCATATGATCTTAATCTTAAAAAATCTTAATTTTTTAAGTTAAAATACACAATTTTGCTTTCAGGTATTGTCAAGGCTGCCAGGGAGAAATGAAAGATCAAAATGTGAGTATGTTGAACTACATTGGAATTTGCATTGAGGGGTGTCAGAAGTAGAGGTAATCCTTTAGTGTAGTCTTCCAAAGACTAGAAAAATATTTGTGGAAGTTTACCTCATGGTTAACTAGAGTTCTCTGTTATGGAGTGACGTCTTTTAGACTGCAAAGTCTGTGAAAGTGTGAGAAGGGATTTCCTAGAGAGTTGCATAAATAAGCTTCTGCTCTTAGCCATTTGGAAGCATCTACAGTGACCTGACCTCAGCCCTTTGAACATACTTGCTCTTAGAAACTTTGATTCACTTGGGTTTCTGTGACACGAGCAATATATCTAGTCTATTTACACTGTCTTAATGACATAACTGTTGCCCTAGTGTAGTGCTATGATGGTGGTAATTTTTTTCTAATTTGACTTGTTTTTCTGTCTTTTCCACCCAGGTTTACATATGTAAAGTGTGTCAGAATGCCTTTTGCGTGGAATGCGATTTGTTTGTTCATGATTCTCTGCACTGCTGTCCCGGCTGTGTTCATGAGCATCCTGCTCCTATATCTATATGACATCTTTTCTTAGAAATTGTTGAATCTATGTCATTCTTGCATAAATCTATTTTGTTTATTCAGCCGTAGCTTTCACTGAAGCACCTCAAAACAAGAAGGACCTAGATGATCATGGAAGAATGAACACTGGCTTGGGAGCAAACTTAATTTTTACCTGATGTATTAACATATTGATATATTAATGTATTGAAGTATTAATGTATTAATGTTTTAACATTTTGATGTATTAATAATGATTTTGTTACTGTGTCCTGGTTTTGTCTGGGATAGAGTTAATTTTCTTCTTAGTAGGTAGAATAACGCTGTGTTTTGAATTTAGTACAGGATTTGGTGTGAGAACAATGTTGATAATATACTGATGTTTTTAGCTATTGCCAAGACATCAAGGACTTTTCAACTTCCCATGCTTTGCCAGTGTGCAGGCATGCAACAAGTTGGGAGGGAGCACAGCCGGAGCAACAGACCCACAATCACTGCTTTAGGATATGGGCTTAGGCCCAAATCAGCCAATGGAATATTCCATACCATGCAACGTCATGCTCAGTGTATAGATAAGGGTCGACTGGGAAGATGGGGCTCTCTGTCTTCTGAGATTACAGTTTTGGAACTTCTCTTCTTCAGGATCGCTAGCTGGACATGGGCTGGGCATTGGCCAGTGGGTGGTGAGCAATTGCACTGGGCATCACTCATTTGTATGTTCTATCTTTTTAGTTATTTTTATCATTGTTTTACTTTATTTCAGTTATTAAATTGTTCTTATTTCAACCCTTTTCCCCTTTGATTCTTTTCTCCATCCCTCAAGGCAGGGGAAGGTGAGCGAGCGGCTGCATGGTGTTTAGTTGCCAACTGGGGTTAAAGCACCACAGTCCTTTTTGACACCCAGCATGGGGCACAAAGGGTTGACATAATGACAGATTTGACCCAGAGTGTGTTAGAACAAATTTGCTGTAAGCGTTCATTATGTTTTCTTGGACGTCACTAGTTGGAATGTTGGTGGGGTTTTTTTTGCTTTTAGAGTTGTTTTCAGAGTTGTGTTATGTAGCACCTTACTTGCCCTACATGCTGTTTGCCAGTGTGTATGCATGGGTTACTGTCTTTAGGTGCTGGTTTAGGATTAAGGATATCATTTTGTGGGTTAAGAGTATTGCTGTGCTGTGCTGTGGGGTGCTGGCTTCTGGCATGAGGAAATTGTGGGTGGTGAGACCAATTTTGTATTGGTATTCAGTGATGGCGGGTGGTGTGTGGAGCGGAGCAGAGTTGCCAGCTTCATTTCCGTACTTCAGGAGCCTTCTGGAGAGCGTTGTTACTGATACACCAGTTGCATTTTTCTCCTTGAGGAGCCAATACATGGGGTTCTCCTCCAGACCATTTACAAAAATTCTTAAGAATTTTGAATATCCTTGGGGTGTTCAAACCAGCATGATCCTCATGACCCTGTTGCCAGGACTCCTGAATGTATGTCTAATTATGTATATAATTAGAGTTGATCAACTAATTAAAAAAGATCACCCAGTTTGTTATCAGCATTAACCAGAGCTGCTGCCTCAGGCTCGCGACAGACGCTGCAGCTGCTCTGACCTTCACAACAGACCCTGAGATTACTCAGACCCCCGTGCCTGGTACGGCTCCTTGGAGCCTGGTGCTTGCCGTGGTTGCTCCACTCCGCCTGCTGCTGGTGCTCCGTTCAGATGCAGGTGCTCTACTCAGACTCCAGCGACAAGCAGTGCAGTTGCCCAAACTCCCACGGCAAGCACTGTGTCCGTTGGGCTGTTGTCCCAAATCGGAGGTTCATTCACCCGGTGTGCAGAACACCAATATACACACCGAATCGAAGCATTTATTACATTTTTGTGCGGAGATGGGTGCCTGTCCCAGGACAGCACACCCCTTCCGAAACTCGGAGAGCATTTATACAGTGTGCATTAGCATATTTATGTATTCAGTGTTATTCTCTTAGACAATTGCTTAATTTTCTCTTGCCTGGGATGTAAATTAGTTTGCATGCCCAGTCCATTGCCTCAGCCCCTTTCTTTGGAGCCTGGGGTACATTTAGGGAAAGTGGTCCATGAGTGAGACTTTGCAATCTCCCCCTGCCGGAATTACCTTCCCCTAGTTACCGCTGCACATGCTGACAATCCAAAACATGGTAACAAAGGTTCTATGTTTTCTGGGATGTTCCTCATTCAAGGATAGCCAACTCTTGATGGAGAGTTTCTTAACTAATCACTCGACAGCTTCAAGGATGGTTGTCCTATTCTCAGACCTTATGTGCATATCTGTCTTATTCAGGCAGTTGATTTGACATTGCTGTTTTTCCTCAGCAATGATGCTGGAAAGCAAAACCCACACCCCACACACCTCCCATTTTTGTCATCAAGGTTGCTATATTCAGACAATTGATTTCAGCAGATCTTTATTTCTGATAATCGAACATTCTAAGCCTGCTACCTACCCCATACCTTCTAATTATTCTATATATATCGTTCTACATACTTTCTAGGGATCTCCTATGGGCTTTTCATTGAGCAAAAGTCAGCTGATTGTTCTCTCAGATAGTCACCATGTTGCATGAACAATGCTGATGGCACAAAAAACTTTTCCTTTGTTTCATTGTCTTTCTGTTGTGAAAAATCCTGAGTATGTGCTTCGTAATAACTGAAACACTGCTTCCAGAATTTTACTTGGAATTAACGCTTAGGAATAATGTTTTGGGGATTTTATAGGCGTGAATTCCTTCAAATAAATAAGGTGAGGAAATAAAAGGGTACATTGAAACCTACAGTGGATTTGTTGGAGTGATGGTAATCTGATAATCTATTTCAATCTTCCTTTATCATCAATACACCCCAAGGAGGTGGTATCTGTGAATGGAAGATAGGCAAATTAGGCCTTGATCCTCATTTCCACCCTATTTCTCCTAAAAAAACCCAACAACCCAAAAGCTGTATATAATTGCATATGTAATTAACGCTATGCACTGTAGGTGGAATTTGTTTTATATAAGTTTATTTAAATATGTGCATCCAAGCTGCTTGCCCAGGTAGCACCTAAGTAGTCCATTGATGAGCAGTGACATACTTCTAAAGCAGATGGATGAATTAACTCCTTGTGGCACCTATACCTATTTATTGCTTATTAGGAAGATCGTAGGTGAGTATGCTGAACTAAGCACTTCTGCATGCCTGAAGTCAGTCGTTGAACTCTATCCTGCCTGCTCTTCTTGTATGACTTCTTTTTTGTTTGGGGAACTTAATTTCATCAGAAAAAAAAATAATATGCAAAGTATATGCAAGATCTTTCATGATTAAAACCCCTGTGCCTCAAATATGCCTAAAAAATCTGGAAGCTAAACCCATTAGCTAATTAAAATGAGAGGACTGCAAGTACTGCTTGGAAAGCACCATCTCAGATATCTTAACGAGATAGTCAGTGAAAGAGGGAGAGTATCAGTGCTCCCTTTCTTTCTTTACAGCTGCTACTGTGGAGAGCCGTTTCTTCTCATTAATAGTATCCTGTCATTACCCAGTTGCATTTCAGAAATGCAGTGCAGGTGCGTTTATGAGATCCTGCCAGGTGTATTCTCAGGCTGCAAGCAGCAGACGACTTCAATGAAGGATGAGTTGGGAGGGAAGGGCAGTGGCATAAGGACGACAGGAAGCAGCAGTCAAGAGAAGGGAAGTCAAAGATGTTAAGATGTGAGATAGTGAAGTTCAGCTACAAAAACCTTAGCAAATTGTCAGAAGAACAGAGGGATTAAGCAGATCAACCCAGTTTCATTGCACGTTTGTCTGGCTTCATCACAGAACTACTTTTTTCAAATTTGGACAACTGTCAGTGAGTGGATGTGAGAACTGCAATGTATTGATGATGATGCAATACCTGATGGCTTCAAAAATCTCTGTATGTGAAGAAATTGTTGATGAGCAGAATGAAGCTTGAAAATGGCTCCAGACTGGGTGAGGTGCACTTCAAAACTGTAGGTACTATATATTCCATTAGAACCTGTTAATACTAAGTAGCAGTTTTAATTTCTCCTTTAACAGGCATGTAGCATCTCTGAGTTGTCTTCCCATTGCTTCTGCCCTACAGCTTCTACCTTGAGTTTACCACCTCAACAAAAAAGAGGAGCTGTAGGGCAGCACTTTTACCTTTCAGTGCTGTAACTTTATCAACCTCCGTAAGTTAGCATGGAGGAAGAAGCAGGACTCTCCTCTTTCTTTTCCTGGAGTGAGTTATTTTCCCTTCTCCCTGCTCACAGGCTGCTAGGAGGAAGAAAAGAGGGAGCATAATTGGCAACTGACTCCCGATCATGTGCATAGCTTCTCTAACAGGTCAATGGGCAGATCACGACTTCTGTTTTAGCTGCCTTATTCCAGGAGGAAGCTTAGTTTTCAGCCAGGGCTCCTCAATAACGGATTTTGTGTACGCTATGGTAACGATTACCCAGCTCTACTTCAATATGTAAACAAGCAGTACAAACCAACAACATTCAGTGAACTATACCCTCAATATCTGGATGTTGGACGGAGTTTTTACAATGTACCTAAAACTAGCAATTTCAGGGGGAAGGTGTTAAAATGAGAGAGAAATGAAACGTATCGTGGGGTTAAAAGATTTAGACCTATCACGTGGTAAAAAGACTTAAAATTGTTTCAGGGAAGTAAAAAATATTTTATTCCTGCAGTGGTTTCTAAATACATTTGACTAGAGGTCTTCAAGAAATAGCTCATTTCAATGCACATATAATTACTAGTCTCAGGTTATTTGTTTACTTGTTATCAGGGGCAGCTCAATGTTAAGAAAACGTTAAGATTAATTGTCTTGATAAAATTCTGATCTTCACCATCAATCATCAGTGCATAAGTGATACACACTTCTCAGTGGGAAAGATTTGTACCTGGCTTTAAAAAAGAAGCAAAAATTAGTATACAAGAACTTGTTGTTTTTAAACAAATTACTCAGCTGTACAGAAATTACATGTTGTCACAGAAAATCAGAAAAACAAGTCCTCGGAAGATTGCAGGTTTGTTCTACATGGAACTGAAAAATATACTGGAGAATTCTAAACAACAGATTCCAAATAGAAGCATGGGCACTGAAATAATGAGAACAGAATTGCTCAACAATATCAAACTGAAATGTTGATATTGTCCTGCAAACAAAGTTTAGCTACACATCCTGCTATCTGTCTGTATAAGGGAGCAGTTGCTTCTGAAGATGGGTACATAGAAGCAAAAACTGCATTTCATTTAATAACCTTTTATTCTCAAAATAGCCCATAAACAGATAAGTTTCAGTAGCTCAAGTAAGCTGCACAGTTAATCCAGATGCATGGAGATGCTGTCATTAAACCACTCAGAGCAATAAAATACTTCCCTTTGTTCTAGCCAAGAAAATATTATTCCATGGCTAATAAGCAAAGAAGGGATTAATACTGGCAGAAGTAGTCTTTGAAGAGATCGATATGAGTGGATGGAAGTCCCGAAGCTCACAGTTTTTGCACAGAATTCAAAACTTGTTGAGAGCTTGTAAAATGAACCGTGGTTTCAAACAAGTTTGTCGAGCAACACTGTATCTTCATTTACCACAAAATGACAATACTTACAATCCTTCAAAACAATGATGGGTACTCAGTTATTTTGCATGCATTTCTCTCTCCAGTGCTCCTTCCATTCGACTTTGTTTTAAACCCTACAGGATACAATTTAGTAAAATCTTGGTTTTACTAACATGGAAATAAAAGCTTTAGTCGCAGAACAAAAACCACTTTTGGACAATTTTTTTTAGTCCTTTACAAATCAAGAATAGCTTTTAACTTTTTGGGGAAGTCAGAATGGGCAGTTAAAAAAGGACAAAAGCCAAACTACATGTCTTCTTTACAATCAGTGGCTCTGCAGAATAATTTCAAATACGTATTTCTTGTTCAGTTAAAAGTAAATTAAAGCAATTCGCAATTATATATACTCTAAAGGAAGAGATTCCAAAACTAGTCTTTCAAAGATATCCTATGGCACCAAATCCTCCCTTCCTGACTTCTCTAGTGCAGAGTTTAATTCCTCATGTAATTGTCCTTCTTCTTAAGTGTACCAAGGAAAACAGAAATCAATACTCCACATCACACAATTTTTACAACTACACTGACAGCTCCCACTGGACCGTCACAATCACTGATGAACAGACGCTGCGAAAATGCCAAATCTGATACTAAATGCGATACTACCACTCATACTCAAAGAAAACACATAGAAGACTACTGAAAAATAAACATATTCAGATTTACTCCACCTGTCCACAAAGACACAACTGGCTGTTTCACAATGGCTATAAAACACTGGGTATAAAAGTACCTAATGGGACGCCTCCAGTGCAACAAAGAACTAAACCAACATTGACTATACATATATGCTGGCTCAAGTGACTCCTACTCAACGAAAAGAATACAATACAAAATACCCTTAAATTTAGCTGTCGTAAATTAGAATAAGAGATCGAAAAGCAGCCCTCCCTTAACTTCTTGCTGAAAAGAGCAGCAGCAACACAAAAGCGAAATTATAAAGACATTTGAAGACAAAAGTGGCACGTACCAAGTAATACCCAGTGTGATAACCACTCATGTACCAAGCTATCAACATGCTTCCCAGTGCTTCATCATCATCAGGAGAGTCTGGCCTCATAGGTGGTGGAGGAGGAATCAACTAAGAAATCACAAAGGAAATGTCTGTGTTTCTATAGGTTATATCTCAGTTTAGATGGCAACCAATTCTAAAAGATCAAAATATAAAACTGAAAAAATAGGAACATAACCTCAATACATTCTCTGAAAAGGAGTCAAGTAAGATGGTATTGTCTGAAAACGTGTAATTTCCAAAACCTGGGAGAAACAGGATTCTCATAGTTTGACTGTACACAAAAAGTTTTATTGGCAGTAAGTATTTATCTGCATCAGTGAAATACTGTTAGTCAAATGTAAGGTGTAGTTTCTTCAAATAATTTTTCTCTTGATACTCTTACCAACAGCTTCACTGTCATGAAAATGAGCACAGACCAGGTCTTGTGCATTAGATTCTTGTAATATTTGCAAGTGAACCTGTTATCAAATACCTGGAAAATACACACTCTAACACAGAAACGTGTTCTAAAAACACAGGTGGTGAGCACATTCAGGTAAAAAACTCGATATTGCCAATACTCATCTCTGACACCTTCTTCCTCATTCTCCTACCACTTACCGGTGGTCCTGCTGGGAAGGGTGGGGGCCAGCACGATAAAAACGATGGAGGTGCCCTGAATTTTGATCCAGGCTACACAGAAAAAAATCAAATAGTGCAAATTAAAAAGAAATATCAGGCATTCAGGATTTTATTTAAGAGAACTATTTGAAGCAATTCACAAACCTTAAACTAAAGACAACACATCCCAGGAATTTAATGAAAATGCAATAAAATACACAGTAGCTATTTCTGTGGAGCGTTCCACGACTGGAAGAGTAAAACTTAGATTACACATGTCCCCAAGGGTTCTAGTTGGTACAAGCAGTTAAATAAGTGTGGTTTTTTGCTAAATAGAAGTCAGTGGTTGCACTCTCACGTGAAGAAACGTACCTAATATTGCCCACAGGCAAAGAGGTAATTTCTCTGCTCCTGTGTGGCGGGGAGCACACGTCAACTAAATTCCGTTACACTTGTGAGTGTCTTTAAAACGAGCTTAGATACAAACTTATTTACATGAAAGCAAAAGGATAAAGAAAACTTTATAAAAAAATCTTGCACAAACACTAATATTTAGAAAACATAAGACTGCATTCAACTGCACTATTATTTAGATTCCTACACAACAGGAAAACTGAAGAGCGTATCAATAGCCCAGCCCTCATAATTCAGTAGAGAAGCTACAGCTGAGAGCTTCTACGACTTCTGGACATCACTTTTTCTGCCTTCAACATCCTGTGTAGCAAAACACATCAATTGGCTAGAAAAAGTGCAATTTTGAAACATCAACAGTGCTACCATTAACAGCACTCTCACAGTCAAAAGAAAAACATCCCTCTTTTAAGTTACATGGCAATTGCAAAGCAAGTGCTAGCTAGGAAGAAGGCTTTCCTCACTAGACAGCAGCACTGCAAAAGGGCTACACTGTGGCCAGATTATTATAAAAAGGCATACCAAGAGGTTCTAACATGAGTATCTGTATGTCCATTCTCAAAACGCTGATATTTGGTTTCTAGACAATGATACACATCACTCTATTGTCTCAGAATTTAGATACCAAGCTTAACAGCAGTATACGAATTATTTCAGATAAGGCTGAGCTTACCCTTCCCAGGCCTGGGGCTGCTGGTGGTATGGGAAAATGTAGGTTTTGAGGGGAGAATCTTGCTTTCGTGCAGTTGGTTTTGTTTCGAGGTGACTGGGACGATTTTTCACTTTCATCTGTTGAATATGGAGTCTCATTTTCATTCTAGAAGATCAAGACATTTTTACAATATGCACTAACCAGGAGTTTATAGCAAGCAATTTTAGTGTGAAAAAACTTGGAAAGCCCCATCCACATCCTTCCCTCTCTCTAGCCCTCCCAGTCCTACTCAGGAAAGATCTTATAGCCTCATAATCTTACCTGCTCACCATTTTAGCTATGTTATCTTTCATTCAGTAATTTCTTGTTGCCCTCTCCCCTTCTTCCACGCTGAGTTCAAGAAGAGGACGTTTTCGTTCCCTCCATCAGCTTGTGTCCGTTCACAACGGAATCGAGTACTGATTCACACTCTGAACACCGCAGTGGTACCCGAAATACTGAAAAAGCTGATTCTCCCTCTTTCTTTTTCCCTTTCAGAAGAACGAAAAAGCACCCCTCACCTCCCCAGAACTGCCCATCCCACTTACTGTTTCATCGCTGGCTGGCGGAAGTAGATCAGACAGGTTCTGCTCCTCCCGATTTCCATATCCTGTGTACGTGACAACACATGTGCCCCTCTTCTGATTGATGGAGGCGATAGTCGCCAGGTACACATTGCCATCCTCAGACCAAACGGCATTACAGCTGTCACCAACTTTCCACTGCAACAGAAGCAAGAGAGGAAAGTAAAGACCTACATCAATGGTCAGAAAGAAAGATGCCTTCTTCTAAACTACTTTTAGTCCCAACCCCAAGAAAGACGACTCCCACTCAGAAAGTTTTTCCTTCGTATTTAGTGAAATCACTCAGAGTGACCTGCAAATAAAGTTTATAACGTGACCATCCCCCACCCCAGAACATCACTCTCACGGTGATGAAAAAGCTGCTTTCGAGTGCCACAGAGAAGCACCACACGCAGTACGAGCATCACTAGCGGGCAGGCGAGGCGACCTGTTTCAAAGGCGCAGTGTTGCTCTTCTTTCTGTGCCTGTTCTTCTTATTGTTCTTCCTCTTCATCCCCATGCGCTGCTCCTGTTTGTCCGAAGGCTCCGAACACTCTCCGTTCTTTAAAGCGTTCTGCGGGAAAAGAAAGGAGGAAAACAACGAAAGGCACTCCCGCGGCCTCAGCCCCGGGTCCAGCGGCGCCCGGGCCGCCCCCCTTACCTTGAAGGAGGCCACCGCCTTGTCGTACGCCTTGATGAGGGCCGTGTCGTCCCACACGTCCGAGTCGTCGCTCTGCGGAGGCCACAGACCGCTTTACCTCCGCCCTACAGACCGGCTCCCGCCGCCCCGCCCCGCCCCCGCCCCGCCGCCGCCCGGCGCCCACCTGCCCGGTGCCGCGCCGGAACAGCACCCGGTCCGCCATCGCCATCGCCTTCCCCTGCCGCCCGCCGCCGGCGCATCGTCACTTCCGGCGCGCCGCGGGCCCGCCCCGCGCTGGCGGGAGCGTGCGCTCCCCGCGGCGGTCCGGGTTTCGGTCTTCCTTCGGCTTATCGCCACGGAGCAGCTCGCCCGTAGGGCTCGTCCCCTCCCCGGTGCTGGTCACCGTATTCGACAGCACCGTGTCGGGGACACCGCGCGGGAGGCGGCCGAGCGCTCGATTTCCGTGATAACGGCCCCCAGCTGTCGCGGCGCGCCGGCCTCTCCCGGGGGAAGTTCGGCTGTGCCTAGCGCGAGGGCCCCGGCCTCACGCCCGTGAAACTCGCCTTGAAAAGCCTGGCAAAGCTGAGAGCAGGAGCCAAGACCGGGCCCACTAAGAGCAAGGGGGAAAAAAAACCCAACCAACCAACCAACGCCTGCTTCGTTTCACAGGTATTACATTGCCAGAAACAGCGACCTTTTCCTTCGGACACTCCCCCAGCGGTGCCAGAGGCCTGTTAGCAATAAGTGCACTTTGATCTACGAGGGCTCACACAAGCAGAGGCTTCAAAGCTCACCAGTTTCACCTCAGTCAGTACTCCACATGCTCACGCATGTCTGTAAAGCAAATGCTGTCTCTCATACTAAGTTTTATTCTTCAGGCTCATTTAAGCAGCGATTTAGAGATCTCTTTACAACTGCAACTCATTAACTCCAAGCCTCCAGCTTCTCTAAAGTTGGCATCAGTAGCAGATTCACAGCCAGTTACATGCACCGACGAAGCCTGCAGCTAGACGGGCATCTTTCTGTAGTGCAGACTTACCTCTGTGTATTATATTGCTTACATATGCATTTCTTATTAATTTGATTTATACTTGTATTATACTGACTTATTTATGTCACATTTCTCCACAATTCTGTCTATTCTTTGTGTTCTTGGTAACTTCTTAGAAATCAACTGATCATCAAGCATAACCACTTCAGATTAGACAGTATTTCATGCAACATTTTATTGTAAAAATAAGACAAGATTTACAGTTCAGACCTCTGTACCGTTATTCAAGTGTGTTCCATTCTGAATGAAGCTGCACTTCAAGAATTAAGACAAGAAAATCTCGTCTAACTGTGGATGCAGAAATTCATTGTCACTGGAACCATTAAGTGAAACCAACAAATTCAGCAAAAGCTGAAGTAAAGCTATTGCTTGGTACGTTTATTCATATGCATGCAGAAAAGTGTAGTCAGTTTTGAAATAGCAGTCCAGACAAGTAAGCCTATGCTACCAGAAAATATTCTAAACTATTTGCTAGTTGAACAACTCTGCAAGACAGACATTAAATCATTTAATGGCTGGACACTTTAACGAATGATCTTCTACGGCCTTTTGCTTCATTGTCGCACTCCATCTTCTCCATACAGGCAGCTCATTTTGCTCCTGCCTGCTGAGACTTCCTTTCATTAGCCGCTTTTTGTTTTTGCTGCATAATTTCAGAGTCTCTGTGAAAAAAAAAAAGTTGGATTTCAGATACTGGCTTACTGTTTTTGTTTTTCTAAGTAGAGTCTCCTCCAGCTTGTTTTTGCCCTTTAGCAACCCCCATTTCAAGAAGGGAAAAAGATTAGTAGAAAAACCTCAGTTAGCCATGAGCACACTGTTTCTATTATCCCATTTTTTCCATACAGTACTCCATGAGGCAGACAAGTTACTTGATTAGTAGACCTTACATAATTCATTTAGTTTTAAAAGTAAAGGACAATGCAGTGGATCAAACATCGTCAGTAAAGTATTAACACAATGTTTCCCTGTTTGTACCAGGCAAAAACCTTTTCAAAAGAAACAAAAGCTTTACAGGTCTTACCAAAGATAAATCTGTTTAGCAGCAGACACAGTAAAACCTACAAGCACAGTTTATGCTCTGGCATGTGAACGGGCCGTGAATCAGGGCAAAGTACTTAAATGCTGCTGTTTCAGCTGAGACACTGGATTCTTTCTGACCCATTTTCCCCTCCTATGTTGCCCAATCATTTCACTCAATCATATTACATCTCACCTCTGTTTTCTCTGTGAAGCAGACAAGCTATCCTCTTTCCTTTTCCCTTTGTGGATCTCCTGAGTCTTCTTCAAGTTCTTCTGGCGGGCAAGTTCACGCTGGTTCCCACCTGTAAGATAATACACAATTTATACAGGTGCTACCACTTTTTACACACAGTTTGCATGTGCAGTAGTCTGTTATAAAGGTGGTAAGGTTTGACTCAATTTGTAGAGTTGGTATGGCAGTATCTGCTGTAGTTGTCATTATCTTCCACCCCAGTCTCTCCCTCCAGTGCATAATGGGAGGCACTGAAGCCTGTTAGTTCTCACATTTACGTCTCTACAGGCCAAGTCCAATAGATCACCAAAATCCATTCCAACACTCCTTCCAGAAACACAATGCAGTTTCCAACAAAAGACTGAAGGCAGACCCTCCAATCAACAGCCCAGACAAAATTATGACAGTAGCTCATCCAAAGAGGAGCCATCCTCTCCATCTCAGGTTCCAGCATTCAATGTAGCTTAGAAATTGATTTTAGACTGAAAGAACAGCATTAAAATAAAGGCGGCCTGAGAGTTTATAAAAATTCCTCAACCTCTTCCCAAAGCCCTCTAGATTTTTGATGTCCCAAGGTATCAAAAAGCAAATGGCTCTAAGTATTTGGAATCCAGAAACATCCACTTGCTTTTAGTCTGTAGTGCTGCCATACAAAGTCACTGAGATTCTATCGCATCCCATGGTCAAGCAGCACGAACTTTTCAGGTCTCACTCATTCTCACTGATAACAGTGAGGGGCCCCATATGTGTTTGTACGAAGAATACACTTTCGCAGATGCCACTTAGAAGATGACCAGTATAGTCAATATACATGGGAACTTTGGCTTTCCTTTTTACTGGATAAAGTCCCCAGAACTACTTAGCACAGGATTTACAATGCATAATTGGGCACACATACCCTAAAAGCTCAGCTAGCACTATCAAATGATAAAGTTGCCTTACTCTGGAACCAATGAAAGCAGAGAAGACCACACAGTACACAAGCAGCTGTATGTAAGTTAAAGTTATTTTTGCTTCAAGGCAGCTGACATGTATGCTGGGTGAAGCTACAGCAGCTATGGAGCTCAAGCCCAAGATTTTGTTTACCCACCATCTACCACAGAGCACCTTGCAAAAGAAGCAGGGCTGACAAAGCTGAAGTTAACGCTCAACCGAAACTCCAGTTCCTCATCAAGACACCTTGTTCAGCTGCACAGCCCAAGCTACAGAAGGCAAAGGCAGGGACTGGGAGAGTGAAGAACCGTGCACTGTAGGAGAAGATCAGGTTCAAGACCACCTAAAGAACCTGAAGGTGCACAAGTCTACGGGACCTGATGAGGTGCATCCACGGGTCCTGAGGGAGCTGGCAGATGAAGTTGCTAAGCCACTAACCAGCATGTTTCAGAAATCGTGGCAGTCTGGTGAAGTTCCCAATGATTGGAAAAGGGGAAACATAGCCCCCATTTTTAAAAAGGGGAAAAAAGACCACCCAGGGAACTACAGGCCAGTCAGTCTCACCTGTGTGCCCAGCAAGATCATGGAGCAGATCCTCCTGGCGACTATGCTAAGGCACATAGAAAATAAGGAGGTGATTGGTGACAGCCAACATGGCTTCACTAAGGGCAAATCCTGCCCAACTAACTTGGTGGCCTTCTATGATGAGGTTACAGCATTGATGGATAGGGGAAGAGCAACTGACATCGTCTACCTGGACTTATTCAAAGCATTTGATACTGTCTCACACGACAAGCTTGTCTCTAAACTGGAAAGACATGGCTTTGATGGATGGACCACTCGGTGGATAAGGAATTGGCTGGATGTTCGCACTCAAAGAGTTGTGGTCAACGGTTCAATGTCCAAGTGGAGGCCAGTGACGAGTGGTGTTACTTAGGGGTCAATACTGGGGCCAGTGCTTTTTAACATCTTTGTTGGAGACATGGACAGTGGGATTGAGTGCACCCTCAGCAAGTTTGCAGATGACATCAAGCTGTGTGGTGTTGTGGACATGCTGGAGGGAAGGGATGCTATCCAGAGGAACCTTGACAGGCTGGAGAGATGGGCCTGTGAGAACCACATGAAGTTCAACAAGGCCAAGTGCAAGGTCCTCCATGTGGGTCCCATGCACAAGTACAGGCTGGGTGGAGAATGGATTGAGAGCAGCCCTGAGGAAAAGGACTTGGGAGTGCTGGTGGATGAGAAGCTCAACATGAGCCGGCAATGTGCACTGGCAGCCCAGAAAGCCAACCGTATCCTGGGATGCATCAAAAGAATCCATGCGACCAGCAGGTCAAGGGAGGTGATTCTGCCCCTCTGCTCTGCTCTCGTGAGACCCCACCTGGAATACTGCGTTCAGCTCTGGAGTCCCCAGCACAAGAAGGACACGGAGCTGCTGGAGCGGGTCCAGAGGAGGGCCACGAAGATGATCCAAGGGCTAGAGCACCTCTCCTATGAAGACAGCCTGAGAGAGTTGGGGCTGTTCAGCCTGGAGAAGAGAAGGCTCCGGGGTGATCTTATAGCAGCTTTCCAGTACCTAAAGGGGGCCTACAGGAAAGCTGGAGAGCGGCTTTTTACAAGGGTGTGTAGTGATAGGACAAGGGGAAATGGATTTAAACTAAAAGAGGGCAGATTTAGATCAGATATAAGAAAGAAATTTTTCACTCAGAGGGTGGTGAGGCAGTGGAACAGGTTGCCCAGAGAAGTTGTGGATGCCCCAACCCTGGAGGTTTTCAAGACCAGGCTTGATGAGGCTTTGGGCAACCTGGTGTAGTGGAGGGTTTCCCTGCCCATGGCAGGGGGATTGGAACTAGATGCTTTGAGGTCCCTTCCAACCCTAACCATTCTATGATTCTATAAAATTACTTACTACTTTCCCAAAACAAGTGCGTGCATATGTCCCCACACAGGGTGGATAACCCTAACAGTGTTCACATGTGAGAGTATTTTCGTGCTATTGAAGGAATTAGCAAACAACCATTCAGGAAGGTTCTTTTTCCATGCACTACTATGGGTTTCTGTTCACAGCTTTCTTGAAGCTTGCTGTGAACTTTTTAGAGTTGTGCTTGCTTTTTAGAATTCAAGGTAAACCAACATGTATTTTTCTGTCTTACTCATTTTACAAGTTTCTCTGTGTAGGTGTTCCCTTAACTTGGCAAGTGAGGGCACAGTCATAGTTGTCCTACCTACTTTGCTTTTTTTTTTATTTGAAATCAAGCGCAGCACTTAAGCATGGCCTTAGCAGGTGCTTAACCTCACTTTCAACAAAAGTGAGAGGAGTAACATCATATGTACACAAAGACACAAAAGCACACCACTGTTGCCAGTACAGGGAACACCTCTTCAGGGGACAGACAGCTTTCCCCAGGATTACCAACCCTCTGAACTGCTGAGGCATGAAATTTTTTTGATCGGACAACATTCCTGAGAGCATGACATCATAACCAGCACAACACAACTGCTGCTCAGAGCAGATAAAACTCTCCATCTAAATATTCAGGGTCTTCCAGGCAATGGCCACAGTCATCACAATTACAAACTCTTCCACATTAGCTGACTATCCTTCCTTACTATCCACCTCCTTGTGGCACCTCTAGTCTGCTCTAACCTGCCAGAGCTGGTTCATTTGTTTGGTATTTCTTCTTGCCCTGCTGCTTTCGGACTCAGTGTTCCAGATACACTAGGAGTAATCACTTGTGCTGTTGAGCAAACATGATCACATTTTTCTATGCTCAAAAACAAAAGCTCCATCTCCCTATAATTTCTGTTGTGCCTCTTTTCAGTCTCTGTCCAGTCTTGAGACTACCTACACCGTCTTTCAGTCCCAGAGATCTCTCCAATCTTCAGGTGCCTGTAACTTCAGGTATATGAAAGCAGTTTAGGACTCAGTCAATTTTGAACAACAACCTGTTGATAGAATCCACAGCTTTGTTCTCACCCCATTTCTGAGCTGATAAAGGTATCTATCATATCAGCAAGTAGACAACAGCAAACCTGCAGAAGCAGGGGTTCTGCACATTCTTCACACCAGTGCAAGTACTGTCTGGCAAGAAGTGCCAGAAGCCCAAATGAAAACAGTATTATGACTGCTGCTTCCCAAGGGCTACTCCTGCCTTGGAAGCCATACTTCATCTGTGACAGAACATCAAGCGCTACCTTTTGAAAAAGCTGAGGGAACTCCTGCTCTATCCTCCTCACTAACATTCAGAGAGATCCTGTCCTCAAAGCCCTCGTAGAAGGGCCACTATTTGTTTAGAAACAGAAGTAAAACAGCTATCTATCTCTGGCAGTACTGGTGTAGATTAGAACTTGATGACTCATGAGCAGATGATACATTCCAGACTATAATTGGTTCTTGAGTTTTGTGGTACTCAGGAGGCATGAATGTCACACGAACAAGTTAACAGCAGTGAACCAGCTCTTCCGTGGTGCTTAAAGAAATGAAGTATCTTCTTTTACCATGAAGAAAGACGCAGGAAGTCAAAACACACTGCTATAGTTGGAATTCATACAGCAGTTATCCTGCACCCTCAACCTTGTACACTTCCTTCTTTTTCAAGTATTGCACAGGGTGTCTGCAGAGTTATTCCATGCACACGGTAACATTGTAAACTTAAGAACCAATCTGCATGGCATCACTGAAAAGCTCGACTGTCACTTCTGCACACCAAAGCAGAGTAGGTAGAAAAGCAGAGGAATACAGTATGAACACATGGCATACAGAGCCAAACAATTATTTGAAGAGAAACTTACTTGTACCATATCCCTGCTTCCAAGTAAACATTGCCAAGGACAGTTTTGTCCCAGTACTTTACCTGAGATGCTGAATGAGTACCCCTAGCTCCAAGGGAGACTGTGCTGTTTTCTGCATTCTGCAACATCAACCTAAGTCTTCCATGAAGTGTGGTCCAGTCCTGACAGAGGACAATTCAGCTTCTTGTAGAGTGAAATTCAAGCATAAACTGCCACATAAAGACCAGTACACCCTTCCTGCTTATATCTACAGTTAAACATCTCCATCTTTTGTCTGCCTCTGCAAGACATATGCCTTAGTTCAACCTGTCCCTGCTCTTTTAACTCCAAGATCCCGTTATTCTTGAAAAGAAAAATAAGCAAAAGACATCTGAATCGTACTGGAACAAGCAGTAATCATCTCTACTGTAAGGAGGTCAAAGAGAGTGGCAGTAAGGATGGCTACTGAGGTCATCATCCCTGGAGTTTCTTCTCAGCAGCAAAGGATCTAATCACATGTCAGAACCTAAAGGAGAAGAACAGTGCCTGCCACTAAGTCCCAAAAATAGACAGCTAAAGTAAACAGAAGATTTTGATGCAAGAGCAAAGCAATAGCGGAAGAAAAGTGACAAAAACCCCTCTAATTCATCTAGTCATCATCATCTTCACAAATTTACTAAGTTCTCCAGTACCCTGAAATTTGGCAGTGCAACAAGTACCATGAATTCACAAACTCGCGGGCACAGTAAGTAGTTGTTAATAAGCAATTAATTCTTATTCTATTTTACTATACGTTCATCTGAAGTCACAGGGTCTAGTCCAAGTCTGATTGGCAACAAAGTACTGAACTCTGGAAACATGTACAAAAGCTGTGACTAGACTATATGGTTGCACATAAGTTCTACATGTCTAGTATTTCAAGTACTGTAATAAGCTAGGTCATCCTAAAACAAAATGTTATCATTCTGCTATGCTCAGATGTGGGACACTCTGCCTCATTTCAACCTCGAGCTATGTTTATTTCAGCACCATGCAGAACATTAAAAAAAAAATCAACAAAAGCCATAAACCTGCCTGTTCCTCACATTCAAGGTCTGATCTGTGCACAAACTGTTTACGATCCATGTCTTCAACTGCACTTCCAGCAGTACCGTGGCTTCAAAGCTACATATTTTTAAGTGTGAATGTAAAAGTACCTTCTCAATTAAACACAGTTTCTGTACTGCCAAGTATAACACACAGAAGCGAAAACAACCACTCCACCAGTTAGGTGAGCCAGAGTATTTTAAGTTTGGATCACAGTTCTCCACCACTTTGGAGTACACAGACCAATATTACTTTCGAATAAGGTGATGATTAGCAAGTTCTCTTGCCCTTTCAGCAACAGCCTTAATACTATATTGCTTAAATGGTGGTTGTTAAGTATTTAGCAGCTATATAAAAGCTCTTTATTTACAGACTAGACGGTAGCCAGGACTGAAACTGAATGTTACTGTTGTTCCAGCAGATCATCGCCTTTTCTCCTCCTCCTTACCGCTTAGCACAGCTACACCAGGGCATGGGATAAGGATGGTTTTGCTTCAAGCCTAGGACAGCAGCAGGATGCGGGAAGCCTCAGCCCCAGCGGCCCACGCACTCACCAGGGGGACACCAAGTCTCCAAGGACCAAGACCCGTCAGCAGCACACCACTGCAGCACACCACCGCGGCCGACCCCCGCACCACCCTCGGTGTCACGCCCAGGCCGCCGGCCAGGCGCAGAGCGGCCCACCGCCCACTCCCCTCCCCAGAGCAGCCCCTCGAGGCCTGCCGGCACTCACGGGTCATCGCGAGACGCTCAGGCCGCACAGCACCGCAGCTGTCGCCGCCGCTACAGAACCCCCGCACGCCGCCGGCTGCCAGAACCTTCTCCCTCCCCACCCGCCGCCGCCGCGCCTTATAAACCCCGCCGGCCGCGACGTCACTGCGGCGCGCGGGGAGGCGGCGCACCGCCCGAAGGTCTCTCCCAATCAGCGGGCTGCGCGCTGCTGCCGCGCGGCCGGGAGGGCGTGGCCGGGGGCTGGCGCGGCGGGCGGGCGTGAGTGCGGGGCCGAAGCGGTCGGGCGGTCCGTGTGAGCGCGAGAGGGATGGCGCGGGCGGCGGGCGTGCCGCTGCCGACGGTGAGGTTTAGGAGAATCCAGCTGCCGTAAAGTGGCGAGAGGCGGAAGCGCCGCGGTGCCCGGGCCTGGAATGCTGGGTGTGGGAGCGAGTAACGGCGGCGATGCAGCACGCGGGCGGAGCCCTGGCCGGGAGCGAAAGGAGGCTGTATGGATACGACTGAAGGATTTTTTTGTTTGTTTTTTCGAAGTGTCTCGTGCTGAAAGAGTACGTGGGTTTCGATCGACAATGAAGTGGGGAAAGAAGTCACTGCAGACCGTTGTCCGTTAAAACCACCGAAGGAAGTTTGAGATAAAAATCCCAAACTGCTGCTTTCCTTGGGCACTGTTTGCCTTTTCTAGCTTTGCGTGCTGAGAGCAAGAGCGTGCTTTTCCCGTCCGAGGGTACTTTATTTCAAAAATATAAAAATAATAACTAAAAAAAAATAACCCCTCAAACTTCACAATTTTAAGCACTGCCCAAGCCCTCCGCCGGGAAAACTTTCCCAACCAGAGGAACGTCCCTTGTTCGTTTAAAATTGACCATCGTAGGCAAAACTAACGCCGGGAAAGCTGCTTATGAGATGCCTGAATTAAGGAGGGAAAAAAAAAAAAAAGACTTCCGAGCTGCTGAGTTACACATTCCCGCTCCCGGCCTCGCCGAGCGCGGGGCGGGCCGCTCCCCCTCCCCCCCCCGCCCCTTCCTCCCGCAGAGCGCTGATGACGTCGCAGGGCGCGCCGGGCGCGGGGCCGGGTGACATGCCGTGAGGCGGC
Organism: Tauraco erythrolophus; assembly: GCF_009769465.1. Lineage (NCBI taxonomy): Eukaryota > Metazoa > Chordata > Aves > Musophagiformes > Musophagidae > Tauraco > Tauraco erythrolophus. The sequence continues at coordinate 51,132,106 of NC_141496.1, read as the reverse complement.
CGGGCTCGCGGCGTTACCGGGCCGCGCGCCGCTGACGCCGCGCTCGCGGGCGGGCGGGCGGGCGCGTGCGTGCCGCTGCCGGGCGCCTGGAGCGAGCCGCCGCCGCCATGTTCCGTAGGGCCCGCCTCACCGTGCGGCCCAATGTGCGACCCGCGGGCAGGGGCGCCGGCTGCGCGACGGACCCGGAGCCTCAGGGCTCGGGCGCCCCGGCGGATGCCAGGGAAGAGGCTGCGGCGGGAGCGGCGGCCGAGCCCTCGCCGGCCGCGCGGCGGGCCGAGAGGTGAGTCCCACCGGGGCCCCGCGGCCGAGCCCCGGGTGTGGGGAGCGGGGCTGGGGCCGTGCCGCGGGGCTCCCCCGGCGGATTCTTGCCTGGGCCGCTGCCAGCGCTTGGCCGCGGATCCCCGGGAGTGGGATGGGGGAGGTGGGGGACCCGCCCCCACTGCCCTCCGGAAGCCCCTTGGGATGTAGCGATAGCCGCTGTCCGGTCGCGCTCGTTGTGACGGCCTGTCCCCTCCTGGTTGTCCCTGCTTTCTAGGTGGGAGGCGTCTCGTCTAGAAGACCTCCTGAAGTAGGGGTGCTGCGCTGCCCTTCGGCCCGTGCCTGGCGGCACTGGTGGTGCATGCGGTAGTGGGACAACGGCTTCTGGGTGTTTGACGCGTTTGCAGCCTAAGCAAAACCTGCGTTTCTTGACTGCGGTTGCACTGCAGGTGCTTGGAGTAATAGATAAGTTGAGACTGCAAAGGAGGAGCTTAGCATGGTCCGATACTGGGCTCTTCTGGCGCTGCAGCAGCGGGGAGCTCCAGTTTGCGGGGTACAGCAAAAATTCTTTGCACTCCGTAACTGAATTGCTTTGATTTTGTATTCTTAGAGCGCTCCCTGTTTTGTATTCACTGAGTTAGTGAGAGGGAACTTTCAGGCTTTTTCCCTTTTGATTGCTTATTTTTTTAAGTGCTTTTTATTGCAACGGAAGCACATGGTAAGGTTGGTCCGAGGACCAGTCCTTCAGGACCTCCCTGTTTTGGCTTAAGCCTGGCTGGCTTCACTCCCCTCTCCATGGGATGGGCAGAGAATTGGAAGGGCAAAAGTGCAAAAACACGGAGGTTGAGATATAGATAGTTTAATAGATAAAGCAAAAGCCGTATATGCAAGTGAAGCAAAATTGGGAACTCAGTCACTACTTCCCATTGGCAGGCTAGCCATCTCCAGGAAAGCAGGGCTTCGTGCGTGTAGTGGTCAAACGACATCACTCTGAATGTCCTCTTTTCTTCCCTCTTACCCCGGCTTTTACTGCTGAGCACACTACCAGGTGTATGGGATATCCCTTTGGTCAGTTGGGGTCAGCTGCCCTGGCTGTGTGTCCCCTCTCGGCTTCTTGCGCACTCCCAGCTGGGCAGGGCAGCATGAGAAAAGGCCTGGATGCTGTGTAAGCACTGCTCAGCAACAACTGAAACACGGGTGTGCTGTCCCTGCTGTTCTGGTCACAAATCTGAAATGTAGCACCATATGAGCTGCTGTGAAGAAAATCAACTCTGCGCCTGCGAAAAGCAGTACAGACCAGTTCTTCAGGACCTTTCTCTAGTCTGATAGTTGCTCTTCAGAACAAAATTCTCACTTCTTTTAACTAGTTGGTTTTGCATCTTGCATGAATACCGGTGTTCTTTTGGCTGAAACTTGTCCCTTATGACATAATGCAAGATCTTCTTACAGTCTTCTTTATCATGTGACTAGAAATTCAGGTATCAAACTAGTTGGCGTGGCGTGTCTTTGGTAAACCTGTGCTGATTTTATTCAACCTGTATCTTACATCTTTCATGCTTAAACTTGTTTTGCATTGTGCTGTAAGGATGTTCTTCTTTCAAATTTTATTTATAAAATTTATGTGTTACAGAGATCAGGTTACTGGATCTTTTAATATCCAGTACTTTTTTTAAAAATGAAGATATAGTTCCTATTTTTCAATTCTGTGGTACTGCTGCTGATTCAGCAGATTTATTAGAGACTTTTGTGTTTGTAATTTGATGAGTGCTTCAGTGTAATCTAATTTTGAGTTTCAAAACTAGATGCCAATGCCGTTCTGAAAGAGATCATATTCTGAGAAATCTAATCATGTGGCTTGAAAATAGACCTTTGCTGTATAAGTAACAGGCTTATGAAATATTTTCCTCAATAAATGCAGAAATATCCAACTATACAAATCCACATTCTGCTGTTTTAAAGAAAAAGTAGGGCACTTACACAAAATTTAAGACTGTTTGTGGTGGATACTACCGCTCTGACTGTAGCGTACAAACCTCTTCAGTTTGCTGACACAGTGAAATGTGGGGGATGTGGCTAGGAAAGAGCTCTGGAGAAGTGCAGGTTTGGAAAATGATGCGCTTAGAAGAAGAGACACGTGGACCACTGGAGTGCTGTGGTGGGTTTCCACAGCTCGGCTGGAGGGAGAAAGTGGAATCGAACGTAAAAATGCTGGGAGACTCTCAGGGGGAGCTTTTAGTCCTGGGAGCAAATAGAAGAGGCATAGCTGAGAACTGCTCCCTTCTTGCCCCCATTTGGTCACCTTAAATTCCAATGAATAGCTGATTGTTAAAGCTTTTGCTTGCTTTGGAAGGCATACAGCAACCAAATAGGAGAGAGCAGGCCTAGGGAAGGCAGTATTAGCTTATTGGGAAACTGTCGCTCTAGATGGTGCATTTCGAAGACTGGCTGCCTAGGTGTCTCTGAAGATTCAGGAACAGTGGATGTGAGGAAGATGGCACAATTTGATCTCCTGAGTGGGGTAATTGGTGGCATACAGCACAATGTGTTTGTGGTCTGCAAGCAAAGTAAAGGCAAGTGTGAAAATATCTTGCACATTTATCCGTCCAACCTAAGGCATTCCTTCACAGGTGCTCAAACCTGTATCTGTAGTGTCAGTTACGTTACTTTGTTTTGCTTTCTAAATGCTGAATGGGTTTCTGCTAAACTGTATTTAACTGTCTAGAAATCTGGTGTGGCGCTCTGATTAAAAACTCCACAAAACACAGGTGATGTGGAGAAGATGAGTGAAGAATTACTTTCCACTGTCTCTTGTACAAAAACCAGAGAGTACTGAATGGGCCTTGCAAGGATCTCATTCAAAACACATGGACAGGCACCGTGTAGTAAGGTTGCTGAACTCCTTGCTGAGGGATGTTCTGTGTGCTAAAAATGTATATGAACTCACAGTATGGAACAAATTGATTCAGCCATTTAACAGAGGCTGTTAAATACAAAAACATAATCTGCAGCATTTGCCTGAGTCACGGATGGTAGCTAGAGAGGGTTTGGAAAAGTTTCACTGTATGTTTATGCTTTTCTTATATTCATTCAAAGGCATTTGCTTCTGACTGGTTTTGAAGATGGCTAAGTGAACCATGGGTGTGGTTGTCCTTCTGTACAGAAGCAAGGCATAGTTCCAATGTAAAATTTAAAAAACTCTTTATGACTCAATACTAGTTCTACCGCAGTCTTACTGTGAGCAACAGCCGAGGAGCCAAACACTGGAGGATTCTGCAGGTTTAAGAAGATCATAATGTTTTGGAATTTTGCTTGTGCTTTGAAAATTATTTCTGCATGAGGGATGGAGAAAATACTTACATAAGAAAGCTTTCCAGGGAAGCCAAAAGTTGTTTCCTCAGAAGGGATACTTTTGATGGGTTAAGCATGCGTGGTAGATTAACAGCAGCCAGTTTGACAGCTGAAGGTTTTTTTTGAATTCACAGTTTACATGTCGTCTGCTTGCAAATGTAGAAGAGGAATTTTTGGATTGATTGTAATAAAAATCATCAAACTACTTGTTACATATAGCTTTATTAAAATGTTTTTAATACGTCACCTATGTTCTATGGGTTATTTTTTTTATAAAGCTTTATTGTATTATGATGTTTGTCATTCTCAGCTGAAAGTAGAAAGCCTTCCGATAAACAAGAGGAGGTTGGGGAGGGAACATGTGAGTTTAATGTTATGTATCAACTAGCTTGTAACAGTAACATTAATTAATAATAATTAATATTAGAAAATAATATACTGGTTCCTATAGCTGATTAATTTACAAGTAAGTACCAGCTACAGATTGATTCTAGTGTGGCTTCTTGTATACAACTGTATTTTTCTGTAGCACTATATTTGTACTGACTGCTGCTTAAACATATCTTTAAAGTAAGAGTTACAAATCTGTCCGTAAAGTATTTCAGAATGCCCTTTTGAATTTTCCAGCAATGACAAGACTGATAGCTCAAATGATGCTGCAGGAGCTAGTAAACCTGCCGAGATGCCTTCGCAGAGAAGAAAACGGATCTCTACCATGCCTAATCTTGTCAAACCCAGAGCTGGACCTTCATCTGCTCAGGGTTCTGCATCAAAACCGCAGAGGCGAGCGTCTCAGGCTCCTGATGGCAGTGCTTCACTTCAGAAAGATTCCTCTCCATCAGAAAAGAGTAGTGTTGAAAGCTCTTCAAAGTCTTCCATGCTGCCCGAAAAGAAAACACCTGTGCCACAAGTGCCACAGTTTTCCCCCTTAAAAAAATCAGTGAGCAAAGAGCAAACTGTAGGTGTAGCTGCTCAAAAAAATGATGATACCTTGCAGAAGAATTTACCTTCCCCACTCAAGGAGAGACCAACACAGGAAAGATCAGGAACACAGGAGGAAAAGCTGCCTGTGAAACCTGTTCCCGAAAAAGAGAAACGAGCATGTTCTGACCGTGAAAGGATCCTCAAAGCTCGGAAGCTGAGAGAAATGCTTAAAGAAGAGCTGAAGAAAGAGCGAATGGTAGGCTTCTGTGTTGAGCAGTGCTGACCTATGAAGGGCAAGGATGTGTGACTCACCTAGCATATATTACCTTTTTGCAGTAGTGTTTTTTGATGGTGAGCAGCTACTTACTGCTAGTAGCCTGTGATAGCTCATAACACTGTATGGGGTTTTGTCTGTTTATAAACAGTAGTAGCACTGTGTTCCCTCATAATACAGATTTCACGAGAAATTGTGTGTCTTTTCATTTGATTAGACCCACAAGCCTTTTTTGACATGAGACCTGCATTGGAAATCAACATTTTTAATTTTAAAAGTTTCACAGCTGGTAATACAATGGAAAAATGTGCTATAAGAAGCTTGGGATTTGGGGTGTCTCATATCTTTTCAGCTTGATTGTTGACCGAGTTCTGTAATTTTGAATAACTTTTCACTTTTAATTGTGCCAAGTGTTGAACTTCTCTGAGAGGTTAAGTCATTTCAGGGCCTGTGGCATCCTTTCTGACAAAGGGATAATTTTTAAGGTAAACTTACTTTAGTTGTTGGGGGCGGGGGATGAATGTGAAACAAACTCCCTAAATGGATTACTTCATAAGCAAAGAAAAATATTTGTTTGTGACATATAAAGTACTTTCAGAGTGAATTGAAGGGTTTTTTTTCATTCTTATATGGAAACAGTTGAAACACAGGCCTCCAGTAATTGAAGGACGTTCTCCACCAGATCGTTCTAAAATGACCATGAGAGACCTGATATACTATCTGCCAGAAAACAATCCTATGAAGTAAGTATGACTCTTTTTCTGTCTCCTTAGATTAAATGATTTTTATTTTTCTATCAATTTAATTATTGTGAAAAGGCGAATTCTTAAATCTGGAGTATTAGCACAGATGAAGTATTATTGCAATGGTAGCAGAGTCTTCTAGACGTTCCTCCTTCCTAGGTGCTGAAGTGCAAAATGCACTACAAGACCCACAAGGTCTCTCCATTCCAGCTGAATAGATGTAGCTGCTACTGTTTGTGAGCATCCCAGAGCTGCACATACACAGGGAACAGTAATGCAGCTAGCTGGACAGACTACCACAGGCACAGCAGGGCCTTTTTCCTGCAACTACCTAAAAAAAAAACCCATAAACATCAGTACAGCTGACAAAGTCTGATTATTCTGCGCAGTAGCAGATGAATTCTCTGTTCTTGTCTGTTATCACCTGCTTGTTAGTGTTTGTGTGCTTGAGTGTTTTATTTATCACTTTCCTTGTTGTTTTTTCTTTTACACTGAGTAGTCCTTAAGCAGGTAATGAACTAGATGCTCTCACATTCCTTGTACCCTTACAATGGATTACTGCTTGAAATATTTGGTTTTTTGTCCTTGCTTTTACAAAAAAAAAAAAGCAGGATTCATTAGGCAGTTTTGGTTGTTCAGTTAGACTCAAGTCTAGATGTGGTACAAATAATTGAAAAAAAAGCTTTGGTGTTTCTTTATCTATTATCCACTAAAACCAGGTTTTGTGGAATGAAGCAGAAATGTGTCTGTATAAATGTTCATCTCTAGCATTTTATAAAATTCTAGGTCTTCATTGGTAGAAGAAAAGCGAACAGAAAAAAATTCTGCACTGAGTCAAATGAAAGAGTAAGTCTTGATCATAGAAATACATATAGTCAAAAAGGTTTCTGATGTTGGAAAAAACCCCATGTTTCTGTGGTTATACTAACTGTAGGTCTGTCTCAGTGCACAGCCCTTATTTATAACAAAAATTTAATTTGGAAGGGGAGGGTGGTTAAAGAGCATTCCGCTTTAAATAGTATGGTTTTGGATTTGTCCATTTTATAATAGAATGAAAAGCAATTCTGGTTTATGTACTGACTAACTTGCTGGTAGGTTGCATTGCTGGGTGGTTCTTTAAATTCTTGAACACCTGGCGTACAGAGCAGCAATTCAAAGCACTAACAAAGAGACTTTTTGGTCTCTTAAAATTGTAGACAGGAAGAGAAAAGTACCCCTGAAGATCATGAAGAGGAAGATGAAGACGAAGAAGCAGAGAATGGGGAGGAGAGTCAGGACGGTCCACTTCTAGTCCCTCGTGTGAAAGTAGCAGAAGATGGCTCAATTATTCTGGATGAAGAAAGGTAACGCTTTCTGCACCTGACTGATGAACAATGTGTGCTACCTTGCTGTTCAGTTTGCGAGTAGAGAACAGTTACTTTGGACGGGGACAAACGTGGGCGTATTTATGTGTTGAGAGTTGAGCTATCCCACCTTAGGAAACTGTGCAGTTGTCTGCATCTCAGTAGCGGCAAACTTGCTCTATGAGAAATATTTTTGGAGAAGAAGACAGAGAGGAAGATGTCGTATTTTATTACAGTGAATGAATACTGGATATTTGCCGACCTTCCAAATATCTTCTATTTGGTTAACTTTGTTCTCACAGTTACTTGTGTCTGTTTACTGTTACTCAGTTGCCAGTATGATTTGCCTCTGCTTTGCATCTTGCATGTTGCTGTTTTATTCAGCTGTCAGTGTTCTCAGTAACTTTGCTTCGAATATGGCTTTTTAAAAGTAGTAGATTATCAAATTGCGGAGTTCGTCAAATTTATTCTTAGCATGAGATTTAGGCCAAGGTGTAAGGGTAAAGCACTCCTGGTAAAAGAATTTAAAAGTATTCTAAAAGTATATGGAGATATGGAGAGGCTCCAGTGGTTTTGCAAAATAATTTTCTTATGTTAAAAAGACAATCTTTCTTCTTTTTTGAAGATATTTAATTTTGTCTCTTTGTACTATATCTTATAAAAAGAGAAGAGCAAATATACTTGCACAAGCTGAGTAGGATAGTGATTTCTTGCTGCATTCTCCTATTAAAATGCACGTTAGTATACTTTTAAGCCTGATTACACAGTACAAACTCTGGCTTGTAGCAAAAAAAATCTGAGTAGGTGGCTTATAAACATCTATGTGTCTTGTTAATGATGTTTTCTATTAAGTCTCTTTGTGTGTTTGCTTTTCTAGTTTAACTGTAGAAGTTCTAAGAACAAAAGGTCCATGTGTTGTAGAAGAAAATGATCCCATCTTTGAGCGTGGCTCTACAACTACGTATTCTAGCTTCAGGAAAAGTTTTTACACAAAACCATGGTCAAATAAAGGTGAATATGTTTTTTGTTTCAAGTTTTGAGTCTGCAGAAAAGTTTTAGTTTTCCATCTATGCTTTGCACTCAACAATTTTTCTTTCCAGTGTAGTAAATGGATCTACTTATGTATGACCTAGTCTCAACCCTCCAAATTATTACAAGCAGAGCTCTAATGTTTGCTGTGAAAATCAGCACGTTTAAAAAATCCAGTGCCTTATGATATACAGGTTACCTGTGAATTTTTTCTGTCATGGACATTTGGATGCTGTGGAAATGCTAGTCTGCCTTATCAAAAGCTTAATTTGGATGCTGGTGTCCAGATGTTTGAGCTCCGTATGGAAAAGTTAACACTTCTTAACAGCTTCTTTACTTGGTTCTTCCAGCATGGGCAGAAATAAATTGTGTCAGCTGTCTCTTATGTGGGCTGATTTCAGTGCACATGGACAGCTGTGTTTTTATGAGTGGGTGGGTTGTTTTTTTTGTTACGCCTGTTGTGAATTGATTATTATTTCTAGGCTGACAACACTGTGCAAGACTTTTAACAATTGGAAATGTTTTTTACAACCATAGATGGAAAAATGAGCTTCAGAGTTCACTGTGCTGCTTTTGAAATGCAGTCTTTTCCTGTTAACAAATAATAATGGACATGGTAGTTTTACACGTTTTTTTCCTGGTTTCTGTTTGTGATTGTGTTTGAACATTGACAGTTTGGTTTTGATTAGCTTTGATTTACTAGCTTTACAAAACGTGCTTCACATGCTGCAGATGAGACAGTTCTTTATGTTAATAGTTCGTTCAGGAAATATTATGAGAGGTACTTAGGTAAAATAACACACATACTCCATCTCAGCTGAATTTGCAGCCACAGTAAATAACCTTAAAGTTATCAATCTCATAGATTCATAGATTCATAGATTTCTAGGTTGGAAAAGACCTTAGAGATCATCGAGTCCAACCATCCCTAATCCCCATTAAACCATATCCTCAAGTAGCTCATCCACCCTATTCTTAAACACATCCAGGGATGGGGACTCAACCACCTCCCTGGGCAGCCTATTCCAGTGGCTGACAACCCTTTCAGAGAAGAAATACTTCCTAACATCCAACCTGAATCTCCCCTGACTAAGCTTATGCCCATTTCCTCTTGTTCTATCACCCGTCACTAATGTAAAGAGCCCTTCCCCTACCTCTCCACCATCTTTTCTCAAGTATTTATAGGCCGTAATCAGGTCTCCCCTCAGCCTCCTCTTTTCCAGGCTAAACAGCCCCAACACCCTCAGCCGCTCCTCATAAGTTTTATTTTCCAGCCCCTTGACCAGTTTGGTCGCCCTTCTTTGGACTTGCTCCAGGAGCTCAATATCTCTCTTAAAGCGAGGGGCCCAAAACTGGACACAATATTCCAGGTGCGGCCTCACCAGTGCCGAGTACAGGGGCAGGATCACTTCCCTGCTCCTGCTGGTCACACTATTCTTGATACACGCCAGTATCCCATTGGCCTTTTTGGCCACCTGGGCACACTGCTGGCTCATATCAAGCCGGTAGTCAACCAACACCCCCAGGTCCTTCTTCGCCAGGCAGCTCTCCAGCCACTCCTCCCCGAGCCTATAGCGATGCTTGGGGTTTTTATACCCCAAGTGAAGGACTCTGCACTTGGCCTTATTAAAGCTCATGCCATTGGCCTCAGCCCAACGATCCAGTCTGTTCCAATCCCTCTGAAGGGCCTCCCTACCCTCGAGCAGATCGACACAGCCTCCCAGCTTGGTGTCATCCGCAAATTTACTGAGGGTACATTCAATCCCCTCATCCAGGTCATTGATAAAGATGTTAAACAGAACTGGACCCAGCACTGAGCCCTGGGGAACCCCACTGGTGACCGGCCTCCAGCCGGATTTAGCCCCATTTACCACCACTCTTTGGGCCCGGCCATCCAGCCAGTTTTTAACCCAAAGGAGGGTGTGCCTATCCAGGCCAGCAGTTACCAGTTTCTCCACCAGAACACTATGAGAAACTGTATCAAAGGCTTTACTGAGGTCCAGGAAAACTACATCCACAGCCCTTCCCTCATCAACCAGGCGGGTCACCCTGTCGTAGAAGGTGATCAGGTTTGATTGGCAAGACCTGCCTTTCATAAACCCATGTTGACTGGGCCTGATCACCCGGTTAACCTGTATGTGCTCATTAATAGCACTCAAGATAACCTGTTCCATGACTTTGCCCGTCACCGAGGTCAGACTGACAGGCCTGTAGTTCCCCGGATCCTCCTTCCGCCCTTTTTTGTAAATGGGGGTAACATCCGCCAGCCTCCAGTCCAGCGGAACTTCCCCAGTGAGCCAAGACTGCCCAAAGATAATGGACAGGGGTTTGGCAATGACATCCGCCAGCTCTCTCAGGACTCTCGGGTGGATACCATCAGGCCCCATAGACTTGTGGGCATCCAGCCGAAGGAGCAGATCCTTGACCCGTTCCTCTTGGATCACAGGAGCTTCGATTTGCTCTCCCTCCCTGCTCTCAGACACCGAAGGCCAGCTCACCTGGGAACTGCTGACCTTATTATTAAAGACTGAGGCAAAGAAGGCATTAAGGACCTCAGCCTTGTCCTCATCCCTAGTGACTAACGTACCCCCTGAGTCCAGTAGGGGCTGGAGGTGATCTTTAGCCCTCCTTTTGTTATTAATATATTTATAGAAAGACTTTTTGTTGTCCCTTACGGAGCTGGCTAGTCTAAGTTCCAATTGGGCTTTTGCCTCCCTGATTATCTCCCTACATGTCCTAACTTCCTCCCTGTATTGATTCCTGGATGCCTGCCCATTCTTCCAAGACTTGTAGACATCCCTTTTTCTTTTGAGATATTCCCAAATCTCCTTTGTCATCCAAGCTGGTTTTCTACCCCGGCGGCTCGATTTCCGGCACACAGGGACAGCTCACTGCTGTGCCTCCAGAATTTCCTTTTTGAGTAGTAACCATCCCTCCTGCGCCCCCTTACCCTTGAGAGCTGATCTTGTTGCATCAAGTTTGAAAGGTGTTTTTATATTAGATAACAAGAAGGATAGTTACTAAATACTTAAGTGTGTGTATTTTTTTTTTTTTATTCCTCTGCTCCCCTCCAGAAACAGACATGTTCTTTCTAGCTATCAGTATGGTAGGAACAGACTTCTCCTTGATTGGACGGCTGTTTCCTCATAGAGCCAGAGCAGAAATTAAGGTAAAATCAAAGCACTCAATAAAGCAATTAAGCATGTTTTCACTTTTTTATTTCTCTTTTGCTATCCCTATGCTTCCTCTGTTAGTATTGATAATTTTGATGCTAATTGGCTCTGTAGCAATGCTTTTTTTAATACCTATTTCCGAGAGGCAGTAAGTGTCCGAAATATTAGTACGTTGGGTTGAATTCCGATCAACAAGTAAAGGTAGCATGCCTAGATGCAGTTTGTCTCAATTTTGTTTTGACTGAAGAATGCTGATAAGTGTCAGTGAATGTTCAGTGAGGGTCTTCTGTGTTGCCTCTTTCACGGTATCTATCAGGGAAAATCTTTGATATTTTAAACCCTGCTTAGATTGGAAGTAAGGACAAAGATGTTAAAAATAATAAAAATTATGAGTGGTAATATCTATTGATGACAGATTGTATATATTTAAAAATTAATTACAGACTTGTGTTCTGTGAGTGTGCTTGTAAGTTTTAACAACTTAAGTTGGCAGAAAACTTTCATTGAAGACAGCTTATCTTGATCTGCCATTTCATACAATATATTGTAGTATTTCTTGCTTACTGAAAAAGACAAATATACCTTTACTTTTAGAACAAGTTCAAACGCGAGGAAAAAGCTAATGGATGGAGGATAGACAAAGCTTTCAGTAAGTAAAGTAAATGTACCCCATCCTACAATGAGTCATTAAATGGTAGTCATCTTTTTTCCTGGTAATCTTTGTGCTTTGCTTTTCTTGAACTAGTTGTAAGAAAAAATTTTTCCCTATAGGTGAGCTCAGAAACTGGGGAATCTTGGGTTTTTGTAACTAGTGTGGTTCACAGTAAAGATATTTAGGTTTGATTTCTGGCTTTTCTACTTTGAGAATCCTTAAAGGCTTTGTGTGTTATTTGAATGAGCTACATAAGTCCTAGAGCAACATGTTAATACACTGTGGTACAATTCATGTATTTGTCACTACTTGCATTTTCTAAACTACTAAGTACTGTAAACTTTGTACTATTTGTTTTTTAAAACCAAGCTACCATTATCCGTATGTATGTCAACTCTAGTCCTTGCTCAAGTGAAACAGAATGTATTGTCAAAATAGATTCTTTGTTTAAATTTTTATAGACTTTGATTGTTAGTATCATAACATGTACCACTGATTATTTTACAAAGCAGAAACTTGGAAAATTACCAACTTTGAAACCTTTTCTACTTCTTTGCTTTAATCTGACAGAAGAAAAGCGGCCCTTTGATTTTGAATTCTTTGCCCAGCTGCTTGAGAAGGTGTTGGCAGATGAGGAAAAGAGGAAGCAGAAGACTGTTAAAAGTCAGAAGCCAAAGGAAAAGAAGCCATCAAGGCCTCGGAAGAAGCCAAAAGGTACTTCAAAAGAATACTTGAGATAGCATTACAGAGCAGTGGTCAGTAATGTGTTGCTAGCAGAGGAAAAATCACATTAGAAATCCTTCCCTTTCCTGTTCCGGACAGGGCGAGAAGATCCTGGCTTCATAGCATAACTTTTTGAGATGTAGTTTACTGATGTGCAAGATGGTAATAATTGGTAGCAGCTGGCTTCCTGCAGTGCGTTTTCTCTGGGCAGCAATGTGAGAGACAATGAGATTAGTGCTTTTCCACAGTCTGAAGCACTGATACGCCAAATGGGATATTCTAATTTAGCAGTTGATAAGTATCTCCATGAGTTGCTAACAAATTCACTTTTAGAATCCTTGGGCCAAACCCTATTTTTTGCAAGCTCTTCTGTGAGTTTTAGTTTAAATTTTTCTTACAATTTAAGCCCTTTTCTTTTAAAGGTTCTGTTTCTCCTTCCGTTATAGTTTGATTACCTAAGTCTGAAAGGTGTGGTTTGTTTCAGGGAGTCTTGTAAAAGCGTTTTTAATTTTCTGGTCTGTTGAAAATAAAGGATAAAAATTATGTTTAATTACCATTGATCACCATATAGTGTCTTATTACCACAGTACCTGTGAAAAGACCTTTCACAGATGTGCTTAAATTAAAAATAGTTATACTGACACCATATCATAAATTCCTTGCTAATTCTGTGGCGTTGTTCACTTGTTTGTTCCACAAGGACTCATTTTCTTCTAAGTGATATTGCGGAACAAACAAGTGAACAACCTTTTTAAAGGGGATACTAGCTAGGAAGCAGCATTGCTTCTTTAAGTCTTAAAATTGACATAGTTGCTGCTTTTCTATAGGCTTGATTTCAGATTTGATTAAGTAAAATTTCCCATATATTAGGACTTACAGCCACATATAGAAATTCTGTTTGTAGACTCTAACGGTAAAGGTACTTTATATGTAAAGCAATACGAGTATGCTTTTCTAATTCTCCTGCATTTTGGATTTTTTGGTTATAGGGGAACAAGTTTGTATAAGAATAGTAAAAAGGACAAGGAAAGGTTCTTGGTGGTTGATGTTCTGCATAATTACAAAATCGAGACAAAATATCCTGAAAAGGGTAGGAAGGAGAATTTTAGAAACCCGTTAAACCCAGAAAAGAACTTGTGAATTATTACCTAGATAATAATTCAGCTTGTTTTATGTAAATAAGAATGATTAACTACAATACATTTATTGATCAAAATTACTTTTTCATGGCATACTTTCTGCAGCCATCATCATCTCTTTCTGCAGAGATATGATAATTCTTTTCAGGATTAGCAGTGCTTATTTTTCCTGGATCCAAAAGCAACTGTGTAGCCTGCTAAAAAGTATAGGAACAAGAACATTTACTACATTGGCTTTACATGCCATATGAACTTTACTTTACCCTAGTGAAGCGTTGTCCCGTTTACAGAATGTGTTTTGCACTTTAGTGTAGAATTTAATCTATGCTGAAGCTTTCCTGTGAAGTCAGTGACTGACTTCTCCTGGTCTTGCCCATATGCCTGGCAGTATATTGGCAGGGATGTATGAATTCACAAGACATTGCTAGTGGAAATATCTTTGTGATATACGGCTCCACCAGACTGTTAACCAGGGACCATATTGTCTCAATAGCAAAAGCTGCCAGCACAGAAGCTGCTAATGATCAAGATGATCTTCAGGAAGCCAGAATTTCTGATGCAGAAACAGAAGCAGATGCTGTGACGGCTGAGAAAGAAAATGAGGAATCTTTGGGCATTTCTGAACAGGCAGAAGAACTGGTTGCATTAGAGCCAGCGTTAGCAAAAAAAAAGAGAAAGAAGAAGAGAAAAGATGATCTTGAGCAACAAGTGGAGAATCTTCCAGAAGAAAAGGCTGTCCCTTCAAAAACTGCTGAAGAAGGGAAGTCCTCTAAGAAAAGTAAGAAGCAAAAATGCTTGCTTTCAAATGTTCAAATATAAATTTTATATCAAGACGTTGCAAGCTTAAAAGTGAGAACTTGGGTTTTGATTTCTGTCACTGATCTGCCTTGGGAGGTTGTGGAACAATGCTTTATAAAATCAGCTTTCATGATAAATCTAAACATTTCATTTTAGTTGAGAATGATTCTCTTAAATCTTAATACTTAGGCATTTTGTACTGGGATTTTTTGTCTTTAATTAACTCTTACTTCACTGTAGCTAGGATTTGAGAATTAGAATTCTAAGATGTTGCACAGAACTTCGAAATTGAATTAATTCTTATTCATTAGCAGAAAAAAAAGTGGTAGGTGATGCAAACCATGATGGTCATACAAACTGTAGAGAAGAACTGGACAGTGTTATTGAGAGAAACCAAGGTGGGACTGCTGTTACAGAGGAGGAGAGATCAGAGTCCTGTTTTCCAGTGGATAACATAATGGAGAGAGAAAGTGATGTCAATATATGCAGGTAATGTTTACAATTGAAAGCTTAGACAAAACGAAAAATAATTCAAAGCTTTAATATTGATTTTATTTATCCATGCTTATGATCATGCTGACTGGCACAGAACAGGCAGGTTTTGGGTTTTTGAGGACTGTCTGGAGTTTATAGTAAGCTGTTTTTAATTTATGCTCTCAGTATATTCTCTGCCCTGATGGGCTGCCCTTGCAAAATCAATTTACATTAATACTAAAATCCCATCCAAAACTGCTTTCGCTTTCTTTTTAGGGTGTTCACGAAGGCTATTGGCTTATCCTAACTCCTCTAATATTTCTCTCAAAGCAGTGCTTCATAGTGTTGCTAAGTAGTGTTGCTATGCACTTGGAATTTATGTCTGTTTTTAATAAGATGATTCTTGTGGGAAAGGAAAGTTGCTTGGACTTTATTTGTGCGGAACTTCGGTGGGAGGCAAGCTTTTGATTTCATTTTTGAGCATTCTTTTAAAGGAATGCTCAAAAATGGAAAAGTCCTACAACTAGGAAAAAGTCCTAAAACTAGAAGAAAAGTGAATGTTTGATTTATTGAACTTGTTACATTAGAACGTGGTAAAACTAAAAAGTCATTATGAAACTAGTGCTACTTCAGAATTTTGTGTGTTAATTGTTGTACTTGGCCGTATTGTAATCGTTTGTTATTTCATAGAGATTCACAGAAACTTTTGGGTGCTTTAATACCTCATTGGAAGCATTCAAATGAACAGTGTTTATCTTTGAACTCAATGTACACTGTTACAGAAGATCACGGAAAAACAGTCTTCTGCGTATGAAGTCTGTTTTAAAAAACCTATCTAGTCTAGAATATTCAGATGGGATTTTAACATCTTGTAATAGCATTGCAAAAGTACAGAAGTTGTTTTAAAGCTCGTATCCTGCAAATATCACTAAAAATCTTCAGATTCTCTGAAATACATGTAGTTGTTCAATGTCTCAATTGTATAAATTTTCTGTGCAACTTGGTCAATTTGTAAACAATAATAGCTTTTTTTATTAAAATATTCTAATACAATGTTTTTTGTGTGCTTTTTTCTCCATTTCAGCTTTGAAGATAGCAATGATGTTATAATAGAAATGAAATCTACTGAACTGGGAACCCTAGATGTTAGAGATAATACATCACAGGAAGGTCAGATTTCAGAGTTACCAGTTTCAAAGATTAGAAGCAGAGAAAGACAATCTGAAGAAACTAGCGAAACAAAGGTATTTTTATTTTTATATAGTTCTTACTTCTTAAGATCTTCCTCTTTATCATTAAAAGCATTTTTATAAATCAAAGCCATTTTTCAGTTCTCTTTGTGATATTTTACCACTAAGTGGAAAAAAGGCAACAAGCCTGAGAACATCAGCAAAATTTAAGTACTATGAATTTGGCTGGCTTTAATGGGTTGTCTGTTATATTAAGTTTATTCCAGGAGTATACCGTACATGCCTGGTGTATCTCGTAGACAATTTGAACAGCTGAACAGTTTAATTATTCAGAAGTGAAGCAGTACAACATCAACAGTAAAACCTTGGAGCAAGATTTTGCTGCTGTGTGCTTACTAGCACGATGTTAGAAACTGATTTGAGCAGTATGAGCACTGGGTTGTTTGTGCTGCGTAAGAGTGGAAACCTGTGTAAACTCATGCCCACTGCTACTGACTGCCATGAGATGTTTCAGGAAAGGTACAAGAACCTGGACTAAGATTGAATGATCTTTCTTCAGGTTCTAATCAGGTCCAGCAGTTTAGAAACTTCCTGAAATTGCATCTAGCTTCTTTGAAGCTCTTGGTGCACTTCTTACTCAGGAGTTTGTTTAGCTGCTTTTTTGCATCTCTCTTCCTTCGTGATGAATTCAGTGCTCCAGCTAAGAGTTCATTCCTTTAATTACTTAATAAAGGAAGTGTATTCTTTGGGTTGTTTTAAGTCTGGTGCCTGGTAGTTTAATATGCGCTATATTTCTGTTGTTATGTTCCTGTTGATTTTTGATGTTCCTGTTCATCTTCTCCAAGCTATTCTTATTTATATTGCTACTTTTTCCTCCCTCCAGCAATATTGTTTTCAAGCTGAAGAGTCCTAGTCTTATATTTCTCCTCACATAGAGGCAGTTCCATTCATCTGATTATCCTTCTATCCTTGCATCATTGTCATTTTTGGAGCTTATACCATACTGTGTAAAGACTTGTGCTAAAGGGGAATCAGTTGCTTTATAAAGTGAAGAATGATCTTATGGCTAAAGTTTGCAGTGAGAGATTAGGAAATTCTAAGTGTTAGTGTTTCCATAATGTGACAGGCAAATTATTTGTCCATCGGCCTTTACCTTAGATTCTGTTGCCTAAAATAATGTCTTCATCTTAATGGAAAATCATCTGCTTAGGAACTTCGCAAATACTAAATGCCCGTAGTTGGAAATGTTGTAACAGTACAACCTCCTGATATTAGTTGAAATAATATTTATAAAAATCAATGAACTGAACATGGCACTGTGCTATATATAACAGCTTATAATAGCAATGTGTCTGCATTTAGCCCGTATCCGGAGCTAAACAATAGCCAGCTGTTCTGTTACCCAGTGACCCATGCCCACTCCAGAAGTGGAATCAGGAAAAGGAAGGAAGACACGTGTGATAAGAACTGCTTAATAATTGAAATAAAATAAAATGAAAAATAATGATGATAATAATAATAATGTATACAGACAAATATGTATAGTGCGGTTGCTCACCACCTATTGACCAATGTCTAGCCCATTCCTGGCTAGCAGTCCAGGAGCAGGAAGATCCTGAAACCACAATCCTGGAAGAGAGGGAGTAGGCCTCAGGAGCAGAATGACAGGCGAGATCCTCCAGAGACGGTGACCACTGAGAAAGAGAGACAACACACTTTCCAATTTATAGTGAGCATGACATTACATAGTATGGAATACCTATTTGCCAATTTAGGTGTCAGTCTCCCTGGCCACACTCCCTCCAGGTTCTTGGATATCTGGGTTGTTAGCAAAAACAAGTTGAAAAGTCCTGAAGCACTATGAGTACCACAGCTGGCTACAGATTAAGACAAAGTCTTACCAACTTTGTTCTCACCAAATCAAATGCTGCGGTCTTCTTAAAAATGCAGCTTACTTTAGAAACATAGCTTTTCTGAACAGAAGATTGGTTCTATGGTTCTATCCCAGCGAAACCAGGATATGGTGTCAGTAGCCTGTGTAGCTAGTATCTCTGGCTGCTTAATTATGGCTGTTTGACAGGAGAAAAAGGCACTATAATCTCTAAAACTGGTAATTTCCAAAGATCTTTTATGTCAGTACTAATTCTCTTGCCTTACTGTGGTTAATTTACTTCAAAAGTATGTGAACATAATCACTGACCTAAAACTAGAAATACTCAGCCAACCAGTGATGGTGAAATAGGATTCTATTAATATTATTAAAGAGGTAAATAAAGTAGGGAAATAATGTTTTTATGCTATAGGCTTTTACCTTAATTCACCAAATAGATTCCATAAAATTTTTGCTGTGATTGTGATTAGTTTGCTATACTGTCAAATTCTTTTTTCATTTTCAGAGTGATGGCCAGTGCTCTGTAAGAAAATGATTTAAATACTAAACCTGGAAAGTGATGATAGCTGATACTGCCTAAGGAGTATGTTATCAGCTTCATACAATTAAAAGACAAAGAAATGGGCTGGCAGGAATCTGATGAACTTCAGCAAGGGGAAGTGCAAAGTCCTGCACCTGGGGAGGAACACCCAAGGCACCAGTACATGTCGGGGGCCATTTAGATGGAAAGCAGCTTTGCAGAAAGAACCTGGGCGTCCTGGTGGACGCCAGGTTGAACATGAGCCAACCATGTGTCCTGGCTGCAAAAAGAAAGGCTAATGGTGTCCTGGGCTGCATTAGAAGAAGCATTGCCAGCACATTGAGGGAGGTGATCCTTCCCCATATTCAGTACTGATGAGGTCACACCCAGATTACTGTGATCAGTTCTGAGCTCCCAAATATGAGACACATGGACATACTGGAGATAGCCTGTCAAAAGGCCATGAAGACAGTGAAGAAACTGAAGTGTCGCTCCTATGATGAAAAGCTGAAAAGAGTGGGGACAGTTCAGCCTGGAGAAAGACAAGGCTCAGGGGATCTCTGCAGTATCTGTATAGAAACCTAAAGGGAGGGTGCAAAGAGGACAAAGCCAGGCTCTTTGCAGGGGCCCCCAGTGACAGGACAAGAGGCAGTGGGCACACAATGAAACACAGGAGGTTCCTTCTGAACATCAGGGAATACTTTTTCACTGTGAAGGTGACCAAGCACTGGCACAGGTACCCAGAGAGAACGTGGAGTTTCCATCCTTGGCAGTATTTGAAAGCTGTCTGGACATGGTCCTGGGCACCCAGCTCTAGCTGATCCTGCTTGAGCAGGGAGTTGGACCAAATAACCTCTGGAGGTCTCTTCCAACCTGTCTTCTGTGAATCTTGTTTCTACTTTTCTGTACATTAGTGCAAAGAGTTCTGCTACTACAACTTTTTTTTTTTTTTCCTTGCTCAGAACAAAGACATACATGACTTACATAGACCAGATGAAAAGCAGGGTGCAGTGGAAAGTGATTCTCAGTCTGAAATCATGTAAGTAAAATTATTTTACCTTGCAATGCTACTGGAGCTAAACCTATGTTTACTTAATTTGGATATAATTCTGATTGACCACAGTAGGTTGAACTAGATAGTAGATCATGATAACTTTTTTTCCCATATTCAGTGAAGTTTTTTTGATAGGAATTAGGATCACTGAGAAGCAATGCTTTGACTAAGATTTAAATGTTTACATGGGAACAAGGAGGCTTAACTAAACTTAGAAAAAAGATAGCCCTCCTCTACAGGAGGCTTTGAGCAACCTGGTATAGTGGAGGGTGTTCCTGCCCATGGCAGGGGAGTTGGAACTAGATGATCTTTGAGGTCCCTTCCAACCCTAACCATTCAGTGATTCTGTGATTCTATGATTCTATGTACAAAGTTTACCCAACACTCGATTTTTGGGGAAAAGCACAACAGTATTTATTGTTCTGTCATAGCCTTGCAAAAAGCAGTTACTAGCGTTTTATTTTCCCTTTCTGAGAGTCTTACCATCCTGACTACGCCCGAGACTCTGCCGAGCAGGAGGGTGTCAATTAGCGGGGTCATCACAGAGAAGGGAGGTAGGCACTTCAGGGCATCCCCTGTCTGTTCGTAGAGTGTGCTCTGTAGCTTCCCCCTCTCTCTGTTCTGAGCTGCCTTTTTTACGCCTTCAACAGAGTCAGTGGAAGGGTACTGATGAGGCATTGCTGCGCACGTGGCCAGCTCCCTTTCTCCAGGTTACGTTCTCACAGCTGAGTCCAGGTTGTAATTGTATTTGTTAAATAACAGTGCTCCCAATTCCTTTTCTCACAGCTGAGTCCAGTTAGTAATTTTCCGTCATGGCCCTATACAGACTGTCGTCTAAAATCCCTAACACACAATTTCTTACACTTATTGCTGTAACTGAGCAGAGATGTTTAAACAGGTCTGTGCCTAAGGTTTCCATTTTTGTGTGGTCAGCGACTTCCTATTCTATGATACAACATTTTAAAGATGATTTAGGGATGGGCTGCTAGTTAATTCTAAATCGATTTTTGTGCTTCTGTCTTTCCTTCGCTGAAGGGCAGCTCAGTCTTATGGTAAAGAATGTCAAAGCTTTATTTGTCCTGTCCTAGGAAGAATATAAGAAAAGGCAGTAGTTTCCAGTCTGAAGGTTATTGATAAGCTGTAGGGCTCTGTCAAAGCATGTGAATGGTTAAGGACGCAGAGATTGATGTATGTACTGCATTCTTCAATGATGTATGGATGTTGAAAGCCGGACAAGGTGTTTGAAAGCAGCAGTTCACAGTTCTGTGAGGGGATAACTTTGAAATGGGTTGGAGGTACAGGAGAGGCAGATGCAAGATTTTGTGTTTCAGGTAAATCTGCTCTACTTTGAAGCAAATTTCTGTTGTTTCTATTGAAATCAGTAAGCCTGTTCACACTGACATCTATGTGAGTTCCTCAGAGAAGAGGTATTCTGATTTATTTAACAGCAAGAAACACTTTCTTCAGATATTTTTAAGTAGATTCCACTGAAAGCCAGCAAAGTTGGTAAGGTGTATCTGACATTCTTTGCATTAAGTAGAATCATGGAATGGTTAGGGTTGGAAGCGATCTCAAAGGTCATCTAGTTCCAGCCCCCCTGCCATGGGCAGGGAAACCCTCCACTATACCAGGTTGCTCAAAGCCTCATCCAGCCTGGCCTTGAGCACTTCCAGGGATGGGGCATCTACAATTTCTCTGGGCAACCTGTTTCAGTGCCTCACCACCCTCTGAGTGAAAAATTTCTTTCTTATATCCAATCTAAATCTGCCCTCTTTCAGTTTAAAGCCATTGCCCCTTGTCATGTCACTACATGCCCTTGTAAAAAGTCCCTCTCCGGCTTTACTGTAGGCCCCCTTTAAGTAGCAGCGTGTCTTGTCATATGAGGAAGATGTAATGTGATTTTTTTCAGTTTATTGTCTTGCTGCATTGCCCATGCAGCCTGCGGTGCTTTGAAATACATCTTGGACCATATAAGATTTCAAGTTTGTCTTTGGTAATAATGGTCTTTTTATATCTTAAGGAAAACTGAAAAGCCAGCAGACAAAGGGCAATTGCAAAGACCTAAACCCAATTTAGTGAGATCATCTGCAAGGAGAGAAGCAGCAACTCAAGAGGAAATGGAGCCTGAAACTTCCTCTCCAGACCTTGTGAATACAAATGAAAAGGTCAGAAGGAGGAATGCTGCTTAATATGCTATGCTTTTGATGCTGTATCCGTTTTGACCATGCTGATACAGTGAACTAGCTGAAGTGTAATAAGTAGTATTCTGAGAACTGCCTCTGAGGTGTTTGTGTCCTTGTCCAAAAGTAATATTCGTTGTGTCAATTCCAGTGCTCTGAGGAAGACAGTAGAAGAAACAGAAATGAAGCCACAGAAGTAGAGAACACAGATTTGAATACTAAATCTGAGTAAGTATTGAAATCACTTTTCCAGTCTCCTGGAATTAACGGACTACAGTTGTTAATTTATTCTCTATAGCGCTGTTATAAAAAGACAACAGTAATTGTGAAGTTTAAATATAAATCTCAAATTTGACTTTGGCATTTTCTTGGATGATATCAAGTGATCCTATAGTAGAAGGCACATACATCTTTTCTGGGAAGTTGAGGAAAGCATTACTTTATGAAGTACCATCTATACTTGGAGTTTGGGGAGGGGAAGGGAGGGAAGTGATAACTATGGCTTTGCTTTCGTCCCACCCTCAGTTACCAGCTAATGGCTCTGCTTCTGACACTTGCAGAAGCAGCTATGGTCTGCAGTCTAGTGAGGTGGTTCTTCTGTGTGATAACTTCATATCCTTTTAATAGGTAGATAAATTGAGTTTCCACACTCTGTAAGACTAAACAAAGTTTAGTTCTCATGTGAAGATACTTGCATAAGTTTGTGCAAATCCTTCTGAAGACAACCCAATTCCAGTAAAGCAAGCTGTGCAAGTCATTGAATATTACATAGGCCTGAATATTATGGAGTAAATGTCACTGTTGTGGATACTTTGTGCAGAGAACCTGAAAAAACTGTAATTGCAAAGGCAATAGTTAGAGGATGTCGACAGAGATTTAAGCCTAATGTTACAAGAGCTTCTGGAAGGAAAGAAGAGCATGGAAAAGATGCAGGAAATGATAAAATGCCCCATCCACAGCCAAAGGGAGAAACCAAAAAGGTATTTATAATAGAGTAAGGTAGGTGAAGATAATGCGTTAGCTAAAAAGCTACTGGATGCAACAGCAATGTTATCTTTTTGGGGTTGGGGTTTTTTTTTTGTTCATTTCTTTCCTTTTTTTCCCCTGGGTATGACCAGGAGTCAGCCACTTATTAACTTGCAGTGACAGTGTGACGTCACTTAGAGGCCTCAGCTAAGCTGGGAGCTTGTCACACAAACAATAGGTGCCAATAATCTTTCAAGTCCTGCAGAGAATACAGCTTTAGTTGTTTCGTCTAGATTTTACTGCACCTTTTTGGCTATGTGAAATGTACTCTATAATTGCTTGTGTCTGTCATAAGTAATCCATTTTGTATCCTGTTGTGGACAGTTACCTGGTCTGTTAGGTATTGCTGTACTTCATAAATGGGAGAGACTTAATGTCTTAATGTTCTATTTCTATTCAGAATCCTGACCAAAGTAATCGGTCTGATGCTACCAGTGAAGAAGCTGCAGAAAAAGATGATAAAGTCCTGGAAACAGTGTCTCAGTAAGTATGTGCAAAACGAGAAGATACATGCTGCTCTCTAGCAATTCGCCATCCTGCTCACTTCTGTTAGTATTACATAGCATGGTAATTTTAGAAGTTTCTGAAGAAACTGTCGTGGGTTAGGTTGAAAACTCCCCACACACACACAGCTGGTCACTCCCCCTTCCCCACCCCCAGGAATGAGGGAGAGAATTAAAGGATAAACGGGAAACCCATGGGTTGAGATAAGAATGATTTAATACAGATGATTTAATACACAGTGTAGATGCTCACCACCCCCTCGTATGCGAAGCCCGTCTCGTCCCGAAGCTGCAATCCCAGACGAACGCGAGGCCCCGAAATAGAGAGGGGCAGAGAGAGAGAGAAAGGAAAGAAAAACAACAGAGCAACAGCGCAGCAAGCGCAAAAGAGCCAAAGCGCAAAAGCCCTTCTTCCCGGCTGACCCTCACTTTTATACTGGGCATGACGCTGCATGATATGGAATACTAATTGGCCAGTTTGGCCCTCAATCTTAAGTTCCACCACAAATCACAAGGGGAATCGTGTCCCCCTTGTCCCACCATGTTCCTGCACTCCGGCACACTGAAAAGTCCTTGGAGTTTCACTTCCAACCACAAACATCAGCTTGCTATCAACATTCTTCTCAGAGTGAGCCTCTGAGTAAAACCAAAACATGGAGCTCTTCTGGCTGTTAAAAACTCTGTCCCAGCTAAAACTAGGACAGAAACTTATGCAATGAGGCAGAGGTTCAGGGAAGAATAGGAATCTTCTTTTAATGCATGAAACAAACAGATTAAATGGTTTTGTTTTTAAAGCAGTGCTTTTAAATTAGATGTAAGTGATGATAAATGCGGAAAAACCCTGAAAATTTAGTCTCTTGAAAACTCAAAACAAGCCTTCGCTAGCTTTAATACTGAAATGCATCTTTTTCAGTGGTAGAAAGTGTTAAAGATAAAAACTATAAGAATAAGAATTTGTTCTTAAAGTGTAGTGTCCTGGTTTTCGCTGGAGTGGGGTTAGTTTTTCTTTTGAGCAGCTGGAATAGCTCTGTGTTTTTGATTTAGTCAGATCTGCTGCGAGAAGAATGTTGATAGTGCACTGATATTTATAGTTGGTGCTGAGACATCAAGGACTTTTCAATTTCCCATGTTTTGCCAGTGTGCAGGAGCACAACAGATTACGGGGGAGCATGACTGGGATAGAGGGCCCACAACTCCTCTTCTGATTTGAACTTAGACTTAGGATTGAGGGCCAAATTGGCCAATGAGGTATTCCATATTGTGCAATATCATGCCCAACATATAGAAGAGGGTTGACTGGGAAGTTTGGAATTTTCTTCTGAGAGCACTCGTGGTCTCTCGGAGTTCTGTCTCTCTCTCGCTCTCTTTTTGGGCCTCTTGCTCATCCAGGATTGTGAGATCGGGACTTATCTGTTTCAGGATCACTTGTCAGGACAGGACAGGCATTGGTCACAGAGTGGTGAGCAGTTATATTGTGCATCACTTGTTTGTAAATTATCATATATTCATTTTTTAAATTCTCATTATTATTTTATCACTATTACTTTTATTTTTATATTATGATTATTAAGTTGTTCTTACCTCAACCCACGAGTTTCCCCTCTGTTTTCTCCTTTAATTCTCTTTCCCGTTCCCCAGGAGTTGGACAGAGTGAGTGAGCAGCTGTGTGGGATTTAGTTGCCGGCTGGGTTAAACCATGGCATGTAGTTAAGTGTTAGGTGTCTGGTATTAGGGAAAAAAATTCCAATGTGGAGGCAATTTAATGCACATATTAATGAAGAAGTGTTTCTTGTATTTCTCTTCGGTGGAGAAATGGCAGCTGTTGTGTAAAAGGAGGAATATGTTTTACTGGAGAGTTTATTTAAAAAAAACAAAAACAAACCACACAGAACAACCAAAGAAGCCACTCCCCCAAAAAAACTAAAACAAAACTAAAGCAAAGCAACAGCAGCAACAAAAAAACCCAAAACATGAAAGTTTTATTTTTAAAGGGGGATAGTTGAAGAGGATGGAGGGAGGTAAACTGGGTTTGATAATCTGTCCGAAAAACACCTTAGCAGTTATTTCTTTCATTAACATACTGTGTAACTTAGTGCTTAGGGTAAAAGGCTTAGAAGTAACTAATAGTTGTAGTAACATGCATCTGATATTTTTAAGTTAGTAAGATTATGAAGTTATTTATGTATTTTCTGAATGTTTATGGTTTTTAACCCTTCATTAAATTAGGTCCATCTGCTTCTAGACCAGATAGGAATACAAGAAGAGCCATAATGGGTCAGAAAAAAGTCTGTCTAGTATGGTATCCTGTCTCCAGTGGGAAGAGAAAAAAGAACAGGGCAAACATAAGTTTAAACTTGTCAGGTACTTTTTCAGACTCTAGCAGATAAACTTCTACCTTTATTATTTCATAAAGTTAGTAATGCATAGCTCCATTTTAGATAAGCGTACGTTAATAACTGTTTGGGAAAAAAAAAAAAACAAACACACTCCTCCAAGAATCTGCCTACTTTCAAATGGGGTTTGTACTTACGGATCTTTTGTATTTTTTCAGGTCTAATGAAACAGCTGGTTTACAAGACGACAGCAAACAGAGTGTTCTTAAATCAGCACCTCTAAAGAGAGGCAGAATGCAGAGACCAAAACCAAATCTAGGAAGAACTGTTGCAAGGCAAAAAGACCTGATAGAAGAAAAAGATCCTGAAGAGAAGACTGAAGGTGGAGAAGTACAGAAAGGTGTGATACACCTTAGAGATGAAAACAATGATCAATGCCTGAAAAATGTAAGTTTCTTGAGCCGTTGATTAGGCACACTGTTTTGTTGGATCCTGAGTAGAAGCCTGTATTTAAAAAGATCTAGCTACATATCACGTAGTTTGTAAGCATAACCTTTGCATGCTTTGTTTATTCTTTCAGGATAAACTGAATTGTCGCAGAATTTCCTCATGCTTGCTCTTGGGTTCTGTTTCCTGTGGATAAATGGATTTTGTCTCACTTTGTTGTATTTGTGTTACCAGATCTGAAAAGAGAAGTGCAGAGAAAAAAGGTCTCTTGGAAAAGAGACCACTTCAGATAGAAATTATACAGAAAAATAAAAAATTTTTACAGGAAGCAAGAGAGATGTTTTGAGTGTTTTTGTAAGAGATACTAAAATGTACTTTTTCTTTTCCCCTTGCTCTTTTAAAAGAGAGATCGAGCAAATTTTTTATCTTAATAGAGTAAAACTTTTTTTTTTTTTTTTTTTAGAATGTGACAGTTCATGAAGACACTCAGCCATGCAATGTGTTGTTAGAAGGACATGTTTCTACAGATTCTGAGATGAATTCAATACATACAAGGCAGTGTTCCCACAAGAAGTCCTCAGAAGCAGAAAGTTGTGGAAGTGAAAAGGGATTGTCAGATGTCTTGAAACAGGTTTCAGATTTCAATACAGGGTAAGATTATTTTTTAAATGGAGAGAAGGGATGGTTCAAAACCATCAATGTCTCTAGGTATTCTACACTTCTGCATTCAACTCCAGCATTAAAAACAGGTTTTATACATATAATGAGATGTTTAATCAAGACAATACTAGACTTAACTACACAATACCCCAAGAGCTCGAATGCACTAAATTTATATATTGTTGGATGTTAATTTGGTCTTTAGACTGTAAGCCCAGTTTTCAAATAAATACATTTTTCTGATGCTTAGTTCCTGTGGTTACCTTCTCCATGTTTGTCCTAACAGTGTGCATCCCTATGTACTTATGTAAATTGTTGAGTATAGGATTTGGTTTCCAATTAAAGCGTACCTTAAAAAAAACCAACTGTGATGTAAATCTACTGGTAGTTTTTAACATGACTAGACAAAGGCATTTGTAAAATATTTATATTCCTCTCGATGTGTGACTGGAAGTTGCAGTTATACTGAAGTGGCATCTTTTTTTTAACTTATCTTTGCTCACCTGTTTATAAGATACACAGGTTTTTCATAAAGTTCCATGAGCTTTTTTGGATCTTTTTTCACAATGCGTGTAACTTTGTTACTGCTCTAAGAAAGCTAAGGATTTTTGTACTTAGCTATTGTATTGAAGAGAGCTACCTACAAATACGACATGCATGATGGCGAACCACTGTTGTCCCATGCCTTCAGTTGTTCTCTTGTTTGTTTTTGTAGAGAGTCTGGTCTTCAGAAGGAAGAGGAAAAAACTGTTGCATCATCTTCTCGGCTACTGAGGGGCCGATTCCAGAGACCAAAGCCAAATTTAAGAATGACAACTAGTAGAAAGGAAGTGCTGGATGTAAATAATAAAGGTGTATCACAGAAAGATACCAACAAGGAAGAAAGTTTGACACAGTGTGATAATGAATGTAACATCCTTCCTGATATGGATGTAAGACTTTTTTTTTTTTTTTGTCATTAGTTCTATTTGAGGTGTTGGGTTTGTGAAATGAAATACTGATGATTTAAAAAATGCAAAATTAATCTTTTTTGAAACAATATTTTCAAAAGCTAAAATTTTTTACATGAAAATTCATGCGCTTCTCACTTGGTTGTATGTGAGAGGAAAAAGATTACATCTATTCTGTATCTCTTGCTAGGTGTCCAGATGTATTTCTGATTTGAGGTGGTTTGTAGAGTTGACAGTGAAGAAAGGAAAGTATTAATAGAACTTGGCAAAGACGAAATCTAGACTTCAAGCTATTTTGTTTAAAAGAAACAAATGTGTGTTTGTCCTGGAAAGACTAGGAAGTTATTAGTGAGCCATTACAGAGAGGTTTTTGCAGGAAACACTTCAGAGTGATGAGTACCAAGCTTCGTGGACATCATAGTGTCTCCTTTTGGTTTAGTGTCATGATCTTTTCTCATTCTTGTGTTTACATTTTTCAGAAAGCAGGAAAAGATGAAGTCCTGCAGCCATTGGAATCCTTAGGAATGGAGAAGTCACTTGGCTCTCAGGAGGTTTCTGAGAGGCCAAGTTGTAAGTCCCCAAAGACATTTTCAAGATCAGAGGATGGTGCACTCAAGTTTTGTTTACCTGAAATTAACCAAGATGACACCTCAATGACTAATACAGAGTAAGGGCTTAGCTACTTTTGTTTCTTGACTGTAACAATGAAAGTATTTTAAAAGGAAATCATTGTGCAAATGGATTGCTAACTAGCAAAGAAAAGATAATAAAAATACTGAACAAAATCTCAGTTCTTATAGTTTTGACACTAGTGATACTAAAATTCCAGTTACTTCTATGCTAAGGATTAAATTAATGAGCATTTTTTTTACAACTGTTTCGTCATCTGAAACACTATATTCATTTAATGTAAGCAGAGGAATACAGATTTGCTTATTGGAGAAATCATGTGAAAACTACTTTGGCTTCATAGTAATAAGCAGATGGTAAGTTAATGCCTTCAATGAGTTAGTTAATTCTGTTGTGGAAGTAGTTAGGAGACAAGTGCTTTGTAATTTTTGCTGAAACAAAGCTTTGTGTTTGTAACTTTAACTCAGCAGAACTTTATGTTTACATGGTTTCTTTTAAAAACTCAATTGTTTTTTTATGTTAATGTAATGAACCTGTGTTTATTAATGACATGCTTATATATAAAGTTTCTAATTTTTTGTGTGTGTGTGTCTGATTCAGCATTGACAGCAAAAATATCACTGAAGAAGAAAGTAAACAAACACCTATTCAACCTGTCCAGGTAGTGTGGAGCAGATTCCAGAGGTACAAGCCAAACTTGGGAAGAGCTGTTGGAAAGAAGAAATTACAAATATCAGAAAATGAGAGGGAGAAAAAGCCTGAAGCAGAGCAGTTGGTGTTGCAAAAAGATGAGTCTGCCAATACTGCCATCGTAAGTTTTAATAAGAATAAGCACTTTGTCTTCAAAAGTATGGTTCCAAGTTGCATATTCTATTTTATAAAGTTAAATTAGAACATTTAAGTTGCATTCTCTGAAGCTGAGACACCATACTAGATGAAAAAAAATCTCCAAACTCTGGTATGTTGAGATATTGCAGGTATGAAATCAGTAGAGCCTACAACTTGTACTATTAATGTTTTCTGGAAAATAAGGATCTGATTTTGATTGGATTACTTGATAGAAAAAAAAAGATTATGCATATTTAAGGTAAACTCCAGAGTGAAAATGTATTTTACATTGCAATACAAAAAAATTAGCGTTTTTGCTCATTTTATCTTTTCTGTTTGGATAATCAAGTCTGTCTTGAGGAATCTAGTGTGGAGTATCAAAAGAAGGCAAAATATAGCTATTTTTCTGTAAAAAAAAATAAATAACGTCTTACTAATTTGGTAAACTTTGACTGGCTTCACCACTACAGTGCCTGACATCCATTCCTCTACTTTACACAACTAAATTGAGTCATTCACCTGCATCCTGTATCCCCACAGACACTTTGCTAGGCTCTGTAAAAGGTATTGAAATCCTCGAAAGCCATAATAGTATGATGAACTCTCTGTAACCATTTTGTGGATTGCTTATGAATGTTGTCATGGATGTAGGCATGAGTGTGTAGACTTGCCTTAGATCTCAAACATAGCTAAGCTGTGTAGGAGTGACTCATTTTTTGGAGTGATCATAGCTGGTTTTATTCTTGAACCTGTGCATGGTTAGCTGGGAGTGCTTGTGTGCTGTGTTCCCAGAGACGAGCATGAGTGCACTGCAGCTGTAGTCTCCCTCTCGGTGCCATGATGTCAGATCACCCTTCACTGAGATAGTTGCTTGCGGGTCAGCTTCAGCTGTTCCAGGCTTGTGACATGTGGGCCATGCACATGTATCTGCACTGTGCTGTGCAAATCTGTAGAACCACAGCAGGTCAGAAGCTCCTCTGTACGAGCGAAGCTGTCACAGACCTGGAGTGCTGAGGAATGTGTTTGAGTGACTTCTTTGTGGAACCAGTGTGGCAAACACAGAAGTAAAACTAAGAAGCCCTTCTGAATCTGAGATTATGTTATAGTGACTTGGATGTTTCTGTGCTGTGCTCTGCAGTATCCAGTTTTCAAAGGTTTTTCCATTTGCCAAAGTATTTTGTTTAGGTAGTGTTCCATGTAAGTGAGAGTCGATTGAATGCTAAATAGAAAATTGTTACCCATAATACTTAGGCTCTTAAATACTATATGCATCCAACTCTGCATAGCCCAGGACTAAGAAGACTTCTGCTCCTGCTTGCCTATGAAATGTATTATGTGCTTAGGCAGATTACCCTCGATAAATATGACATGATTCTTTTCTTGATTCAGATCGGGGAAATAACAGAGATCTGTAGTATTTTTTGTAATATCTGTAATATTTTTTTTTTTAATTGCACACAAAAGGGTGAAAATGAAGCTGAATTGCGTCAAGTGGATGTACTGAGCAAAGACGAACAGGAGCAGCAAGAGGCGCCTCAGGTGCCCTGTATTTCTGAAAACATATTCTGTGAACAAAGCAGGTGAGGTTAGAGTTTAGCAAAATTACATCTGAAAAACTTTCATCTGGTGCATAATGAGAGACTTTTGTAAGTGTCAATTCTTTTGTTCCTTGTTACCTGTCTTTCTCCAATGTTTAATTTTCAATGCCATGTTGGTTTTTTTTTCTTGCCATGTTTTCAGAGCACGTTTTTAGTTGAGCTGGACTACTTGTCATTGTTTATCTGGTACATACTTGATCTATATGAGCTCATAGCTCTTTTTGACCAAGCTTTTCTTTTATTAGATTTGTATTTGCATATACAGTGATTATACATATAACAGATATAAATTTTGCAAAATGTCAGAGATTTGTCTTTCATTAATCCCAGTGTGCTCTTCTATTTTACTGTTTTTCTTAAAATAAGATCTTGAGCATGCATTAGTCTGCAGATACTTTGATGTTGGTATGATTAGCAACACAACTCTTTTCTTGATGTTAAAAATGCCCTGACAAAGAAATCTTGTTATTGCTTCTCACGTGTTAACCATAAGTGCCCAAAATAAGAAATATGTATTTGAAGAGAGAGTTTTCTTGATTTTAAACAAAACAGTGTATCTGTCTCTAAGCCTCTTGTATAAGTGTTGATTCGAAATTTAATGAATGAAGAATTACTTTTTTTCCCCTCCCAGCCAAAGTGAAGTGACATAATTTTGGGTTAATTTGTTTGTTTGTTTTGTGTTTGCTTTAAATTCACTAGTGCTGAAAAATCCACTTCCCAAGAAGGCAAGCCGAGTGCTCTGCAGCCAGGACAATTCATAAGGAATGGATCTCCAAGATCTAGACCAAACCTAGAAAGAGCATATAGTGAAAAAGAATCTCCAGTGGCACAAAAACTTGCTGCTCCAGTTGAGGAAGCAGCAAATAAAGGAGAGAATCTGCCTTTGACAGAAGAATGTGAGGAACCTCTTTCCTCAAAAGTGAGAATTCTGTTCAGATATTTCTGACTATACTTTCTAATGCTTCGTTCTGCTTCAGCTGTTTTAAAAGCATCTAAATAAGCTGTTTTAAATGCATAAATTAATTTTGGACTAGTAAGAATTACATTCTTGATGAATATTCACAACCTAATAAGGTCTTCTAAAATTCTGTTAATGATGCATGGATAGTATATAGACTTCTGTTAACAAATCTAAAGAAGTCACTTAAACTTGAAATTTCAGTCATATTCGTGATACATGAATAGTTATAGTTACCTGCATGCCATATTTCTGTTGCTGGGTTTCTTCTGAACTCCTTGATGGTTGCTCATGAAAGACCATATTGGTTATATTTTCTGATTTTACTAGGTAAGTACCTTCTCTAAAGGAACAAGGAACAGTAGTGGATGCCATAAACTACTTGAAAGTTTTTAAAGAAAGTTTTGTCTCAGGTTAACATCTTCATCGTAACTTGTAATGCTTTATTTTACAGGTGATACATGTTATGCTAATATTGTTGTGTTTGGTTTTTTTTCTTAAATCTAAGGATGACGTGGAAGCATTGTTGTATGTGGGGATTTTGGCCAAGAATGACAATCTAGACATAAATCCAGGAAGTATGAAGTCAGAAACACTCAATTCCCTTAAAAAATCACATGACTGCCACAGCAAGGGAAAACAAGAAGAACATCTATCTACGGATGCTATGGGAAGCATTCAGCATACCATGGAAAGGTAAAGTTCCCTGTTGTAAAAAAGTAAAAGCTCTTTAAAAACTTTGTGTATTTGTCCAGTTGTTTTCATACAGCACTTGCTTTTTGAAGTATAGGCTCTGACCTGTAGTCTTGCAGTGCGCTACATGCTGTGAAGGTCACTAGGTGGCATCCTTAGGTAATGTAAGTGGTTTTAACAGAATTTTTCTCAGGGCTGTTTTCCTTTTTAGAAGGTATTTTGCAGGTGAGAGTAGAAGCAAGTAATCAGAGTTTAGCTGTCTGAATATCTCAGTAATACATTCTTAGGGTACAGTGCACTATGAATTTGGGCCGTTGAAAGGAAGACTAAGCAGTGCCATTTGCTCTCACTTATAATTGAGAAGTGGTAGGTAGAGTAACATAAAATGGGCTTGCTGTCTGAGGTGTATTATGAGTCTTTTCATTTTTCCTTTCCAGCGGAAGTTCATGCAACCAGGATGTGTCATGTCCTGGTTCTTTGGTGGAGGGGTGCTTTTTATGTATGTGCAATATAAGGCAGATAGTGCCATTTACATGTAACAGTTCTGGGTTGTGTTGTAAGCTACGTCTTGGTCAATCTTAACTGATACAGAGCAGCCTCAAATCAATTTACTTTTGCTGTTTCTAAAATCAGCTTCTAGTTCCTGTCTGTCTCTGAGCCTCTGCTTAAAATGTCTTCTGTAACTTACATTGAAATTGTATCCCCGAGTCTTTGTGCTAACAAGACAAAACACTTCACTTTACAATCTTCTTGGCTTCTGTGATGGTGGAATTTCACAGAACCACGGAATGGTTGAGGTTGGAAGGATCCATTGCTACTCGATGATCCAAATTTCTATAAAAAAAATGCCGAATATGGGAAAAAAGTTATCATGATCTACTATCTAGTTCAACCTACTGTGGTCAATCAGAATTATATCCAAATTAAGTAAACATAGGTTTAGCTCCAGTAGCATTGCAAGGTAAAATAATTTTACTTACATGATTTCAGACTGAGAATCACTTTCCACTGCACCCTGCTTTTCATCTGGTCTATGTAAGTCATGTACGTCTTTGTTCTGAGCAAGGAAAAAAAATGTTGTAGAAAAGAAATGATAAAGGTAGCAGAATTCTTTGCACTAATGCACAGAAAAGCAGAAACAAGATTCACAGAAGACTGAGGTTGGAAGAGACCTCCAGAGGTTATCTGGTCCAACTCCCTGCTCAAGCAGAATCAGCTAGAGCTGGTTGCCCAGGACCATGCCCAGACAGCTTTCAAATACTGCCAAGGATGGAAACTCCACGTTCTCTCTGGGTACCTGTGCCAGTGCTTGGTCACCCTCACAGTGAAAAAGTATTTCCTGATGTTCAGAAGGAACCTCCTGTGTTTCGTTTTGTGCCCATTGCCTCTTGTCCTGTCACTGGGCGCCACTGCAAAGAGCCTAGCTCCATCTATCTTTACACCTTCCTTTCAGGTATTTTATAAATGTTGATGAGATTTCCCTGCCTACTCCCACCAAGCCTTGTCTTTCTCCAGGCTGAACTGCCCCCACTCTTCAGCTTTTCATCATAGGAGAGATGCTTCTGTCCCTTCAGCTTTGACAGCCCTTTGCTGGACTCTATCCAGTATGTCCACGTCTCTCTTGTGACCAGTTCTGGGCACTCCAGTACAGTGCTCCAGCTGTGGCCTCACCAGCGCTGAATAGGGGTAAGGATCACCTCCCTCAGTCTGCTGGCAATGCTTCTCCTAATGCAGCCCAGAATACCATTAGCTTTCGTTGCTGCAGGGCACATTGCTGGCTCACGTTCATCTTTGTGTCCACCAGGATGCCCAGATGCTTTTCTGCAAAGCTGCTTTCCATCTGGGTGGCTCCCAGCACATACTGGTGCCTGGGGTTGTTCCTCCCCAGGTGCAGGACTCTGCACTTCCCATTGTTGAACTTTGTGAGGTTCCTGTCAGCCCATTTCTCCATCCTGTCCCTCTGGTTGGCAGCATGACCCTCTGGTATATCAGCCACTCCTCCCAGTTCTGCATCGTCTGTAAACTTGCTGAAGGTACACCCTGCCCCCATCATCCAGATCATGAATGAAGATAGAATTGGACACAGTATTGACCCATAATGTACACTCCTAGTTACTGGCCTCCAGCTAGGCTTTGTGCCACTGACCACCAACCTCTGAGCAGGGCCAATCAGTCAGTTTTCAGTGTACCTCCTTGTCTGCTCATCCAGCCCATACTTCATCTGCTCCGCTATGAGGGTGTAGGGGAGATGGTGTTAGAAGCCTTACTGATGTCAGAGCAGTAGATAGCGTCTACCCTCCTTTCTTCTGTTGAGGCAGTCATTTCTTTAAAAAGGTTATCAAGTTGGTTAAGCATGACTTCTCCATTCTAAATCCATGCTGACTACTCCAAGCAACCTTCCCGTTTTTCATGTGTTTGGAAGTGGTTTCCAGGATTAGTTGTTCCATCACTTTCCCAGGGCCAGAGATGAGGCTGACTGGTCTATAGTTCCCTGGATCCTCCTTCTTGCCCTTTCCCAAGATATGAGTTTAAAAGCCCAAGATTTCTATGTTACTGATCTGAATGTGCTTGAACAGATGTAAGAATTTCATCCTGTTTAAAAGCAGTGGTATCTTGAGCACTGGAATTAGTGAATATAATGTTCCTGTGATTGCTTAATTTTGGGGATCTATGGTGGTATCGCTGGAACTTTCGGTTGTTCCTGACTTCTTAATATTGTTTGGCTTCCAAAAGATTTTTCCAAAAGTAATCAGGAAGGTCCACTACTGCAAAAAAGCAAGGTATCTCCTTTTCACATTGTTTTGTTCTTCCTTTATGTTCTTTTAAACTTCACCAACTTAACAAATAAAAATGCAGAACACTTAAGTTCATTTCTAGCTGGGAACACTAAGTATTTAGTAGTAAGCCAAGCTTGTAGAGTGTGTTTTGTAGTTCCTGAGAAGTAAAAGCTGAAAAATATTTTTGCAGGTGCAATGATAAATTAAGTTCTGGAGAGGAAAGTGAACAAAGTGATACAAAACTTTTACATCAAGTGGGGCAACCCCACTGGAACCGAAAGCCAAACGTAATGAAAGTTACTAGGAAAAGAGATTATCCTGAAGAAGATGAAAAGAGAGAAGAGGACTATGCTGAGAACAGAAATGCACAAGAGTGTTTGGTGTTAGAAAAAACAGATATATCAAAGGTAAGTGCTGATCATATATTTTGAGCCAATTTATACCTCAGTTTTTGTGTTTAAGCTCTTAGAATCGTAAGTGGCACATCAATCCAGTATATGGCTGGGAAAGGTTAGGGTGACTCTTTCCTTATTTTTTTTAATTCACTATTGGAAATGATGCTGAATAAATGGACTTGGAATCTAAAAACTGTGAAAATATTTAATGTACACTGTTGTCTCAAGTTTTACAGTTTATATGGTCAGAAGTCTGCATTATCATAATACATGCTAACACCATTACCAGTTAATATAATGTCTGTTATTCATTAATGGAGATGAAGGCAGCTGTCTAATGTTAGATACTACCTAAAATCCATAGAAATATAAGTTGAAATGTATGTGAAAAAGTTCAGACCTTCTTCTGCTTAAATTCTCTCAACAGGCCTAACCTAGCCCAGACTAGTTCCTTCTCTGTCTGAAGTTGCAATACCTGAATCAAGTTTCTCTGATGTTCCTTGTTTTCTAGATAGATCACTAAAATCTTTCAGTTAACATATTATTTTAGCCAGGTATCCATAGTTGACAGTACTGTGCTTGCTGATGTTTTTTTATGTTCTGGGATATGTTTCTCTGTGTGTGTGTTTCTCTGTGTGTGTGTTAACTATCTGAATAATAGTTAAATGCTGTTCTGTAAACTATGGTAGTTTTTTCCTCCTAGTTTGTTCCCAGGGCAGAAAAAAAAGAATTTTTCTTTCTCTCAAATTGTTCTTTAAATGATTCATCTTTCCAGCTTCTGAAGAATTGCTGCTCTTGGTAAGTTGGTCTATTAACTAGCAGCAGCACTGGAAACACAGGCATCATAGATAATATCATCTAATGACTCTTCTGCTGTAGAGCCCAAAATTAAAGAAAATGGGGAAAAATGTCCTAAGCTATCAGAGATAACAGCTGGGCATGTTTTCAAGAACCTCAACCTTAGTTCTTTAAATCTTTTTGTCACCAAAACCAGTTAAAAATGTTTGGCACTTAATACAGTAGTAATTGTCTCCTCTGTTCAGCAAAACCCCAGTAACGTAGAGGAAGCTGCATCCTTCTCAGAGGCTACAAGAAAACACAATTTTACAGACTCTGCTGAAGAAATACCTTGTAAAAGAATCAGGCAGCATAGTAGACTCCAGGCTTCAGAGATATCATCAGAGTGTGAGAGTGAAGTAGAACAAGAAGATGATTCTCAGCTTTCTACCTCTCAGGAAAGAAATTCAGACAATCTCACAAGGTAAAACAACTAATTTTGGCTTGTAAGAACAATGGATTGGTTTTGGCTTTTGTTTTAAAAATGTAATTATAGGCATAGTTCTGCAGTGTGTTATGTGAGTGCATATAGGATTCCAGTCCTGTCTTCCATCTGAACTCTACCAGATGCACGCAGATAGCCCTATGTCTCTTACCCTGCTTGCACTCTTATAAAATGAACACAGCCAGCACTTCCACTAACCCATCCCAGGGTCCACTTTTGATTTGAACAGGAATTCCTGATTGTAAAGAGGAGGACTTTGAAATACCCATATTGGGGGCACAGGGTTTGTGGGATTAACCTAAACAGAAACTCTGTGCTGGAAGTGTCCTTTGCTGCTATTTGTTTCCCCTCCCCACCAGTTTACCAAGGAGGATGTTTTTTGGGGAAAGTTTGGAATTACTTTTGATACCCAAAGTGGTCATGCTCATCATTTTGAGGAGGGAGACAGTAAGCAGCTGATTATTGAAGAGGTTGCTGCCTGAGAAACCAGAGCAGATAATTAGTTATCATCTAACAGTTCTAGTTTCTAGACATTAGTCTGATGAACTGAAGTATCATAGTTTGGGGTTCTTAGTATATCTTTAGCAAAAGAGAACTGGAAATGTTCCCATGATGTAAAAAGCATGTGACTTCCACATCCCTCAAAATGAAAATTAATTCGTCCTTTTCTAATAAAAGAATTCTGTATCTTGTAAATTTAATTGTGCAGCTTGCCAACAGTCTGAAACTGCTTAGTACACATTTATAATCAGTACTTTGTGCGTTGTTGTGGTTTAACCTGGCCGGCAACTAAACGCCACACAGTGCTTGCTCAGCCAGACCAACTCCTGGGGAATGGGAAAGAGAATTAAAAGGGAAAATGGAAGGAGACTCGTGACTTGAGTTAAGAATGACTTAACAATCATAGTATAAAATGAAAAGTAATGATAAAATAATAATAATATATGAATATGTATATATGATTATAATAGTATATACAAACAAGTGATGCACAGTGTAATTCTTCACCACTCTGTGACCAACGCCTGTCCTGTGCC
This sequence comes from Tauraco erythrolophus, assembly GCF_009769465.1. NCBI lineage: Eukaryota > Metazoa > Chordata > Aves > Musophagiformes > Musophagidae > Tauraco > Tauraco erythrolophus. Next base: position 51,094,276 of record NC_141496.1, on the reverse strand, counting down.
AGCAAGCTATCTTGAAACAAATAAGTCCCATCACTGCAATCCCAGACAAGTGAGAGGCCTGGAAGGAAAGTGAGATAGAGAAAGAACTTGGAGAGTCTGAGAGAGTACCTCCAGAAGAGAGAACGATCCCAACTTCCCGATCAACCCTCATTTATACACTGGGCATGACACTGCATGATATGGAGTACTCCATTGGCCACTGTGGCACTCAATCCTAAGTATACATTTGAATCAAAAGAGGAGTTGTGGGCCCTTTGTCCCGGCCATGCTTCCCCCAGGCCTGTTGTGCTTCTGCACACTGGTGAAACGTGGGCAGCTGAAAAGGCCTTCATGTCTCAGCACCAAGTGTAGACATCAGTGCACTCTCAACAGTTTTCTCATAACAAATCCCATGCTAAGTCCAAACCACAACGCTATTCTAGGTGCTAAAAAGAAAAACTAACTCCATCCCAGACAAAACCAGGACATGCATGCATGAAGAAATTAGAATTTCTGATTAAATGGTATATGAATGCATTTTTGACACGATACTTTACAAAGTAACTAGATTGTGTTGTTGGTCACAATTATCTGGTTTATTCATGGAGATTGTTTTGATTTGTGGTATCCCTTTTTTTGCAATGTCTTGAACTTCATTGCTTTTTAAACCTGCTTTTGTTCTATACTGTAGAAGTCAGTCCAGAAGGTCATCCAAAAGGACGGTGCTGCCAAAACATGTCTTGGAGCGAAGAACTGCTGCTTCTGCCTCTGAACATGAGGCTGATTGCAGTGAGAAAGCGAATCAAAGGCAAGAAGTTAAACTGAATGTTACTAGAGGCAAAAGTTGGAAAACTACACATAGAAAGAAAATTGAGAAGGAGTGCAGAAGTTCAAAGACAACCTTGGTGACCCTGCGGGCTTCTCAAGAGGAGGAGGAAGAAGATGAGGCAGATGACTTTGAGCCTGATGAGGAAGATCAATGCTTTGCACCGGAGGAAGTAAACAAAGCTCCAGTGTTTGTTCCTATAGGTCTTCGATCTCCAAAACCTGTTCCTGTTCAGATAGAGGAAACCATGGAGGAGGTATTATGTGGCTGGGTTCTGCATATGTACTTTTGCTTTGATTGTTTAAACAGCTTTTATTCCAGTTGCATTCTCTGACAACTTGGGTTTTATCACAATTTAGTTGAATTCATTAATAATGACGTTGAGAGTAGCAGGGCTGTTACTTGGCACAGGTACTTGGTTTTGAAGAAAATGCTACATCAGTCTAAAGTCCAGTTATGTTTACAAACTGTGTATAGATCTGCAGGGTGCTCACCAGTTCATTTATTGGAACTGCATGTAGGAACAGACTACCATGCTTACTATGTGTCTTGAGGCTCAAAATGGAACAACTGAAGCATTTCAATTTTTCATTTGAATGTTAGGAAATGAGGGAATGAAGGAGATGTTTCTGTACGTGGTGTCCCTCTCACCAAGAAACTTTAACTGTGTGATGGGCTGACCCTGACCAGCAGCCAGACACACACACAGCTGCTTGCTCATTCCCTTGTCCTGTGGGACAAGGAGAAAATAGGAGATGAGAAGACTTACGAATTGATGTAAAGACAGTTCAATAGGTGAAGCAAAAGCTGCATGTGAAAGCAAAGCAAAATAAGGAATTTATTGATTGCTAAAAATAAGGAATTTATTGCTTTCCAATGCTAGGCCACTTCTTGAAAAGCCAGGCCTCAGCCTGCGCAAGAGTTACTCTGCAAGACAAACGCCATAGCCACAGATGCCCTCCTCTTCCTTCTCCTTTCCCTGAGCTTTTGCTGCTGAACTGGCTGAAGGATAGAAGCCAGAGAGTAGTGGTCAATGGGACAGAGTCCAGTTGGAGGCCTGTATCCAGTGAAGTCCCTCAAGAGTCGGTACTGGGACCAGTATTGTTCAACATATTCATCAATGACTTGGATGAGAGAATAGAGTGCACGGTCAGCAAGTTTGCTGATGACACTAAACTGGGAGGAGTGGCTGACACACCCGAAGGCTGTGCTGCCATTCAGAGAGACCTGGGCAGGCTGGAGAGTTGGGCGGGGAGAAACTTAATGAAATACAACAAGGGCAAGTGTAAAGTCTTGCATCTGGGTAAGAACAACCCCATGTACCAGTACAAGTTGGGGACAGAACTGTTGGGGAACAGCACAGGGGAAAGGGACCTGGGGGTCGTGGTGGACAGCAGGATGACCATGAGCCAGCAATGTGCCCTTGTGGCCAAGAAGGCCAATGGCATCCTGGGCTGTATTAGAAGGGGTGTGGTTAGTAGGTCGAGAGAGGTTCTCCTCCCCCTCTACTCTGGCCTGGTGAGGCCACATCTGGAATATTGTGTCCAGTTCTGGGCCCCTCAGTTCAAGAAGGACAAGGAACTGCTTGAGAGAGTCCAGCGCAGGGCCTGGGAGTGCGAGCATCTCCCTTATGAGGGGAGTGGAGTATCTCCCTTATGAGGAAAGGCTGAGGGAGCTGGGTGTCTTTAGCTTGGAGAAGAGAAGACTGAGGGGGGACCTCATTAATGTATATAAATATGTAAAGGGTGACTGTCATGAGGATGGAGCCAGGCTCTTCTCAGTGGCATCCAATGATAGGACAAGGGGAAATGGATATAAGCTGGAACATAGGAGGTTCTCCTTGAACATAAGGATGAAGTGCTATTTAACATCTTTGTTGGAGACATGGACAGTGGGATTGAGTGCACCATCAGCAAGTTTGCAGATGACACCAAGTTGTGTGGTGTTGTGGACACGCTGGAGGGAAGGGAGGCCATCCAGAGGGACCTTGACAGGCTGGAGAGATGGGCCTGTGAGAACTTCATGAAGTTCAACAAGGCCAAGTGCAAGGTCCTGCACATGGGTTGGGGCAATCCCAAGCACAAGTACAGGCTGGGGGGAGAATGGATTGAGAGCAGCATGGAGGAAAAGGACTTGGGAGTGCTGGTGGATGAGAGGCTCAACATGAGCCGGCAATGTGCACTGGCAGCTCAGAAAGCCAACCGTATCCTGGGTTGTATCAAAAGGAGTGTGGCCAGCAGGTCGAGGGAAGTGATTCTGCCCCTCTACTCTGCTCTTGTGAGACCCCACCTGGAATACTTTGTTCAGCTCTGGAGTCCCCAACACAAGAAGGACATGGAGCTACCGGAAAGAGTCCAGAGGAGGGCCGTGAAGATGATCCGAGAGCTGGAGCACCTCTGCTATGAAGACAGGCTGAGAGAGTTGGGACTGTTCAGCCTGGAGAAAAGAAGGCTCCGGGGTGATCTTGTAGCAGCTTTCCAGTGCTTAAAGGGGGCCTACAGGAAAGCTGGAGAGGGACTTTTGACAAGGGTGTGTAGTGATAGGACAAGGGGCAATGGATTTAAACTGAAAGAGGGTGGATTTAGGTTAGATATAAGAAAGAAATTTTTCACTCTGAGAGTGGTGAGGCACTGGAACAGGTTGCCCAGAGAAGTTGTGGATGCCCCATCCCTGGAAGTGTTCAAGGCCACGTTGGATGAGGCTTTGGGCAACCTGGTCTAGTGGAGGATTTCCCTGCCCATGGCAGGGGGGTTGGAACTAGATGATCTTTAAGGTCCCTTCCGACCGTAACCATTCTATGATTCTATGAACTTCTTCCCAGTAAGGGTAACAGAACACTGGAACAGGGTGCCCAGAGAGGTTGTGGAGTCTCCTTCTCTGGAGATGTTCAAAACCTGCCTGGACACGTTCTTGTGTGATATAATCTAGGTGGTCTTGCTCCGGCGGGGTATTGGACTAGATGATCCTTTGAGGTCCCTTCCAATCCCTAACATTCTGTGATTCTGTATGATATGGAATATCCCTTTGTTCAGTTTGGGTCAGCTGTTCTGGCTCTGTGCTCTCCTGACCTCTTGTCCACTCCCAGCCTACTTGCTGGGGCAAAGAGCAGGAAGACAAAAGCTTTGACAGATGTTATTTTGGGACTGATGAACTGAAGTACTTTTAAAATTGTTTTTACAGTTGGAAATATCTGTGAATATACCAGATGTGCAGGTGGCAACTGATGTTGAAAGTCTCTCTCTTGCATCTGTCGAACCAGTGGTACAGAGGGAGGAAAAGGTAAGCATCCTCAACAGCTGTAAGAACGTCCTTTCTTTTCTTGTTTCACAGCACATACAAAGCTAAGTGGACAGTGCCTGGCTGCCATGTCTGCTTGTAACAGTACAGCTTAATAGATTCTTAACTGTCCTACACAGATGTGAAGGACACAGCTATGGGAGAGCTATTTAAGTAAATATTGTTAGCCTTTAAATTACACTTTCAAAGCCAGGGTAACCTTTGGGCAGAGAATTTACCTGTAAGAATTAAATTAAAGTTGTAGACTCACCTTATATAGAACTTTGATATTCTTTTTCCTTTTATTTAAGGCGACAACTGTAAATGAAAATCCAGAGGCGGACAGAGGTAGATATGAAACAATCTTTTTCATATCTTTCTTGTTAACTTGCTACCAATATATCGTTATTCTTGCTGGAAGTTTGGAGGTTTATATAATCTTTATATATCTTATTAAAAACCTGCTCTTGAGAACTGAATGCTTTTATGTTTTGGAGGAGATTTAAACCATTTATTTTCTTACTGTTGTCTATGAAGAAGGGGGACCAAGTATTGCAAGGTTCTTTTTCCCAGGGTCAGAATGTGCCTTTTGTGTATCCCATCTGTCACGTTCCCGTGCTGTGGTTAGTTGTACTAGGAGAAGAGGAAACTTCGCAAGTGCTTACTTGCAGCTCGCTTGGTGTGTGACTGAGTGATACAAAGAGTGGGTGGATTCATTGCTTTGTTATCTCTGTGGTCTCTGACTTTAATATTTGAAACTGTGTGATAGACTGTGATCACAGTCTTCCAGAAGCAAATATTCTTTCCATGTGAGATACGTTATGGATCTATTAATTTTTCGAATAGCTTTCGCTTTTAAATTTGAATATATTCTCAATGCATCTTCCTAGGAAGCACTGGAAATTGAGTGGGTAACTGTCTTAGTTGAAGGGGGAAAGCCTACTTTGTTCTTTCAAGTTATTTCAGTACAATAGCTTTAGAGGATGGAAATGTTGTGTTGGATGTGACCAGTTAGTGACAGGCAAAGGGATGTATGCTGGGTACACATTAGGAATCGGGAGTCTAAACTGGAATATGGATCAACATTATAGGTTACAGATTTCTGTGATTAAACTGTTACCTCTTTCTTTCTCATTTGTGGTGAGCTGACCTTTGGCCAGCTGCAAAGTGCTCACCCAGCTGCTCTCCCACTCTTCCTCCTCTACAGGATGAGAGGAGAAAATAAAATGGAAAAGCTCCTGTTTTGAGATAAAGACAAGAAATTACTTACCAAAAGAGGCTCAACTTGAGGAAAATTAATTTAATCTATTGCCAAACAAAATAGGGTAGGATGCTGAGAAACGAAGATAAAAACTAAAACATCTTCCCCTTCCCACCTTCTTAATAAACTCAACTTCACACCTTCATTTCCCACTCCTCTGCCTCCTCCCCGCAAGTGGCACAGCAGGGTGGGGAATGGGTGTTGCAGCCAGTTCCTAACACTTCATCTCTGCTGCTTCTTCCTCCTCACACTCTTCCTGTGCTCCAGTGTGGGATTCCTTCCTATCAGGTACAGTCTATCAGGATAAGTCTGCTTCACCATGGGTCCTCTACAGGATGCAGTTGCTTCAGGAAATATCTACCTGCTCCACCAAGGTCTCCTCCTAAGGTTGCAGGGGAATCTCTGCTCCCACGCATGGAGTACCTCCTCACCCTCCTTCCTTACCGACCTTGGCATTTGCAGGGTTGTTTCTGACACTTTCCTTCACTCTTCGCTGCTGTGCAACGTTTTCTCTTTCTTAAATATGTTTCCCAAAGGTGCCACCGTCTTGGCTGATAGGCTCAGATGTGTTCTGCAGTGGGTCAGTTGGAACCAGCTTTGTCCAGGGCAGCTCCCCTGCTGCCAACACCTTGCCACCTGTACCCAGTACACCGTTGAAGGGAATAATCTTGTGGCTCAGTGTTTTTACAATAGTTTGAATTTAGTGGATCAGAATTGCTGCCTGTCTACCATCATCTTTATCCGTGAATGGCAACAATTTAAAAAATACTTACTTTACTATATTGATGATAGTGTCAAATTCTTTTTGAATATGGAGAAGTGAGTTTCTGGTTGATGTGCTTAAGACTTACATGTGTGAACAACTTTGCAGGAATTAGTGATGGAAGCACTGAAGCTGCCATGACTTTACTTGCAATGGGTGATCCAATGTTCCAGTTAAAAACAAGCACTGAAGGTATGATCTGATTTATGGGACAAAGCCTTGCGTGTACTTTCTGGGTCCACATAACGGGGGATGGAGCAGTGGCTGCAAAGCTTTTCCACATGCTGCTGTATGGCAAGAGGTCTTTTATGCTTTTAGTCTTTGTGAATTGTAACGCGTAGCGAGACTAGGCAGTGCAGGTTGGCTGGAAAGAGTAAGGCACCTTACTGGGTACTGCCAACTGCATCACTGTGCTAGAAAGATGTTTCTAAGACCTGTTTTAGGAACAAGGAATTCGAATTAATTTGGTCACATAAATTGGACTAGAAAGGAATCAGGCTTACAGACAACTGTAACTATTTGTGGTCTTTTCAGGCCTTCAACCTGAAGCATAGCTTTTTCCACCTAATTAGCTACAACCTGAAATTACCTTAGTTTAGTCTAGTTTTTTGTCAACTTTCATTTAGAATTTGTTATCTGGTTTAATTGGTTGAATGTTAGTTTCTGCATTCTTGCTATCAAAAGTGTGATCTTAGGAGCGCATTTACCTGGGATTTGAATCTGCATCTTTGGAGAATGCAGACTTTGTTAATGACGTTTGAAATTCAGTATCTGTAAAATAGCTTTATATTCATGCGAAACTTCAGTCTTCTAAATTATGCTTTTCTGTTCTGTTTATTGTTCTGATCAGAATGGACACACTTGTTACCTGCTCAGGATGAGCTGGACATGGCCAGTAGCCTTGTAACCCACGCCTACTCCAAACAGAATAGAACTCCTAGTCAGGATTTACTTTCTTCAGATGCTTCTACCAAGGAATTGATCCCTTCTGAGGATGGAAGCAACATTAATGTAGATGATCAAAGCACTGGCGCAAGAATAGGTGTCGAAGAATATCTTGAGAAAAATGCTACGGATACCAGGTTAAATCACTACTTCATTGAGAGAGATGCTCTGACACTACTTACTTTTGCTAGGTTCTTTCAGGCGTTTTTATTGAATTGCAAACAGTCTTGCTTTAGCAAAGGTTTCTCAAATTATGTAATTTGGTATGTAATCTGGAAAACCCCACTTGTCTCTTTCTTAAGACTTTTATGAGATGTTGGTATGTAATTTTAAGGATGTAGAAGTTGTTCTTCACTCCTGAAGTTAAGTTTACCCTGGTAGGGGATAAAAGAATATTCAGACTTAGTTAGTATGGATTACTGTTAATTACCAAGCTTATTTTTCCAAAGTACTTTACAGCTAATCAGGCAAATTGCTTAAGTGTCACTGCTGGTGTGGGATACAGATAAAAGATTTAGAGTGAAGGGATGTCAAGGAACCAGTTGATCTTCTATCATTATGGTTTTTAATGCTTTATGTTTTTTAATTTTGTTCAAGCATTTGTGAGTGTTGAAACAGCTTGACAGAACACCTTTTCAGAAAAAATCTGCTGGTGATCATGTTGCATTATTTGAAAGACTATTTAACTTGTCAATTGCTTGAACAAACTATCAGATTATACTCCTCTGAAAAATTACAAATATATTTTACCATAAGTCCAGTGGTTCTTTCATTATGTTATTAACCAGAACTTACTACTGTGGGATCAGTGTTAGATTTCTGATCTTCTCAGGTTTTTTAAATATTTCAATTATTCATTTTTCTCTGTAGGTAGGGAACATACTAGTTTGTAGTATACCTGCCTGTTCCAATTCCCAGATGATTTTTATTTTTTGTTCTGTCTCCTCTGCCAGCTGCAGCCTGTATTTCAGCTCTTCTTTGTCTCATCTACTCCTTCTCTCTTACCTCTTCTCTGCACATTGATCTTTGCTCAAAACACTAATTTCATCTCAAAAGTAACTGTCAAAAATCAAGTACTATATTGATGGCATTTTTCCTTTTTACTTGTAGTGATAGTTCTTTGCCTATAGTGAATGGTATGAGAGGCAGACTTCTGAAGCCTGAGCCAGACTTTGGAATATTGAGGTCTAATGAAAACATAATTCAGGAGTCACTTAACACCGATGTACTTGCGGAACAACTAGAGCGAGTTCAAAGTGGTAAGCCTGTTTCTTATCGTAGGGTTCTGAAAATGGTTTCTTCTGATGGATTGACATCTCTTGATGAAATGAAATAAAGCTAAAAGTAGTCTTCACTCTCTGTTCATGTTCACAGATGATGCATCACCACTGTAACGTAGGGCATCCATTTATGGTATAGTTTTCACATAAGTATACCTTTCAGTATAAAATTAAATTAAATTTGAATAGCAGCTTTTCTGTGCAGGTCTTAAATTCTGGACTGCTGATTACAGAAATACAGTACAATACAGCGTACTTTTTTCTATTTATTATTGTCTTTCCCTTCTATTAAACCTAGAAGGAGAGATACGCAGAATTGTTTTGGTATTCTTAAAACAATTACAAATAAAGGTGGTCTTCAGGCTCTTAATTATCTTCATATCACTGGCAAAATGCACAACATACCAAAGGCAAGATAAGATATGTGTATGTGTCTCATTTATATGAAATGTGTACATATACAGCAAAATTGTTAATAATTTTGTAGTGTGTTTATATATACACATCTACATATGTATGCATTTTAATATACAAAAGCTTATATGTAAAAATTATATGTGTATATATATACATATACACGCACACAAAAAAATATTTTAATTTTTATTCTTGTGTATCTTAGAGTCTGCAGCCCTGATAGGTACTGCAGAAATGCAGAAGGTGGAACTAGAACAGATCAGACCAACTGCAAGTGATTCTTCAGTTCTTCATGATTTTGCAGCTAGAAGTATGGAACTTACCAAGCAAGTAGACAAAACTGAGAGGTAGGAAGAATCATCAGTTAATATTCACTTTATTCCTAAAGTCTCTTAAAACATGCAGCTGAGGTGCACGTGCAGTATGTGCCTGTGATTGAAACAGTGTGCTTACAGATATTGTGTATTTTTATGCATGTAAGTGTACAGTTTAGACTTTTATTTTTAAGGTTTTTCTCTCTTGCATGTTGTCCTACAGCTTTTGGAGCTAAATCATTAACTTACGTTTGCCGTTTCAGAACTTAGTAGTCACCTGGCTGTTTAATTGTCTCCTATGAAACTGTGTCTGGAAGGAAATGTTAAAGAGTTGATCAATTTGGAAATGTTAAGCTTGTAAGGCTTACTGCTTGGTCATGCTTTTAGTGGTAAAATCTCAATGGATGGTGTTAGGGAGGCTTTTTCCTGAAATAACTTTATGTAGACTTGTTTGAAGATTATGCATTTTGTTTAGTAGAATGATGTAGTTTTTAGACAGGTGCCCTGTTTCTCTGTAACTGCATAAGCTTAATATTAAATAAATAATTATACAGAATTTACTCCACGCACAAGGTATCTTCACTTGGTTTTAAACTGACTAGATATATACCTTACAGAACAGAAGAAGAGATGGGAGATGCTTGTGGAAATTTAAGACCTGCAACTGCATTACCAAAACCTGTAAAATCTCACCTTGGACTAGAGAATTATCCAAATCAAAGTTCTGTGGATGGACTTCCTGAGCACAATATAGGCACCATCAACTTTGCTCAGGTAAAGAACTTAATTTAATTACAGTCTAGAAGTGCTGAGTTTCTGTAAAGGAAGAGGTTTTCAGTGCAAATGTACTCACCCATTTTAACGACCTGCTACTTCAGCTGGTGAGTGAAACTTTCTTTTTTGCAAAGGCATAACCAAACTTAATCTTTCAGACAAACTTAATCTTTGCAAGCCTCAGTTTATATCATTTCAGTAATAAATGATGAATGTATTAGCAAAATTTTGAGCAATATTTTGAAGAGTTTTGGTGGAAGGAGTTACCCAGGACTCCTGTGTTCATTATATTCATTTAAATTAAATTTAAGTTAAAACATCACTGATGGATGCAGCATTTTCATTGTCACCTTCATTTGCTTTTTTTAAAACAAACTTCATCCTTTGCTATGCTCTTTCCCGTTTATTTCAAAACCCAATTAAGAGTTTCACTTGTATTATCATGGACAAACAGTATGTCTTTCACATCCATTTCTTTGCAGTGGTTTGCATACCCCTGTTCTAGTATAAACAAGAAGTATCTTATTTCTTCATGAGAGAAAGATTCATTCTCAATTCTCTCAGGTTTTCTAGTGTTGCCCGAGATCAATGTACGTACAGTTACGGTGGAACAGCTGATGGGTAGTAGCTTGTTTCCCCAGTGCAACCTGTTGATGTGTCAAGGTTGATCTTACGTTAGGACAAGGTACAAGAATGATCTGGCTCTTGCAGGATTGGCAGGGAGTGTAAGAAGAGACAACGTGCAGGGGAGTATTCCTGTTTTTAGCAAAGGTACATGCCGTAAAAGGAAAGGGACAGATGAGTTGCACAGCTTGGTGTTTTAATTTGGTACTCAGTGGTTTTGTAATGGTATGGGGAATTTGTGTTCTTAGTGCCACTGAACAATTTGTTATGTGAGTCATCTCTGACAGAGTTGTGCTGTAGGAAATATAAATTTATTTTGACAAACCATCAATAGAGACAAAGAGCTATGTATAAATTTTATATTGCCCAAGTGTTTCTTGTCCTTGTCAGGCTAATATCCTTCATCCTAGCATAGCTAGAAGTAAAAGCTGACAAAATGCGATTATGATGATATCATTAGTTTTTTTGGCTCTTCAGCATGTGACATGCTTTGTTTCTTTCCTGTTTTCTAGAGTTATTTCTCAGATTTATTAACTCGTTTTATTTCAAATGTGTTATTTCTAGAAGGAAGCTTGTGCTGATTCTCAACAACAGTGCATAAGCAGCACCGAAGAGACTTCAGGTATAATCTGCTAATATTCTAAGTTAGCAAAAGCCCACACTTCCGTATCTTGCAGTTAACGTGAAGATGAATTGAAAAAAAAAAAAGATTTAAAATGTTTTCATTGACACGATTAATCAATCTATTTCACTAGCAAAAACAACGACAGCACAGTGCCATTCCCCTCCCTAGGCTCTTAGTACATTTCATGAACACAAACTAGACTTGGGAACTTTTTGAATAGCACTTTAAGTTAAACATCAGTGGAAGGGAAACTACTTACTCTCTCCTCCCTGCTCTGAGCTCCTGCTGCTCAGCTTGTGCGAGCTGTAGCACTTGTTAGAGCCTTTTATGAGTCTCTGACTCACTCACCCATCAAAAATTGAGCTTGACAGAGGGAGAGAACCTCTGTAGTTTTCCACTGGCTTAGTGAGCTATTGTGGCTTATGAAGTTGTCGAGTGAAGGCCAGTGTCAGAGTTGTGTGAGTAGGAGGGCTGGACCGTGTAAGTGTGGAGCAGGGAGGAAAGGAGAAGAGAGGGAGAAAAAGGAAGAAGACATCCAGACTTCTCTCTTTAGTTGTAGTGAGTCAGCAGATGAACTCCTAACTGATTAGATGCGATGAAAGGTATAGTGATGGCTGCTTTTCCCTAAAACAAATTGAAATGGAGCTGGTTTGAAACCAATAACTTGTCTAAAGTATGGGTAAATTGCTGTGTCAGAATCCCAGAATACTTGCTGTATGTGGAAACTGCAGTCCAAAGTTATAACTCCTGAGCATATGCAAAAGATAGGGCTAATACTTCTTTTTAGAAAAGTATCTTTTATTGCAAGGATCTTGAGACCGAGTATCTTAAATCATCTTTAATTAGATAAAGAACCAAAGTGAGTTGAGGTTGGAAAAACAGCAGCTTTACATCATCAGGAATGAGAGCTGTCTTAGGTAATGGAGCAGCACTGTTGTTTTCCAACTTTTGAAGACTTTACAAATATTCTCTCCTTAAACTCGTTCTAACAGATAGCAGTTGGCAGTTATCTGTTAATGTCCATATGCTGCCTAAATTATTTATATTTTTCATTTATTAAATTAAAGACTATACTTCTCAGGTCCTCTTTTGCAAGTCTGCAGTGAGGGGAATTCGTTGTGTTTACCATCAAAACAGCAGACTCCTGCCATTTAAAGAAGTAACTCTTAATATCTGACAGTTGCAATTAAAGACAGAGGGCCATTTGACCACCATTACACAAGTTTAATTAAACTGCAAATTGTTCTTTAATGCTAGAACACCATTTTAGAAGCTCCCTCCCTACTAGGCGTTTTTAATATTCTTCATTCTGAATGCAATGAATAGGCTCCATGGGGGTGACAATGCATATCTTATCTGAAAAGAAAGGAAGCATATTGTCTTAAGGATATCCCTAGTGCCTTTTTCCCTGGAGAAATGAGTGCCTAAAATTTAATTACTCAAGGTAGGGAGGGCATGAAGAGAACATGTGAGTAATAGATTTTTGTTCTTTATTTCCCTGAAAAAAAATACAGTAGTGAACAATGATCAGAGATGTCCAGAGGAGGAACAGACATTCATTTTAACGTTGGTGGAAATCTCAGCTGACTCAAAAGAGTTTGATGCATCTGCTTTGCTGGAACAAACTTCAGAACCATTACTACCAGCCCCCATACTTATAAGCCCAATAAATGCAAGTGAAACAAGCGTGGCCGAAGTGGAGAGGTAAATGCTTTATTTTTGAGCAAAGTGAAACACTTTTTGTTCCCTGAATGTGCATTACAGATTAGAACTTCTTAAGAGAAGAAATGCAAGAGGAAATAATTTTAGCAGACTGGTCAGAGATTTAAGAAACTGAAAAGGGCTCCAATCAGTTTTGAGAAAGATCTCAACAGTGATTTAAAGTTAGTGTTCTAATTAACTGAGATTTTGGTGTAAACCTTAATTCTGATTTATCTTTTAAAACAACTCTTCCCTTTTAGTAGAAGTTATTTGTCCAGCCTGAGTCTATTCTGCCATGGATACTGAAAATGTAAAGTAATTGAAATGAAAAATCTAAGCATGTTTGCATTTTTACCGTACTTCAACAGTTTTGTAAAGTAGCTCTTGATTACAATTGCTCTGAATACAGAGCAATTGTCCGAGCAACCAGAGATCAGGTTAGGAAAGCCAAAGCCCTGATAGAGTTAAATGTGGCCAGGGACATCAAAGTCAACAAGAAAAACTTCTATAGATATGTCAGGGATAAAAAGAGATCTAGGGAAAATGTAGGCCCTCTCTGGAAGGAAACGGGGGACCTGGCTACCCGGGATATGGAGAAGGCTGAGGTTCTCAATGACTTCTTTGCCTCAGTCTTCACTGGCAAGAGCTCCAGCTGCACAGCCCAAGTCACGGAAGGCAAAGGCAGGCACTAGGAGAATGAAGAACCACCCACTGTAGGAGAAGATCAGGTTCGAGACCACCTAAAGAACCTGAAGGTGCACAAGTCCATGGGACCTGATGAGGTGCATCCGCAGGTCCTGAGGGAGCTGGCAGAAGTCATGGCAGTCTGGTGAAGTTCCCACTGACTGGAAAAGGGGAAACATAGCCCCCATTTTTAAAAAGGGGAAAAAAGAAGACCCAGGGAGCTACAGGCCAGTCAGTCTCCCCTCTGTGCCCAGCAAGATCATGGAGCAGATCCTCCTGGCGACTATGCTAAGGCACATGGAAAATAAGGAGGTGATTGGTGACAGCCAACATGGCTTCACTAAGGGCAAATCCTGCCTGACTAACTTGGTGGCCTTCTATGATGAGGTTACAGCATTGATGGATAGGGGAAGAGCGACTGACATCGTCTACCTGGACTTATCCAAAGCATTTGATACTGTCCCACATGACGTCCTTGTCTCTAAACTGGAAAGACATGGATTTGATGGATGGACCACTCGGTGGATAAGGAATTGGCTGGATGGTCGCACTCAAAGAGTTGTGGTCAACGGTTCAATGTCCAAGTTGGAGGCTAGTGACGAGTGGTATTCCTCAGGGATCAGTACTGGGGCCAGTGCTTTTTAACATATTTGTTGGTGATATAGACAGTGGGATTGAGTGCACCCTCAGCAAGTTTGCAGATGACACCAAGTTGTGCGGTGGTGTGGACACGCTGGAGGGAAGGGATGCCATCCAGAGGGACCTTGACAGGCTGGAGAGGTGGGCCTGTGAGAACCTCATGAAGTTCAACAAGGCCAAGTGCAAGGTCCTGCCTGTGGGTCAGGACAATACCAAGCACAAGTACAGGCTGGGCGGAGAATGGATTGAGAGCAGCCCTGAGGAAAAGGACTTGGGCGTGCTGGTGGATGACAAGCTCAGCATGAGCCGGCAATGTGCGCTGACGGCCCAGAAAGCTAACCGTATCCTGGGATGCATCAAAAGAATCCATGCCACCAGCAGGTCGAGGGAGGTGATTCTGTCCCTCAACTCTGCTCTCGTGAGACCCCACCTGGAATACTGCGTTCAGCTCTGGAGTCCCCAACACAAGAAGGACATGGAGCTGCTGGAGTGAGTCCAGAGGAGGGCCATGAAGATGATCCAAGGGCTGGAGCACCTCTGCTATGAAGACAGGCTGAGAAAGTTGGGGCTGTTCAGCCTGGAGAAGAGAAGGCTTTGGGGTGATCTTATAGCAGCTTTCCAGTACTTAAAGGGGGCCTACAGGAAAGCTGGAGAGGGACTTTTGACAAGCAGCAATGGCTTTAAATTGTAAGAGGAGAGATTTAGATTAGATCTAAGGAAGAAATTTTTCACTCAGAGGGTGGTGAGGCACTGGAACAGATTGCCCAGAGAAGTTGTAGATGCCCCATCCCTGGAAGTGTTCAAGGCCAGGTTGGATGAGGCTTTGGGCAACCTGGTGTAGTGGAGGGTTTCCCTGCCCATGGCAGGGGGGTTGGAACTAGATGATCTTTAAGGTCCCTTCCAACCCTAACCATTCTATGATTCTATGATTAATTGCTCTTCCAGATTTTTAGCGTAGATGGTCTTCTGGAGGACATGAGAAACAATGGATGTAAATTCAGATATTCTCTTGAGTTTGTGCCATGTTCAAAAGGCAGAAGAGCTGAAAAAGCAAAGAAATTAATTACTCAACAGAGTAATAGTTGGTTTGCAGTACCGTGATACAAAGGGTTTGAGTTTCTTCTACAAGGAGTACTCCTCAATGCAATCTAACACCACTGTTATTTCAATGTTACAATTGAACTAAATCTCATGGTCAGTTTGGGAGGAAAACTGTCCACACCAAAGGAAAAAGACATTCTAAAGAATAAGAAATGGTTGCAAAGTTGTAGAAAAACTTATTCCTATATTAATTTAAGTCCTCAGATCATAACTAGAGTTAGGGTCCATCTTCTGTCTTAACTGTTCCCATACAGCTTCATCCTATTTCCCTAGTCTCTGCTGCTTCTCTAGATGTCTTGCCATCTGTTGAGATCATACTGTGGGGTTGGAGGGGGGTGGAAGGGTGTAGGGATGATGATTCAACTGTGCATTTAAATAATACTGTATTTTAGGATTTTCTAGAGTAGTTAATCAGTTGTCCTTTTTTTACATTTTATGAAAATAGCAAATGGAGTTCGAATAGAAGAGCTTCTGAAGTAATTCTATTCAATTATGACTAGAAAAAACTTAACTCTAACTCAAGATCACGCTGCAAAATGTTTCTTGGTAGTAAATAGTACATTTGAAGTTAATATTGACATTAAGCAAGAAAAAGCATCACCGTACATCCATGTGTAATTTCCATACAGAAATGTTATACAAGGTAAATTTTGGCTTCTTGTACAGTCCCAATAACGACTTTATATATAAACAGCATTGGATCCTTGACAACTGCAGCTGATGGACTTGCTGAGCCTTTAAACAGCAGTATGGATACAAAACAACCAGCAAGTGTATCAGTAGAGCCCCACCCAAATTTGCAGACAACTCAAAAAAGGTCAGCTGATGAGCTTGAAGAGAATGATTTTCCTCCGGCCAAGAAAGCTCTGCCTCCTGCTGTAGTGGAAGGTAACTTGGAAACCACTTATAAGGTGAGATGGTAATTTGGTAAGCGAGTCTTTATGCATAGTGTAGATGCCATAACATGTAATAGAGCATTTTAATTACATTTATTGTTTAACAGTGTCACTTGCTTAAAAATGGTACTGCCTGTACGACTTGAAAGGATAATCAACACCCATAGAATGCTTTTTGGTTTGAACTCTACAACAATTTTTGGGCTGTTGGTTTAGTTTGGGCTGTCTTTTTTTTTCAAATCTGGAGGCTCTCATGTTTTTTTATTAAGCTTCCTAGTAGCCAGACTGGTGATATGTCTTATTTAGTTCATTCACGACAGCCTTTCTGACAATGACATTGCAGAAGAGGAAACTCTGGATGTACATTGGAGACTGCCTAGGTTCACTGAACGATGTTATGATTCCTCATGGTGTCTATTACATGAAGAAGTTCATAGATACGTTCCTACCATTTTTTAACGTAGTGGCTGTTAGTTTAAAAGAACAAGCTGCAAATAAGAACTGGACAGTATGTTTCCAGCTTCCCTTTGTG
The DNA here is from genome assembly GCF_009769465.1 of Tauraco erythrolophus. NCBI lineage: Eukaryota > Metazoa > Chordata > Aves > Musophagiformes > Musophagidae > Tauraco > Tauraco erythrolophus. Next base: position 51,077,639 of record NC_141496.1, on the reverse strand, counting down.
CTCTTGGAATATGGCAAAGCTTGTGGCAGTGACTACCATTAATTTTTGTGAGTAGGCTAAGATTCTGTAGTGTGTTTGGGTGAGGGAATGGGTAATAATTCCCCAGAGGATCGAGAGCTTTTCTAGGAAGGACTGGATAGCAATCATCCTCCTTCTTTGACCTCTCATCTTGGCATCCTTGTCTTGAGTTGTTTGTCATGAGAACACCTTGATAAGCCTGCTCAATAAATGAGTTTATGATGAATGATGCTGTACTGAAGATGTAGTCTTCTGTATCAGTCCCGTCCTTAGTACCATACGCATGTGATATGACTTTATCAACTTTCATTGTCTCTTCTGTATTGAAAGAAATAGAGAAAAAACTTTTTTTCTTTCTTAAATACAGGGTGATTCAATTAAATCCACAAATGCTTCAATGACAGCTTCTGGTAGGTAATCTTAAACTTGTGAAACAAAGTATAATGAATGTAAATGCATAATACATCACAGTTTAGTACTGGTTGTCATTGTGCTAAATAGTCCGGTCTGGGGCTATCTAACATAAAAGTAGAAACAAATTTTCCCAGTAATACCTTAGTACTACCATTCCATTTTTTCTGCTATAAACTAGTTGCGTTATATTACATAACTGGCTATTATTTTAATAATGCTTCTAAAAACATTGCTGTAGCTAGTCTATTTGTGAAATTTGGGAGGTTTTTTGGACTAAACATGGTATCTTCTCTTAAACAAGTATTTCCACCTGTTGGACAGCACTAATAACCAAAGATACTTTAACCATACTATGCCAAAATAATTTATTTTTATTTTATTTTGTGTTTGTCTTTTTAAAAAAATGTATGCACAATGTAATTATTTGAAAGCTTAATCTGCCTCTCAAGCATCAGAGGGAAAGCAGAATTGCTGACAATGTAGTCTTCAGTGATCTGAGCCCATGAAGGGTTTGGAGAACTACTTTTTGGCCCTGAAAAAGACTTTAAATTGTGGAAGCTTAAACTGCTAGATGACTTGACTAAGTTCTGTGGTGTGCTTCAAGGGAGAGGGCTTGTACTGTAAAACTACACTTCTACCAGCTTTTCCCCGTAACATTCCCCATTACATTAAAGTCTGTAAGATCTTACAGGCTTTAAAAGTAGACTATGAACTTTTAATTCTTAGTGATGACTTCAAAAAACTGAAATGCCAAAAAAAAAGAAGAAAAATTCAGCACTTGTAATGGTGCAAACCATCTTAAATTCACATGCGTCTTTTGGGCTGTCGTTTTATCACTGAAGTTAAGTAACTGAAGCCCTTGAATGACTCTCAACTCCTGTTACAGAGAATCCTTTTCAAAAAACAGAGGCTTCAGCAAAGAAAAAAGTACTTATTTCTGTGTTGGTGCCTGAGTCTGTGTCACCACTGGCTGAGAGAAGCCAACCTCAGACTTTGGAGAACTTAGGGAAAGCACCACTTGAGAATTCATCACCCAAACAGGAAGAGGAGATCATGTCTAGATTAACCTCTAACAGAAAAGGAGAAATAAGTGTACAAGAAAAGCAAAGGGATGTGCATGAATCTGGACAGTTGGAAAATACTGGAAGCCTAGCATCATCTTCAAAAACTCCATTACTCAGGTATTTATGCAAGAATGTTTTGTCAGTCTTTTCTGTAAAAAAGACCTTGTTTCTGTATTGAGGTTTTTATATCCTTTTTCCACTTAGTATTACAAAGACAGTACTATTGTTTGTGACTTACATGGCTAAGAGTTACAGTATCTATCCTCTTCTGCAAATTAGAAAGGATCAAACTGTCTGCTTTGAAGTTTGAATTATTTTATTCATTAAATGAACGGATTGACCAAGGGACACTACGGATGTATGGTATGTCTGTTTAGACACTGACAGATACCAGTGTCTTGTGAGGCAGACATCCGTTGGCTATGATACGGATTTAGGATAATTGCTGTTTTCCTTGGCTCAGTCTAATGTTGTGACATATACGTACATCCACTTGTTTTGATTTTTGTCCTTCTGCCAGTAAGATTTGTTACTGGTATAGTACTCAGCTCACTGGATTTTTAGGACTAACTTAAGATGTGTCATTTCCCCAAAGGAGTTTCAGCCTTGACAGCTCAGAGGATATTTTTTTATCCATCCGACTATGGATTTTCTTAATATACCTTTTGATAATGTTTAAGTGTTTGAGTTCCTGCTCTCTATTGCTCTTGCGCTCGCTGATTTCGATTGTGGTGCTCCTCTGGTCTCTTCTGACACTGTTATTTACTCTTTCATTATGTTTGTTTGAATACCAAAACTGGCTATTTGTACCTGGGACATCCACAGCAACTGGGTAATGATGCATTAACATCAGAATCCTTGCCTTAACGTTTACTTTCTAAGTTGTAAACTCTTAACAACATGAAAAGTTGATACGCTCTGTACCTACCTCATCACTATGACTTCCGTAAGTTCACTGGTACTAGGTGTGATGCTGTTAATAGGCTGAAACCCTGCAGAAAATAGTCTTCTTTCTGGTGTTTAAGACAGTCTGCTGTGGCCACATCCTTGGGAATCAGGTTGGTTTTTCCATTGATAGCATGAAGGTGCTCTCTTCAGTTCATTCTTCAGGAGTATGTCTCCTTTCTTCTTGAAATCTCTTTCTGAAGATCTGGTGGCTTGTTACAGGCTCTGGTTTAGTAGCAAATAGCAGGTTCTTGTTCTCGGAGTTGGAGACTGTCAAGAGTCTCTGTAACTCTTTGAAAAACTCTTATGCCAGAATATTCAGTAATACAAAAGCCTTTCTCAGAACAACTTTTTGTTTGTTTTTTTTTTTTTCCTTAGAATTTTCATAGATCTCAGAGGCGCGTGTTTGTTTCCTGTGTAATGAGTTGGACTCCCGTAATACTGTTTATATCTTCCTTTTATGGAGCAATCCTATGATATCCTGACCGTATTTGTTTTGAACAGGGGTGGACGAAAACCATTGGGATTTTTGTCTTTAATTTGCAAAAAAAGTAGTTCTGAATCTGCAGAAGATACCAAAGGAAATAGAGGGAAGATCCAAAAACCTCGGATTGTGACTCCAAAGCGAAGTCTTAAAAAACCCACTCCATCCACTAAGGATGATAGGGAATCTTGTTCTCTTCCCTCTACAAGCACATCATCGTCATCTATGGAGTGCGAGAATGTAGCTGCTGGTGCTGCAGTTATGGTATGTGTTTGTTTTTGAATGCCCTTGCGTTTTTGAGATGCGAAGAACAGCGAAATAGTTACTTCAGGAGTGGGTAGGTAGGCATGCAGTGTTTACGTTTTGAGAAGGATATTTGCTCCAGTGAATAGATGTTGAGTTGTGCGTGTCTAGGAGGCTTATAAAGGAACTAAGTTGGTTTTTCTCTGCACATATATCTTTGCAGTGAACTCTGATATTTTTTTTTTGTCTAAACTGCCTATCTAAATTGGAAGCTCAAGTGCACATATGTATGTATATATATACACATATAGAAATATGCACACACACACATATACACTCACACAGATTAAGACTGTTGAGAGCAGCCTTTTCTTCTTCTACTAGGTTCCAAGTGATGAGCCATCTGAGAAGCCACCCCTTTCTGCTAAAGATCAAGAGAAGCAAGGAGAGCCAACCAGAATCTCAGAGTATTTTTTCAGTGACATCTTTATGGAAGTGGATGATTCAGAATAGCAAATTGCTTTATAAAATCCTGGGATCTGAGAGCATAATGCAACAAGAAAAGAGTATTTTTTAAAAGTTACAATTTGTTCTGATGTTCATTATGCCACACTTACTGTCAGCCAAGCTGTTAATAAGTTCTATAAAGATGAAATGGATTCCTCCTGAAGCGACCTGGGTACTTTTAAAATGTTGACATAACCTAAACCACCACACTGATGTCATTGGACCTGACCAGCACCTGCTGGGTTTATGGTTTCACGTGTTCAGACGCTGATAACAAGTGTGTGACTATCTTCCAGAAAAGTGCAATGAAAAAATGCTTAATCTTGTGACAAGTATCCCTTTGAATTTTAATGCTAAAGCATGTGGCACTGGTTATGCAAGTTCTTTACTTCTTTTTGTGAAGTATGTTACATTGGTATGTTAGAAGGAGGAATGAACCTTTTATGTAGCGTATAATCTCTGTACATCAGGATGCAAATACTGGAAGCTGTGTAGTAAATACACAGGTATGTTCAGCACTGCAGGTATTTTTAACAGCATCTCCAAATTATGTATATTTGTAAGAATTTTTTATTACATAAATTAAAAGATCCTTAGCCGAAAAGCCAAATAGGTTTAGTTCCTTAAAAATGCATTGAGAACAACCAGAAAACACATTTTCCTAAAAGATGGTACACAATGTTAATCTTTGCAACTGTCCTATTGGAGTGGGAGATTAATGTTTCCTAGTATAAACGCTAATTTCCTTCTAAATTTGAAAACAAGGGGATAGATACCATTTCTTTTCCTTGATTTTACGTGTTTGTGTATCCACTGACTTCCTTGGTTTCCCATGTGCAAGGGAGCACAAAGAAACTGGATTTAAACAATGACTATACAGTGTGGTTGCTTTGAGGATTTGCTGCTTCAAAGCAGTTGAATTTAAATGCTTTTCCTCATGTTGCACGTCTACTTCTACTGTAACTTGCTATAAAATACTAGTCTAATTTTTTACTTTCCTCGTCAAGAATATTGTCTTGATGAGGTAACAAGGTTCATGCAGTCTCACAGTCAGGTGGTCACTGAAAGATTCAGTACTTATTCTGAAACTCCTTACTACACCAAACATGAGCGTGTAGATTTAAGTAGTCTAAATTTTTCTCCTGTTAATACCAACAGGTACTTTTGCAAAATGAATTATTTATTATGAAAGTAAAACTGATGTTTATATGGTATTGTTATGCTCTTAATAAACCTATCTTCAGCTTTAGACTGGATAATCATTTACTGGCAAATATGTTCATGTAAGTATCTAGTTAATATTGAAATACTTGATGAAGCTTAAGAACATTTGCCTTTTCAGAAGTTACTGGCAAGGCTTCTGAAGGAGCCTTTAAAATTTTGCCAATAAGGAGAAATACACAGAAAAGCTACTGTTACTGCAAATTGCTACATTATCAGGCCTCTGTCAACCAAACCTGGCTAGCTGCAGCATCTTCTTGAGGTGTTGGAAAAGGAACAGTCCCAGCGTACAGCAACTTACTTGAAAGCATGCTATCAACCTCCCTACCCTCAAAAAAAAAAAAAGACCAAAAAACTCACCACCACCATTTCTGTTCTGACAGTACCTTGTGCTTTACCTAAACAATTTAACTTGAAATGTTTATCTAAATATTGTCTTACTGTAAACATTATGAAATAGATTAATCTATACATAAAGCTCCATGTATTGTATATCTTGTAGATATTATTTTATGTATGCAAGCATTTAGTTCCTGATACATGTGGCATGTTTAAATCATTCGCACTGATAGAGCCCAAAAATACATTTGTGGGGAGTGGCTATAACATAATTGCCCTAAGTACTATCTGAGGTGATAACCATTCTATGTTTGGTTGCATGCATTTTTAGCTTACATTCATATTACAAGGAAAAAAAAGCCCACAACTATTTCATTACTAAGATTTAAGGTGCCTTATCGACCTTGTTAATTGGGGCTACGCATTTTTTTCCCTGCAGCAAACCACATGCACTTTGTTAGAGGTGGGTTTTGGGTTTTGTTTAAGGACAAATTTAATTTGAATAGCGGTAAGACAACTTTGTTCTGTTTTGTGTACGAAAGTTTTATAATGGTGAAGGATGTAAGAAAAGATCAGTGAAATCTCAATGCCTGTCGGTTTAGCATTCTTACAAAGATGTGGCATAAGACCGCTTTGCATAGTTGTCTGACGCCTTGGATCATCGCCTATAAGCTTTCTGTTTCAAAGAAAGTAGTCATATACTGTATGTAAATTATGTGAATAAATGATTTTATACAACCCGTGTTGCCGTTTCTCTTAGACTATCAGCTGCAGTTTTTAAGTGCTGTTAAGTGTAATAAGTTGACGAAAGCGTGGGCTAAATGACTGGCTGAAGTTGCGGCTGCAGCACTGGGATGCACAGAGGCCTGCTGGTACGGTGGTAACAGACCGAATACGCGTTAACAGGGGCTTTGTTGTTGTTTACGTGGTTTTGGTTTGGTTTAGAATAGAGCTTAATTTACGTGCTATCTGACTTCCCAGGGCTATCTCTCTGTAAATACCGTAGCCTGGTTTAAAAACAAAATAAAATAGGAATTCCGGAAGCCAGCAAAGCTTTCAAATGAGGAAGCAACTCGAGCAAAGGGGTTAGAGCTTGGGGGGGTGCGGGGCGGATTCCACCGCTATCACTGCAGCGTCTCAGCCGTTCTGCAGTTAATGGCAAAGCCCCCCCGTTTGTCGGAAGGGCACGGGCTTTCCTGGGTTGCACAGGATGTAATCCTGTCTTGAGAGGGAAGCGTTCGCACAAAGTTCTCTCAAAGGGAGTTCTTCAGCCCTGCAGCACCTCGGGGCACGGGGGCTGAACGGAGCACGCAGTTGCGGCGTGCCGACGGCGGTCCGCGAAGGGAAAAGGCTTTTGCCTTGATTTATCGAGTTCAATTCCCGAAGTAGCAGCCACGCCACCAGCGGCAGGACGGAGCGGGCGGGGGCCGGGGCTCGGCCCTGGCGCTGGCGGGGCGGTGGGCGCCGCACCAGTCCCCTGTCGGACACCGCTGCGCGCGGGCAACGATGAGCCGGCCCGGCCCGGGGCGGCCTCGGGGCCCCGTTCTGCCCATTGGCTGTGACAGGGGGAGTGGCGGCGGCCTGGGACGGCCGGCTCGGCTCTGCTCTGCTCTGTTCGGCTCGGCCCGGCCCGGCCTGGCCCGGCGCTACCGCCATGCTGCGGCTGCGGGGACCCTGGCGGCTGCTCCGCCGCGCGGCCGCCGCGCCGCCCTCCCGTGACTACCGCGGCGATGCGGCGGCGGCGGTGGGCTCGCGCCCCGATGCGGGCTCCGCGCGCTACCAGGTAGGCCGGTCCGGGCGGGCCCGGCTCCTTCCGCCTCCCCGTGCGGCGGGGCTGGGGGCAGGCAGCGGTGCCGAGCCCCGGGGACCTGCCAGAGTCAGGGGCCGGCCTTCCCGCAGCCGGGCTGCGGCGGGGCCCTGCCGGGGCGCGGCCAGTGCGGGGCCTCCCGGCCTGCCCCGGCCCGCGGCTCGGCCGCCCTCCGCTTCCGCGCCCCGGTTGTGACAGGCCGGCCGGTTGTCGGGAGAAGCCTCCACGCGCGAGGCGCGAGCGGCGCTGCGGGAGCTCGGGGTGCTGTGCCCGCGGCCGTCCGCGGGAGAACAGGAACAAACCCGGGGGACGTGGGCTCTGAGCGCAAGCAGGGCAGCCGCCATTGCGCAGGTGGTGTTCCAGTGGCCGGTGGACACCACCGGTGCGCGGTGGAGGACATGGCGCTGCTGCGGGTCAGCCCCGGGGCGGGCACCCTGCGCGCAGGCCGAGTTTCACAGTGCTGCTCCCCCTGTCTTACTGCTTCGGTGCCAGGCCCTGTCCGTTTCATTCAAGCCGGGTGTAAAGGTCCCGTGTAAAAAGGACGTGGGTTTGTACCATCGTCTGCCTCATCACGGGATTTTTTTACCCTTTTTTTTTTTTTTTTTTTTCAGTCAGAACGCCGGCTCTTCAGCGTTTTGAAGAGCTGGTCGATATATGATGCTAGCGAAGCGGAGACAGGGAGTTTGGAAGTGGTTGGAGGCGGTGTCTCATGATTCCAAAATCGGAAATTTTCCTGTATTTGCGGATGGATTGCTGAGTTGGAGTAAGGCGGAATAGTTTTACAAAGTCATGGTCATGCCTCCAGAAAACGGCACCGGCAGAAAGAATCTTCTTTTGAGGGGAAAGAGGAGGGATAGGCGGAGTTGCGGTTGTCTTTACGAAGAAAACAGTACTTGCATCTGGTGTAAATAGTTTAATGGGGTGTTATTAACATCTTCATATTCAAGATAAAAATCATGTTTACAGTTAGGCTCAGAAAAAACGTAATTTTGAGTGTAGATCGAAACTGGCAGGAGGGCACACATTTGTTTTCAAATTTGTTCCAAGTAAAATATCAAACAGCAAGTGAAGCAACTACATGTATTCTTATTGAAATATTTCCTTTGGTTCTGTGTTTGGTTTTGCAGAAACTAAGTTTTGGGACAGAAGTTAGGTGGCTGAAACTTATGTGAAATTTCAGTATGTGTGTATGTATATACACACATATACAGATCTTGTGTATATGAAGTGTATATACATATGTGTGTATATTCATATTTTGCATACAAAAAGTGTTTTGATAAGTGTGTTTACTCAGCTAAGCTCTCCTGGATTTGCATGTGCATCTCAAAAGAAAAGCAGGGTTTGGTAGCTTCATAGAACACTCTTTTTTTTTTTTTACTTTTTTTTTTTAATGTTCATGTATTTTGGTAGCAGTTTCCAACAGGATGTCAAGAAAGGAAAAGTTTGCCTAGCTCTGCTAGACAGTCCCACTTACTTGGATACATCTGGTACGTCATTCAAGCAGTAAAACAGCTAATAGTGTTAGTATTTGGTAGAAATAATTTATAGAGCACTGTAAATGCATGTAGTGCTTTACAGACACGAAGAGCTGAGGTCCCTGCTGTGAGGCACTTAACCGTCTGAAATAAAATACGGGGAATAACAGTGCAAACACCAGAAGACATAAGAGTACGTGATGAAGGTCTTGCCTTCTTGAGCTAATGTTTGCTCTTCTGGCGGTGAATTCAGCTAGACAGGCTGGCCTTCATAATGTAAACTCTCTTTCAAACCAGACAGGTAAAAATGTAATTTAAAAATAGGACTAAGTCTAAATTCTGGAAAAGAAAGGGAAATCTATGTAAAGATTCCAGGATTAGCTCTTGTAGCCGCTTTGCTTGTGTAGCAGTAATTCCATGAGCTCGTGCAGTAACTGTAGGATTAGTCTGTAGGTTTTGTCTCTTGCTTTTGCTTTAAAGTTCATACAAGCCCTCATATTAACAGGAGAATTTCATACAACTTATTTGTGCGGGGGCCAGTTTCCAGAAAGAACTTGCATCGCTTCACTGGCCTTTTTGTTAATGAAGAGCCCCACAGATGTGTGGTAGAACTAGCATGTTTCGTTCTGAGAGGAGCCTTTTCTGTGTGTGTTCAAAACCTACAGTAAAAGTTAAGTCATCTTTACTCGTTCTTTATGAAGTATAAAGAGATTGTGTTCTGGTTAAAGCTATGAAAGATAAGGATAGAAACTAAGTTAATTTAAGCAACTCAGATATTTGATGACAGTATTTCCTGTAGATGATCTAAAAAGTCCTTTCACAATTTTTCATGTAGAGTAGCTGAAGTGAGTTATTAGTTCAGCACCTAATAAACAAACCTGTGATTGTGATTGATGTGCCCCTTTTAATTTCCTCTGCCATACTTAGCTGCTTTTTTTTTGTGAGTTAAAGGTGAGTTTTTAAGCGTAGTAATGTATGCAAAAGGTGAGTGTATTTAGAGAAAACAGGCTGACTGAACAAGGGGAGATGGGGAACACACTTGATGTGTAATGCTGCAAAATGAGCCAGTTGGACAAGCTGAACACTCATACGATAAAATTGGGTGTTGTGACAACTGCAGGTTTTTAAAGTATGGAATTACAATGGCTATGTTAGAGATTTTTCACGGGGGAAAAAATAACTTGTAAACAGTCTTTTGGACAGGATTAAAAGCAAGTTTTGTTTTCCTCTGTGCTGCATGTGGTTGTGTGGCTGCAGTTACTGTCCATAGTCTCTCCTAGGAGGGGCTGAGTCACGTTAGGAAGACGAGGCTTGGTTTGTTCTTGGGTTTTGGGACACTGTGTGAGTGGTAGAACTGCCAGTAGGTCATTGCACTGTGATTTCACTGGTTAGGAAGAAATAAAACAGTTGTAGAGGCAGTTATTGAAGCTGTGCTGTGCGTGGTGCAGGGAGAGGGAGCATTGAGGTATGGAAAGAAATAGATTGAGAGGGAAACAATGCGGTGGATGTACTGATACAGCCTTACAAGGGAGGGAGGAGATGCAGAAGTCTGGTGACCTCCCGTGTCCTGAGTAGTCAGGGGTCTGCAGGGTGGCACCACATATCCAAGAGATTTCGTTAACTGAGGTCAGTATCTTGGGATGCATTAGATGTTGGCTAGTGACCGGCTGCTACAGAGTTCATCCAAGCACAGGCTGTGAGCCATATTGCAGATGGCGCTTTTTCAGAGCATGGGGAATGCTTCCCAACATCCAGCAGAGGCACAGAAGTGGGACGTAGTGTTTCAGTATGTCACCTCGATCTTGCTGGACAACCTCTAAATGCTGACCTTATGTTTTAACTGTGTATATGAGCTGACAGAATTGCCAAGATCTGTTTTCACCTCATAATGTTTTTACCTTTCAGTAGCGTGTATTTAATCTATTTGTAGCAATTACAAAGGAGGAAAAACGTGTTCTTTTGAAAGTCTTACTATGCAGCTAAAACCGTTTGAATGCGAGGTGCCTGTGTACGTGGTTTTATTTTGCTGCTGCTTTGCATCTTGGTACCTTTCAGTGACTAAGAGCTGAACAAACTTTAACCACAACACTCGCTGCTCCTAGGGGAAACCTTAATTTTGAGTGTTCAAGTCCGAGTATGAAGAGTCACCAGATGTTTTTTTTCCTGTTGAAGTAGACTCTCGTATCTCCTAAATGAAAATTAGACAAGACAGTATGATTTTTTTACACAGCTGTTATTATGTTCTTTTATTCCAGTTATACTTTTCAAAGAGGTAACATAGCTCTTATATGTCTGAGAAAAAAAAAACAAATTATGATTGACTAATATCTTTTAATTCCTAAGAAGTGGTAAAAAACTGCTGTAATGAGCACACAAAGTTTTGCATAATGCTGGTAGAAATGGTGAGCTCAGTACTGGATCACTCATATTCAAAAGTAAGAGTCTTTGTTTTTCTAAGAGCAATATTGGCAAGAAGACCTGACCTTTGGGTTTTAAAAGCTTTGTTTTATCTTTATGTTCTACTGAAAAAACAGGAATGTAGAAAGTGTTTACCAAATTCTGTTTGGTCTAGATCATTCATCTTTTGATACAAGAGACATAGGAGCACTTAAATTTGAGTCCTCGTGATGTTTTTTACAAAATCAGATTAAAAAAGCAAACAAAGCTGTTACAAAAAATTAACAAAATCTGAAAAATGGCACTTCAACTGTGTAATGACTAATTCTATTTTTCTTTTTTTAGATTTGGAACTAGTCTTTTACAATCCTAATACACTTGATAGTTTTTATGAAGAATGTTTATTGGATGCTTGAGGAAAGCCAATCCATAGGTAGAAAAGTTATTATTTTAAGCATAATACAGAGCCAGTATTTAATGAGATAAAATGAAATTTGGAAGATGAATCTTGTACTTTCTGTGTTTGTTTATTAAAAAAGAATACTGTCACTCTTGGTTAAACTTAAAATGCTGTTTTGTTTCTCGTTTAGGAAAACTATGAACGAATGAAAGCGCTAGTAACCGAACTCCAAGAGCAAGCAGAAAAAATCAGATTAGGTAAGTATGATAGTCTAGATTTTAGAACACTTGTTTAATTCGGTCCAAACCCCAGTTTTCTTCTTTGGATTTTTTTCCCTTGTGGCTGTACATTCCATTAATCAGTTCATTCAGATACAACATACTTGCTAGAGTAGTCATAGTGAAATTTTACCTCATTTAAATCTAGATTTACCATCTTCTGTCAGTTGAAAATTTTAAAAGTTTTACATCCAAGCTAACTCAGTTAAAAACTTAGGGTTTTTTCTAAGTAACTCAGGCTAGCTAAGAAAAATATCCATACCATTACCATGTCTTTGTTTACCACAGTATCTAGTGTTAAGACTTTTTTTTGTTTGCCAGTTGAATATCAGAGCCATATGCTAATGTCAACAAATCCATAAATTACTGGAAGCAGACAAATGAGAGCTTGGCTGATTTAGTCAAGCAGAAGATTCATTTCACTGCTAGACAGGCAAAAAGTGAGCGAGTAGATAGTGAAAACTGGATATTTAGAGTCAATTTTTAATCAGTGAAGATCTTAGTAATCAGTAGAATGTATGTTTCTAATGGCAGTATTTTTTTAAATAGATAGGATTATTAATAAATGGCTTTTACTGATACTCTTTCCACTTCACCTGCTTCCTTACTTCATCCGCTGCTGCCTGCTTTTATAACTAATCAGTTTGGCAAATGTGCTTCTGTTCAAGTTGCATGTTAGCCTCTTCACATGCAAAGAGGATTTTCAAAGACCCTTGCTGTAGTTGTACAGGCAAACAAAAGCAGATCTCTAATAGTTTAAAAGATTGAAATCTGTTTCTTCATCTTGACTTGTAAGTCTACCTGCATTAATTACAATTGACTATAATTAATGGAAACGATGAAATGAAAATGGTTTCTAAATGCTTAACTGCTGCCAGGGAATGAGCTTGCAGCTTTAATTCTCCCCTTCTTGTGTCCATCATGATACTGTTTTTCTCCGTATACTATTTCTTAAATAATGCAATTTTTTTTTACAGCTTGGAATGGAGCACAGTTAAGATTTTGTGCTTAGTGTTTTTTTCTTACTTGCTGTGAAACAAAGCTCCAGGATTTCCTGAGGAGATGCTGAAGCTCATGGACTACCTCTGTGTTTCATGGGTGTAGAGACTGTTCAGCAATTCCCTGTGTGGCTTACGAACTAATGCTCATGGCCTCCTCCACTGCTGCACGTTTTCCTGTTCTTGCCCATTACATGATAACAGGACAAGAACACGGCCCTCGTCTTCTCTCCGTCTCACGGAGCTCCACCAGGATGTTAATACACCATTTTGAGTGACATCAATTGAGATTGCTTTGCCTGTCATTTAAGTATATGAGAAGAATTAGGTACTTATGTCAAATACTTTTGAAGGATAAGTCCAACATCTTTTTCTTTGTAAGAGTTGTCTTTCAGAGGATGAGCTCTTGCTTGATGTCTTTGTAATGAATGCTTCATTCTTTATCTGTCCCTGCAGTGAGTAGGGCTTTTGTGAACCCATATCCCGTTCTACTGAGTAATCCCCAGCTGTGCAACAGGAAGATGGTCCCTGCCCCAAAGAATTTACAGGCTACAATAAGTACAACAGGTGGATTTCTGGTGATGAGCACAAGAAGCAATGGAGATAACTTTTTGTCTCCGTGACTGACAGCAATCATAGCACATCAGGAGTCAGAGTGAAGTTTTTATAGACATTACTGTAAAGAAGGAATTAAAGAAAGTTTTCAGCCTAAATGCCTCCAAGTTTGTTCTGTTGTCAGGGATGCTGCTGCTCACAGTCTACAGAGTGCAGGCCAGCATAGGGTAGAGCGAACGTCTTGATCTTAGAAGGTACAGAGCCTGGACGGGGCATTTACTTTAGTGTATGAAAAGAGGGAGTGCACAGAGATGACAAAAATCACAGGATGGAAAATTATTTTTGTGGCGTCACTCTGGGTGTAAATGAGAAGGGCAAGATGGAGGTAGTTGCAGTTATCATGATGTGGGATATTGGGAGCTTGGATGAGAGTATTAGCTCTGTGGGTGTATATGAGAGGTTGTATCTTAAGAAACCTGTACAGAAAGATTTTGCAAGATTTCAAGTTAGGGTGGATATACAGACCTAATGAACAGACTGACTCAGAAATAAATTGTGGGCTTTCTGGCGTGCCTAACAGGTAGGAAATGATGTGCATAGTGATCAAGGAAGGAGGTAAGAGAAAGGACTTAAAAGGTGGACTTAAAAGCTCTGTTTCAATGCTGCTCAGCTGACAAAGAAATCTTGAAGGCTCAGGAGAAATGTTAGCAAAATAGCACCTTCTTTATTTTGGACAGGGGAGACAATTCTAGAGTGATGAGGTGGATCAGTGATCTGTCTACATAGACAATGTTTGTTATAAGCTGTTGTTATAAAGAGGCTGAGGTGTGTCAACAAATCTTAAGTATTGAATGACATAAAGCTCTAGAGAGCAAAAGATATGATTTAGGACGACCTGGAGTAAAGAGTTGAAATGAAGCAAAGATAAACTTGATATTGAATGCTGTGTGTCTGAACTCTGCTTACAGTTTTGGAGTGATCTAAGGAAGATTGCATTCAGCATAGCTATTTTGAACCAATTTTAAGGAATAGTTTTTTTTGTAGTTCTTACTGCCGTGCTTTTGTTTGTGTGTTTGTGTTTTCAACCCTTCTGTTCTTTGCCAAGCAGTAAAGGAAAGTTTCGGACAACTGTTTTTATTAAAGTCTTTACCTCAAGACTGGCTATAAAAAATGAGGGTGAAAATAGAGTAGATTCTGAAAAGCAAGTATTTTTATCAATACCTTAAATCTGTTTGAAGTGAAAACCATTATTTATTAAATTCATTATTAAGGTCTGTACTTCAAGAACTGGGAACCTGTCAGTGCTTCCATTCTGAGTTTTAATATGTGATGATTTATCTATCTGTGTCCATAGTAAATGTAACAATTTACTGTTGTTTCACAGGAGGTGGAGAAAAAGCTCGTAAGCTTCACACGTCAAGAGGAAAGCTGTTACCCAGAGAGAGAATAGACAGGCTTATTGATCCTGGGTAGGTTTTTTCTTTTTTTCAAAAATGCTTCAGGTTCTCTTTTGCGGGTAAGCACTGCAACAGGCTTGTTTTCTCTTTAGTTTCCATAAACACTGGCAAATAACACAGTTGAAATTCTACAGTAGTATTTGAAATACTTTTTTATTAAAAATACTTTTTTAAAAAAAGAATCTCGTTTTTAAAAGCTTAGCCTTTTAAGTGAGATTCAATGGCAAAGATGGTCAGTTATTTTTTTAAATTGTGTTATATTTGTCATCATTCAGGTCTCCGTTCCTGGAGTTCTCCCAGTTTGCAGGTTACCAGTTGTATGGTAATGAAGAGGTACCAGCAGGAGGCATTATCACAGGCATCGGACGAGTATCTGGGTGAGAGATACCAGTGATCAAATTATTGATGATACGAAAAGGAAGGAGGTATCATTTTGTGTAGTTTTTAGTATTAAGATATTAGCATTTCTAGTGTTTTGTTTCTGACACTCAAAAAATTAAATAAGTTGGTATCTTAATTTGCTCAGCCTTAGCTAAAAGGGAGTGATTTTTTTTTTTTTTTTTTTTTTTTTTTTTTTTTAGTTAGTGTATCCCATATTAAAGGAGGGTACACATTGAGTTTCTGGTGTACAATGGAGGGAAGAGATTAGTGCATCAGTAAGGCAATTTTCAAAAAATAGGGCGGTATTGTAGGCTAAGAATTAATTTTGCTCATTAAAAGTACCTCCAAGACTATTGTTGAAATTAAATATGATGGTATACAGCATTATTTTAATGAGTTAAGGCACTGTGGAACAGGACATCATAGTGCTGAGACTGCTGTTGCAATGTGCATTTGAGGGAATGCAGATGAGCAGGGCTTTTTTTGAGCGTCAGGGCTTCGAGGGTCCTTGGCATGTTGCAGTTCTTAGCCAACAATCGTACTTAATTCATTAGAAATATTTTTCTCTCTCATAAATTTCTTTTATTTTTAGGGTGGAATGCTTGATTGTTGCTAATGATGCAACTGTCAAAGGTGGTACCTATTATCCCATCACTGTTAAGAAACATTTACGTGCTCAAGAAATTGCAATGCAAAATCATCTCCCTTGCCTGTATTTGGGTAAGTTTCATTGCAGAAATAGCAAATGTCTTCTGTTAAGGGCAGCTCAGGATCTCTAGATAAGACAGTACTTCCTTAAATAAATGTCAATGAGACTGTTACGTCCCCAGGTTTGACTAACCAAGTATATGTTTTAGACACACATATTCAAATGTATTTTCATCAGTACTGTTACCTCTACAGATTGATGGCAAATCTTAACTGCAGGGTACCCATCGCTTCTCAGCACTACCTTCTGCACTGCTGTAGGGCTGAGTTGATAAGGTAACATATAACTATGCCACTGTATTACTTCTTTCTTATTCCTTTCCTTTGTGTCGTGCTTGAGCAACCCATTCTATAGCCTCATCCAGTCTAAAGTCAAATTGCAGTTAAAAAAAAGAAGTTACTTTGCCTTTTAGTGGAGCATGTAGCTGTATGAGAGGACATACCAAAGAAATAAAGAATGTCTCAGTGCCAAAAGTGTCAGTAATAGTTTGGATCAACAGATTTTTACAATTTGGAATGAATGTTACTGAAGCAGAAATTTCTTTGTATGTTGTATTGCATTTTGAGTTCAGTCTGTTCAATCAGTATTTAGCCAAACCTTCATGTAAGTTTTACTTACGTGTACTTTTATTAAAGATTAAGATCAGAGAGCCAAATGTCTTTAGTGTATAACAGGTAGTATTTTCTTAGCCTGGTTTTTACAAATTCGACAGCTTTCTGCCGATGTCTGTCTGTCAGTCTCAATTCCCAGTCTAATAATTTTAGAACCCATTAGCCAATTTCAGCCAAATTTGACAGATTTGAGAGTGTGTATTCCTGTGGATTTTGTGTAAGTCAGCATCAGAGGAGAAAGACCCTTCTACTGTCTCCATTTAAAAAATGGGGTGGATTAGTCCTTTTCTGTTCTGCTTGGCTGAGCAGCTTACATAGCAGCTGAGAGGCATTAATTGGTTTGCCGGTCAGGATGCTTCTACTACTTAAAAAGTCAACATAAATGTAACTCCTGGCCAGCGTAAGTGTTTGTAATTTCTTTACCCTGCTAGTAGGCCAAACATGCAAAAAGTACTGAGAAGGATTAGAAGAAATGTGAAGTTGAAAGTATTGGTGGGGTGAATACAAGGACAGTGGGTCAGGACTTTGTTGTACTGCAATGGAAGGAGTCCTGGAGGCAAGGGGAGAGCTAAATTCTATCTTAGTCATAAAAAACAGAAGAAACTTTACTGTTTGCAAAACAACTGTATGATATTCTAGTCTGAATTATCAGCAAATTCTGTCTGTTCAGACAACTCATTTTTTTAGTGAGTTTTCAATGAGCAATTATGAGCAATTATACTGTTTTAATATCTTGTGAATTGAGGAACTATGGGACATAGATATGCCTTAGAAACAAAAGTTTAATTTTTTTTATTTCACCTTTGAGATGTATAGTCCCTGTATATATACTGCTTGTCACTCAAACCTCATTAATTACTTTACCTTTGCAATGTCTGTACCTGGGCTTGTTTCAGTTCATTTCAGTTGTGTGATCAAGAGGGAGAGCTTTGTAGTCAGTCGACACTTTGCTGACCATCTAATTTTCGTGCCATTTGAACTGCCTTTTCCCTCAGTAGTAGCCACCTAGGTGTTAATTCTCTGATGTGGACACCTGGTGCCATTTGGCACTAAGTCAGTTACTGCTGTGGGCATTTTCTTCTGTGATCAGGGATGGCCCATTTCACAACATTGGTACGTTGACCAATGGTTGGAGTTTGTCTAGTTGCCGGAGTTGATGCTGGTTTGGGAGAGCAGTTCTGCAAGGGCAGAGGGAAGAATCAAAAACCCTTGTTCACGGTAAAGCTGAATGTGAGGCGTTACTGGCTGCAGTCATGCATCGTAGTAATGTGGATATGTACTGTTGCTCATAGGTAGAAACTAATTGCCAGGAGCCAGAGTTCTCTTACGTGCTTGGCCTCTCTGTGCATTTCCTTCTAGTCTTCTGTCCTTTGAAGTCTTGTGACATGATGTATTTTCATTATTTGAGGGTGGAGAGGTAGCTGCAGTTGGAGACCTGTAAGCTGGAGGGCACATCATGAGGCAAGGACACATAATAAATGAAGATTCGTAAAGACAGTATAAAGTCTTAATTATGTCTGTATAATCAGGATGTGAAAGTACACATGCTCTACCTCTTGAACTCAGTGGTGGTTAGTCTTGCCCTTTTCTGGAACTTGTGACAGAATTGCAACAGAATAATTGATTTACAATTGTACACTGAAGGTGTTCTTAGTTTAAATGTTTTGTAGTGAGATGAGTTTAGAAATTTGTATGGGGAGGTACGATTACATCTCTAAACACATCTGAATTAATTTTTCAATAGAATGATTGGGATGGATGTTAGTTTGCAGAGTGGGAAATGTTAACTATTTTTTTTTCTTTTTTTTTCCCCCAAGAAGAATATCCTAATATACCTAGTTAATGGCAGTATATACAGCGTTAGTGATAGTAATTGCTGTGTATTTTAACTAACGTGCAGATACTTTGCCAACCATGTAAGTATATAACACTGTTTGAAGACGTATTAATATATTTTCATTCACTCTAGTTGATTCAGGAGGAGCAAATTTACCTCGGCAAGCAGAAGTATTTCCAGATCGAGATCATTTTGGCCGTATTTTCTATAATCAAGCAGTCATGTCCTCACAAGGAATTCCACAGGTAGTTTGCCTTTAATTAAGAGTGAAATGTACAAATTAGTTTTTATGCTTGCTGCCTTTATCTGGTTTCAAGGCTTATACCCATGCTTTGTTTTTGACAGCACTGTGTTGTGCTGACCTGGAGGCACTGTAAACACAGTAACTGTCCACAAAAAGTCATAGTTCGGAAGAAACTGTCTCCTTTTTTGGCCTTAGTGTTAATGACATGACCTACTTGCTCCTATCTTGGAATGGGAGAAGAAGAGACTTGACAACATGGTATGTAGGGCCGTGTGAAGAAGCACTAGGAAATCTCTTGGAACAGGTGATTATTCTGCATCAATACTGTGAAGGTCAGGACCTCTTTGTTGATGACTAGTAAATGAGACATACTTTCTACTAACAGGAGTATGCGTATGTTTACATATCCATTTTGTACAGCACTGATGTGCTGTGTGATAAAACTGCCCTAACAATGAGGTTATTTTCTAATGTATTAATGATGCGTAGAATTACTATTAGTCACAGTTCCTGGATTTAGAAGTGTTTTTGTGTCATGAGTATTTCAGGAATGCATTTGGGTCAGTTTTTTGACGCAGGTGGCGTGCTAGAGAAGGTGCACTTTTGGATCTATTAGTCATGAAGCATGTAGAACTGTTTGAGGATGTAATTTCTGATGGCAGGCTTGGCTGCAGTGAAAATGGACGACAGTGTATCGGGTCCCAATGGAGGTGAGGAAAGCAGATAGCAGGATAAAGACTGTGGACTTCAGGAGAATAGTCTTGGACTTGTTAAGGGAATTGTCAGCAGACACCTGTGAGAGGCTGCCAGGGAGGGCAAAGGTCTTTGAAGATAACCTACTCCAAATAAAGGAATGCTTCAGGAAAGCAGATGATGAGGTCGTTCCTATAGAGTTGCTGTAGAGTCAGCCAACTCCCAGCCTCTTCATGTGGTTGTGTAGTCCACTCATATACCTGCCTCTTACTCTCCTTTGCAGGCCAAGGAATTCAGGCTTATTGTGCTGTTCTTCCTACCGAAAGTGTTCCATACCTTTGGTGGTCCTAGTTTATCTTTTCTTACTAACCTTTTCCTAGGTCTCATTACATCTTTTCTGAGATATAATTTAAAGAGCCTTCTAGGTGTAGTTGTCAGTTCAATGCCTTTCACTATATATTGGCTGGATGAAAGAAGGTGAAGGAAATATTCAAGAGTGTTCCACCTGAGAAGAAGACTTGTTTTAGAACATTAGGCTTAGAAATAGGTGTTGGAACCTCAAGCAGAATAAACGTTTAGCTAACTCGCTGTTTCATCTGAGTACCGTCATGGAAGTATTTCACCACTGTATTATTTTGACATACCTGACTATTGAACTCATCATTAATGTAAAGTGGAAATAAGACTTTATTTTCTTTGTTCTTACCAACATCCATCATTGAGAGGCATGGTTGGGCTGGAACCGTTTTTATTTATTCTCTGTGAGAAGCTGTGCTGGTTTGAAATCTTCTAGTCAGAAAGGAAGAAGTAGAAGCTAATAGTTTCATTCAGTGTGAAGTAGAAGCACTGCTGATACAGTATTCCATCTGATGCCTCCTTACATAGCAGACATTGACTTTGCATGATTTCTGAGGAAACTACATTTGTTGCCTTGATACTTTTTTGGCACATTTTGGGAGCAAGTCAGACTTCAAACCTTCAACCATCTTTTCCTCTACCAAAGAATACTGAAATCCATTGCCTCCAGAGAAATCCAAGGCTGAAGATTTCAACAATACACTAAATCTCTAAAGAAAGTTCAGCTTCTGCAGTTCTTTTCTTTCCAACAATAAAAGTGGAGCAATGTAATGATTAGCTAGGTCTCCAGAGGAAGAACACTGTTTATTTAGAACAAAATATTTAGGAAAAAAGACAATTTGGAAGCTGGCCATCCTGCAGATCACTGGTAGGTCTAGGTTGTACTTTAGGTTTAGATATGTGAATAAAATCAGTCCCAGCATTTTTGTGGAACAGCATGTGTCAAAGGAGACCGTCACAGGGCTGTTCTGCTGATTTATCTTTTAAGTAGAAGTTTTGGTAAACCTTATTTTTGCTAGAGATTCCAGTCATTCTCTCGATGGGAGTAGTGATTTTTAGGTGTTATGTCAAGGATGAACATTTGCAAGGCTGAAAATACTGATGTTAGGCAGGACCTTTCTCAAAGTGCCTGACTCTAAATTCGTGCTTTTCGGCTGTCTTCCTGAGTATCTTGAAACAACTTTAATGTATTTGTAGAATTCCTTATGAAGTTGAATTTGTCTTTATTTCGATTACCATATAGTGTTGCATTAAGAGTAGCATTATACTCCTATACAATAAAAAGTGTAGGAAAGATTGGCCTTTTAATAAAACACATTTCTGTTTGATATGATGCTGATGAAAGTTTAACTTTCTTGGTATGACACTGATGAAAGTTTAACTTCTTAAAATAATTATAGAAGACTGGGAAAAATTTTTTACTGAAGTGCTTCCTTCATTTGAAGGACATAATACAGGTGTATTTTGTTTGGGAGATGTTTCTATCCTTTATTTTTTTTCAAAAAGACACTATTAACATTTGTAAATCTGCTGTTGATGCTGTGCTAACAGACTGTGGTAGAGAGAATCATCTTCCCTGTCTGAGAGGATGTTTCATTAGGAAATGGTGTTAGGAAATTATGCTCTCTCTGATTTCCGTTCTGCTTAATTCTTCTGACATGAGTGTCCAGATGTTGTTTTGTCTCTGCTGTTCCTTGTTGTGGCCTGCCTCAAGGTCTGTTTTATCAATTCATCAACCCTTCTCATTTTGCCTTTAAAGTGCTTGCTGCTTTTACTTTTTTTTTTTTTTCCAGTTGCCTATGGTGCTTTTAATTTCCCTCTCCACTTTTACCTGTGACTAATTTATTATACTCCTACTACAGCTTTAAATTGCATTGATGTCTGTATGGCTGTGAATCAGAAAGCTGTGATTAGTTTTTCATTAGCCACTTCCTAAGCTCTCTCACACTCATACACTGCATGGATACAGTGGGCACCTGATCAGTGGGTATGAAATACTGTATATGCGTTCAGAACTTTTGATTTTTATTGCACTCTTAAGTAATTTCCTATGCAGTAATTCAAAAAAGTGAAGTCAGGAAGTAGCACATTAGTTGGGAGTTTGAGGCTGTGCTATTTGACAGGTAGATTTTGGTTCTTCCAGTATAGACATATTCCAATTTATGTACTGGAAAAAGTAACACCTGAATTACAGTTTAAATGCAGGCACATTTTTCATCATAAGCATGGTAAAATTAACAGTAGGAAAAAACTACAACTCCTGGCGGAAAAAATGAAATTAACTTTTTTCCCAAGTTTCTCCCCTTTCTAGAGTCTTATATTATCTTCGTGTTTACCTGGAGGTATTTGTTAAATGCACAACAGAAATACTGTAGGTTAATGGAGTGATTCTGAGTAAAGTTCAGAAAAGATTCTGGAAACTGTTTGCTGAAAAAGCTGTTTGATTTGATGATAGCAGCTTACATAGTTCATTCACTCCTGCTTAGGTACGGATAATGTGATTTGGAAGTTTTATTTGTGTGTGCTGTTTTCTTTTAAGAGCAAACATTATCCTTTAACACAGAACACTACTCAATGTTGCTTTAGAAATATTTCCAAACAATGTTAACATAAAATAACATTAATTTATGGTTTTGTTTTGAGGGTTTTTTTTTGTGATTGTGAAATAAAGGGTTAGATTAGACAATTACTTCTTTCTTGTCTGCCTTTTCCCTATGAGTATTCCATTTCTTCTGCCTTAGAAGCTGTTTTGAAAGGGTCTTTGGTGGAGCTTCCCTGAAGGAGAAGTTAAGTTAGAAACTTCACTTTCATGATCACGTGCTATGATATTCATCATGTCTGGGCTGAAGTCAGTTTTGTAAAAGTGTCACCCAAATATTACTGGTAGAAAATGTTCCTTGGGTAGATGTTCATCTCAAAATTAGGCATAAAGATGAAGCAGAGATTATTTGTGCTAAAGCCTATAACGAGATACTCAAGACACTTAGAAGGGGCAGAATTAATTGTTTGATCCATTGAGGAACTGAAGTTACATAGTAGTAGATGTAAGGAATTCTCTTCAAAGGATGTCAACATTGATGAAATTATGCCAATAAGCAACAACTGAAGCTCTTACTTAAGCATAAATACCAGGAGCAACCTCTAGGTTTCAGCTTTATACCATACATTGGTAAAAAAAAAATTCATGTTAGAACATGCACCTCTTCAAACGTTTCACATACATAGCTCAATGGTAATTTGTATGTGAATTTTCCTGCAGGGTGGCCTGATGATCATAGTTAAAGAAATTGTTGAAAACTAGAGAGACTTCCTGTTTTTCTGAAGTAAAGCTAAAACATAAATAAAAAGTTTGCTGTCAGGCAAAAATAATCTTGCAGTGCTGTCCCAAAACCTGTATTAAAATCACTGCAACATATAATAGTAGCATGTGCATTTACTATTTTTAAGAGTTGAAAATTCATTAACTTGTCTTTTTTGTTTTCTTAACAGATTGCAGTAGTAATGGGATCCTGTACAGCAGGAGGAGCATATGTACCTGCAATGGCTGATGAAAGTATTATTGTTGGCAAGCAGGGAACAATATTCTTGGGAGGGCCACCGCTGGTAAGGAAACGGAGGTTTCTAGTAAGCTCGCCCCCAAAAAATTTGTGCTCCTGGCAGTTGTACAGCTTAAACTATTGAGACCTTTCTTGGTGAGACATTCTGTAGATTAGTTTGCATTTTTTTAAGTATATCTGAATGTTTATGTCCTAAATTAAATCTTCTCTGTCTTTTAGAGGTTTATATATAGTTCAGACTTTGTTAAGGTGTTTTTATAGTACTGCTTTTAGATTGCCATGCACATTTTAAATTATAAAAATGCTCTTCTGCATTCAGTTATATAGTCTCTATGACTTAAAATTAAAAAAAAAAAAATTACAAGCATGTATATTATATCTTGGAGTCAAGATCAGAGAACTTCAGAAGCAGGATTGATCTGCTATATATTGTGTCAGTTTACAGACAAAAGAGATGCACTTACAATGGAGTTTGTCATTATTTCCTTACTTTCTAAGTAAGGAAACTGTTCCTGAGGACACTGACCTGAAGAACTGGGAATTAAAACTTGCTTTATTGTGGAACTCATAGTGAAATCTGTGACTGTGCAAAATATTGCAGTATAAAACAGCTTTAAAATTATAGTAGCTTGGCTCCAACAGGAGAGAGAGTGCTTGAGAGGGGTTTGGTTTTTTTAGAACAGCTGTACCAGTGTATGTTCTAGTGTAGGCTCAGTTTTATACTGATACAAATAATAATCTGTGCTAACAAAGATTGGTTCACTTAACACAAGCTTCATAATAAGAAAGGAATTTCCAGTAGTAAACGTTATGTTAGTGCTAGAGCTCACAGGTAGGGCAGCACCCAGCACAACTATTCTAGTTTCAATGAAATCTGGTTAAGCTTGTTTTTTCCAAATAGTTAAATATTTGTCTCATTGAATTTGTCTGAGGCAGCACATTGGCTCTGTTTTGGTTATAATCTTTTGGGAACTTGTAGGCATGCTTCCTGTGACAAAGCTGAGCACAAATCAAATTCCTCTCGAAAGTCCTTACAGCTTGAACACCTCTAAATGGAGAAATCACTTTGTAATGGCATTGTTAATGAAGACACTGCTCCATTCAATTCCTGTAGTAATAGAGGAGGAGGAGTCTGCTGGAAGTCACTTCTTTCCACTACTTCAGACACTGGGAAAACGTAGAAGGTCCCATAAACTAAGGGAAGACAACCACTGACAATTCATAATGTCGCTGGCATATTGAAAGCAGCCGGGTGGGGGACACACACACCACCCCCTGTAAGTAAGAGGATACTTCGTTACCTACCATAATAAAATAGGTGTTTGGCTTGAAGCATTTTATTATTTCAGTGGAGGCTTTCCAAGTTGATGAGAAGAAAAAAGTAGTCGGCAAAAGCAGATGAAGTAATTAGTAGCAACTGTGTAATTTAACCCTAATTTATTTAGTGCTCATTAGAATTCAAAATTCTAGAATTTGTCTGTTGGAATTTCTTTGTCAGTAATTGTTTCAAACCTCTTACCTAGGTTTCTGTTTCTTTTTATCTTGTATTAGTCCCTTTCAGCCTGTTGTTTATGTGTAAATAAAGACAAATCCTCAAAATTAAGCAATTTTCTCTTAATTTGTCACTGTAATTTAGATATTAGGAGTTTATTGGTGAAAAATGGCATAAATAGGAATGAAGATACTAGTTGAGAATAATATTGGTTGAGTGAGTAACATTGGGTGATTCATACATCTTTCTATTGAAATAAAGGAATTAGTATGATGAAATAAATTAACTTTTGCATCATACTGCTATTAGCTTGGTTATTATGTTACAAATAACTATTCCTGCTTGCAGGAACACCTGAGCTGTCTAAGTACAAACCCTTTCTAGGTCCAGCACAGTTCATTAGCTTAGAGCCAACGGTATATAAAGTGGCAGTACTGCCTCTGAGGCTTGCTCAGGTTCAGAGTAAGTTGTTGCAGAAGCTCAGCCAGTAAATCTGAAAGACCTGAGCAAAATCAGCTCTTCTAACATGGCATTTCCATTGGCAAGAGTGCTGGGGAGTGCTGTGCACCTTGAGTGATTTTGCTTGGAGCTGTGTTAGAGCTGGAAAGGTTCATCAGACCCTGAGAGGTCCCTTGGGGGCACTGAGTAATGTGTCCTGGAGAGCTCAAAGCCAGTTTCTTTCAAGCTCCATCATTAAGCAGATTCAAACTAAGACAGCTAATACCCAGTACTACCCAGGATGCTGGCTAGGAAGATGAAAAAAGGGAATCAGACTCTCTTGTTCTAAGAGGATGGTAATCATTTAACATCACAACGGAATTTAGATTATGCATGTCTATCACTGAGATGCAGCGCAGGAGATTTTTGGCAGAATGGGCGGCTGAAAAAGAGTGGCCTGAGTCAGGTCTCAAAGGGAAGACTTGCCTAGGCAAGTCAGTGACTGCAAGGATGTTGTGAAGTTAGAAAGGGTGAAAACTTTTCACCACTGCCAGAGGAAGATTTCACAACTATCCTCCAATTTAATTTGTTCCTTAGCAACCTGAAGATGTAATGATCCTTATCTTTGTGCGTATAGATCAAACTTTAATATCACTACCTGTCAGCTTTTCTGTTTGGTAGAGCTTTCATATTCTCACTGAAAATATTTTGCTTGCCTTTCTCTAAGCATCAAAATTACTTCAGACTCCCATAGAAACTTCTGTTCCATGTTGTAGCAGATATTGTAGCCATTATTGTGTATGCTCTGTTCCCTGAAATGCCTTTCCTATATGAAGAAAGTTGGATTGGATTTGTTTGTCAAATTTGTCTATATTTTCGTTCTGGGGACTCTTGTACACGTCAGCCTGATCTATTGTGAGAAATGCACATTTTATCCAAAGTTTGTGTTCATTTCTCCTGATGATTGCAATGTGAAGTGGCTTGAACAGGGATTTCATTGAACATCCCCACATAACTTGTCAAGGCTCTACTTGCAGTCTGTTAGAATGTAATGAAATTTAAGAAAGTTAGTACTATTTGAACTATGGTTTGTAGAATACTCTATTGCACTGCAGTACCTGGGAAGATGATGGAGCAAATAATCCTGAAATATATTTCCAAAAACAAGGAGGACAAGAAGGTGACTGTGAGTAGTTGGTGTGGATTTTCTATAGTGAAATCAGGCCTGACCAAACTGATAGCCGCTACATACTGAGACGACTGGCTCAGTGGAAGCAGAGAGAGCAATGGATAGTTTATGTTGACTTTGACAAGGCTATTGACACGGTCCTCCATAACATCCTCAACAAACTGATGAAGTATGGGCTGGGAAAATGAGTGAGCAAATGAATTCCTGCAGTGAGGTGGCCCGAGAACTGGCTGAACTGCTGGGCTCAAGCTAGAGGTCAGTCACTAGTGGTGTAGCCAGAGGTCAGTACTGGGGCCAGTGCTGCTGTTTAACGTCTTCATTGATGACCTGGATAATGGTCCAAAGTTCACCATCAGCAAATTTGCAGATGATAAAAACCTGTGAGGACTAGTTAACAGAGCAGATGATTGTGCTGCCTTTCAGAGGGACCGCAACAGGCTGGAGAAAGGGGCTGAACAGAACCTTTTGAAATTAAACACAGCAGGCAAACGCCCCATGGAAGGAATAATCCTGGGCACCAAAACAGGCTGGGGACCAACCTGTTGGGAAGACGCTTAGCAGAAAAGACACAGTAGGTCCAGTGGACACCAAGTGAATGTGGGCCAGCAATGTACCCTTGCAGCAAAGGCAGCCAGCCACATCCTGGGCATGCATGAGGGAGAGCGTTTCCAGCAAGTCAAGGGTGGTGATCCTTCCCATCTACTCAGCCCTCATAAGATACATGCGGGGTACTAGGCCCGGCTCTAGGCTCTCCAAAACAAGAAGGCATGAACATAACTCGAGTGAGTCAGTGAAGGTCCATGAAGATGATGAAGTGACTGGAGCATCTGTGATGAGGAGGGGCTGAGAGAGCTGGGACTCTTCACTGGCAAAGAGATGGCCCAGGTGGCATCTATCCATGTGTATTAATACCTTGCAGGGAGGAGTAAAGATAGCAGAGCCAGGATTCTTAGTGATGCCCGGTAACAGGTCAGAAGGCTACAGGGCACAAACTGAAATACCGGAAATCATATTCAGGTGCAAGAGAACAGTTTTTTACTGCAAGGGTGGTCATGCTGAACCAAGTTGTCCAGAGACCATGTGGAGTCTCCATCCTTGGAGATACTCAAAATTTTACTGTAAATGGTCATGAGCAATCTCCTCTGATTGACCGTGCTTTGAGTAGGGGAGTTAAACTAGTCAGTCTCGCAGAGCAGCTGGCAGACCCACAACTCCAATTCTATGATTTGGAGAAGGAAAACTTCACCTCTGTAGAAGAGGTAAAAGGCTATTTTTGTAAAGTTGATTAAAATGAGTGTATAGATTTCTTCATTACTAGAAATCAGTGCTCTGTTGAGATTTGTTTGAAGTTCTGCAGTAGTCACAGAATCACAATATGTTATAACTGCATACTGTGTCAGACGCGTATAGAGGGATGTACAGAATTATTTCATAGAACCATAGAACAGACTCATAGAATCATGTAGGTTGGAAAAGACCTTTAAGATTATCGAGTCCACCTGCAAACCTAGCACTGCCATGTCCACCACGTCCCTAAACGCTACATCCACACGTCTTTTAAATACTTCCAGGGATGGTGACTCAACCACTTCCCTGGACAGTCTGTTCCAGTGCTTGAGAACCCTTTCAGTGAAGAAATTGTTCCTAATATCTCTTAAAAGTCTCCTCTTCTGTTCATTGTTTAATGAAGACTCAATTACGTCTCTGACAGAAACTTTTCATTAATTAGCGTCAGAATGCCACACCTTCATATTACATGGGTAGCCATTCAAATTTAAAAGCAAAAATCCTGCTAGTGAAGAAATATCTATACTTAATTCTACAGACTTGACAGTTTGGAAGTGTGTGCTTGTATATATTGATATATTTAGTGTGCTTTGGTTTTAGGCACGAAACTTTGAAATCTGTTTTGGAAGCAATTATAGTTTTCTCTTCCCTTGTCTCTTATGCCACCCTGTACCTTCCATGTGTGATGAATGATGGTTTCACCAGCTTGCAAGGAATCCTTTTCAAAGCAGTTACAGTAGAGTGGAAATGCATCAAGAAGTCTTTTTTTTTGCCATGCAGTAAATGAGACTGCTTTGTTTTAAGAACAAGGTCTGTCAGGTCTAAGATTTGACAGATCTAGGATTTAGATTGTGCATTCCAGGTATTTTTGTAGAGACATTGTATTTGATCCAAACAGTTTTGTGCCATTAATTAGCTTTTTCAAAAGAAATTATTTTTACAAAATTATTTTGTGTTTATTGGAATATTTAGAAAATAAAAACTAGTAATGATTGTTCTATAGTAAATATTTAAATAAGTAAGTTAAAATTCACAGAATAAGAGTTTGTGTAGAGAAAGCACAGTCGAAGAATGCTAAGTTTCAACTGAGGTATTGTTTGAAACTGCAGGAAATTATGGCATTTTAAATTGATTATTAAGTGCTAAAAATTTTTTGTGAAAATGCATGTTCATAAATCTAAAGGATATGTAGGTATACTCACACTAATAATGGACACAGCAGTAAATACAGCAGTAAGAGGAGAATCTCAATAAAAAACATATTAATGCTAGAATATGGATACAAAGTCAGAAAAATAAAGTATTTTGACAAGATTCTGTGTTGTCATATTTTAAATGCTCTGAGGAAGAGTAATTGAGGAAATATTGACAAAGAAGCATTTTGCAAAGATCTCTTGTATTGCAATAACTAAGCCAATATCAATACTAATGCAAGACAAGTGTCAACTCTGAAACTTATTTTCCTCTTCTTCTGGTAGGTTAAAGCAGCAACAGGTGAAGAGGTATCAGCAGAGGATCTTGGAGGGGCAGATCTTCATTGCAGGTTTAAAAAAAATATTTTCCCAAAGTTAATGTTTTCTATCCTTTAGACTTTAGTAGGGTGTATATTATTTTTATTTTTAAATTTATTTTATTTTATTAATTTATCTTTAGATATTATTTAAACTGTATTTAGGTTTGGAAAATTAAAATTTTCTGTGTCCTTATCTGGTGCTGATGAATCATTTTGTTCTTAGAGTAGAATAATTGTCTTACGTCACTCTAGTTAGGATCTTCTTTCCTTCATTTACTATTTTAAAATACTTATGTGTCTAATGTACTGCAGCATCACACATAATATGGAGGACTTTTCTATACAGTTTAATACTGAATGTTAATAAAATAATGCACTTTGAGAAAGAGAATATATTTTTCAGATAGTCTTTATTGCTGTCAGTTAGAACTTAACTACAAACAAGATGAATATAGCTTGTGTGTTTTGTAAAAGAATACTTACCAAAATGAAGAATTCTGCACACTTTTGAGTTCTAAAATGAAAAGAATAGTGAACAAAGTTAGATATTTCTGTACAGTAAGTTAAGCATTACTGTAAAATAAATGCTTAATTTTTACTTCAATTTACTGAAGTGAGTAAAGAATTCTTTTGAAGGGCAGTTCATAACATTTCTGTAAATGTATGTTTTCTTTATAATTTCAAGTTAAATTTCCATTTGATCAATGTTTATCATCTTTTTAGTGTCATTTGAATTTTTTACTTCCTCGAGTTGCTATTCTATCTCATATCTGATAACTTGAAGGTACTGTTTCAAAGAAAAGTTCAGACATGGGTTTTATTTTGAAAGCAATTTCATAATAGAACATGGAGAGCTATATTGTAGCATCTAAATTTTAAAGATAAATATAAAACTTTTCAAGTCTTACGATTTGAAAAACCTAAAATTTTCATTGACAGGTTTGGGGTTTTTTTTAAAGTCTTCATATTGCTATTGTTGTTTATATACAGAAAATCTGGTGTAACAGATCATTATGCTTTGGATGACAATCATGCACTTCATCTAGCAAGGAAAGCTGTAAGAAGTTTAAATCTCCAAAAGAAAATAGACGTAAGTGTATAGAATCTGAAAACACTGCATTGTTTAAATTAGGAATACTCCTCTTCATCTGATTTACACAACACATTTTTGACTTTAGACACTTTGAAAATGAGGTTATGATTCTTGTCCTAAAAGGTTTCTCCAGTGTTTCAGTTCTGCAGTTACATTCCTGCTGCATTATTCCCAATAAAATCACTGGGATTACATGCAAGAGTGAAGCAACTAACTAGAACAGTGCTTCAGAATCACAGCATTGCACTTCAAGATTAACCCTGTCTTGCAAGGTGTTTAATTTTAAGCCCACACGATCATTCCTCTGGACTTCAAATTAGATATCTGCTAAAGCATCTTTTCGAATATACTTTTTCTACAATTATTAATGAAGGGTGTAAAACTGAGGGGATAGACCTAAATCATGTCATTATATTGTATTGATTTAAAAATTCCTTGTAGGAAACAGGATGGATAGCTTATAGGGAGGAATTGCCTTAACTTATTTTGGCAGGAGACGCAAGAGGGTGAATTGAAGATTAAAGCTCAGCAGCTGAAGGAGGCAAAGTGTTGTATTCAGTAGCGTGGCAAAAATCTTCATCATTTTTTCAGAATGCTACCTGCCTAATAGGGCACAGGGAGAAAGTAAGCAAATAGGAGGACATGCCTAATTTTTGATCGTGTGGAGAAGTGGAGCACGTGTGGAGGTACACGCAGGAGTAGAAACAAAGGTAACAGTAAGTGAGAAGTGTTACCAACCATCAGTTTAAGAAACTTAATCATGATGCAAAATGAGGACAAGCCAGTACAGGCATTTTGATGTGGTTGATGAAGAGAAGACTGTGCTCAAAGCAGTTGGGAAATTAATTGTTGTTTGTTTTTTAAAGTCAAAACATAGACTAATAATTCCTTTGTTGTGTAAATTGTTTTGTTAAATTGGTACAGGTGACTATAGAACCATCAGAAGAGCCTTTATTTCCTGCCGATGAAATATATGGAATAGTTGGCGACCAGCTAAAAAGAAACTTTGATGTCAAAGAGGTATGAATATAAATGCAAGATCCGCTTGCCCATACGTGCATGCACTCAGTTTTCTTGAAGGAAATCACTCTTTGTGTCATCATAGTTTGTCTACAGAAATCTAATTTGGGGGTATACAGTGAATGTTGAGATTTCAAAACATCTTTTAATGTATTTTTTACTATTTTTATCCAGCAGATTCATTGCAATGGCAATGACATGTTCAAAATATAGCCTTTTGGTTATACTTTTAAGAAGGATGAGCAAGGATGAGAGATTGATAAAATTCTGGAAAAGCTGACAGAAAATAGGGAACTTTGCATTGGTAAAGCATTCTATAGGCATGCCAAGTGATGTGATAGCTTTCTTTTTTTGTTAATCCTGTGAAAGTAAAGAACAAATATTTAATTTATGGAGTAAACCACAGACAAATCACTGCTCTCCCAACCACATATGGAGACTATAGTACTCTACTGCAGGTCTCGTGTAATTATTTGCCTCAGTTCTTCATCTGAGACCACATCCTTTCTCATATTTTCTGTAGATCTCATATTCAGAACCTTTTTCACTGCCAACCAAGTATTTATTTTAGGAAATGTCTTAGTATGTATCGTTTTTAAAATAATTTGTCAGAAATTACTGGGATTTGCTTTGCATTAAGGGAAAAAAAGATGAATGCTTGTATTGAGTCTCACACTACACTCTCAGAAGATGTAATAGCTTGGATTTATGTTCTTTTAAAGTTGAAATGAATATCTTCTGGCAAATGTCTTGCTAGCAATGGATCTGCAGTTATACAAATTGGCTCCTTTTCATCTCAGAGAAACCCCAGAACAGATCTTCATTATTTTTGTATGTCACAAACTTCAGCAAAGCTGAAAATAAACTTCCCTGTAAGAAAGTGACTCATGAGTGTATATGGTTTTCTCCTTCTAAATGTGAGTCCATTGATTAATGTTTCATATAACCAGTAGTAGCATTTTTTCTTTGAAATGTAACTAATCAGGAAAACTTTGTTCTTGTATAATTTAAACTATTTGGTTAGAATATTCTTAATCTTGTAATTCCATTTTTTATAAACATGTAGATAAATCACACTTTGAAAAGTAAATGGGCTTTGCCCACCATCCAGACTATTTATATGGTGGGCTGCTTAATGTTCTCTAAATGGAAAGAATTTATTTTAAGGTATATGTTAGCATCATCTTTCTTTCTAAACAAATTAAAAACTATGAAGGATTAAGAATTTCATTTTATTTTTCTATTTTTTTCTTAAGGTCATTGCTAGAATTGTAGACGGAAGTAAATTTGATGAATTCAAAGCCTTATATGGGGATACTTTAATTACAGGTATTTAGAAAGATATTGTAATTATTCTGTATATGATCCCACTTGGTTTTATAGTTGCATTCATTCTGTTTGGCTCACCCATTGTAATTGTTAATGATGTTTTTATTGAAAAGAATAGCGATTTCTGTTACAAGAGAAAGTATTACCTTTATATGTTATGGTAAAATAAATATATGTCAAAATTTACAAATTTATCTTTCTCCTTCAGGATTTGCAAGAATATTTGGTTATCCAGTAGGAATTATTGGAAACAATGGAGTTCTCTTCTCAGAGTCAGCAAAAAAGGTAAATAAATAGATTGTTAACTTCTTTACCATCGAGAAACAAAACTTCTGGTGGACAACTTGCTCTTGAAATGAGGACCTTTTTTAAATAATGAAAGTGGACTGGCTCCACATTTTTCATGTAAACATGAAATAGCTTAACAAGCTGTAAAAGTAATTTACCATATTTTAGAAACAGTGTTCTGAAGATTTTTCTGGTATGAAGTGGACAGGTCAATAGGAAAATATAATTAGAAAAACAGCATTTGAATTCGTGTGACTACAACACAGTTGAAATAGTATATCCTGAAACTTAAGAGTTAGTACAAGAAAAGTCCATACTGATTGCATAAAATACCCTGTTAGTTATAGTTTCTAACTTCTCAACTGTGAAGTACTACAATAAATCACATCATTGTTTTTGCAATAACTGGAAAATTTCAAACTTGGATTCCAGTACCCAGTTCATTTAATTTTCATACCTGCTGCAACAGCTCCTGGTGCTTAAACTAATGAGTGAAAATGTGCAGTCTCATAAAATGTGTAAACTAAAATACCTGTTTTGTGACCTAAAGGGCATCTTAGATGGAATATTATGATTGCATTACGGTTAACAGTGCTTTACAGATTGAGGTTGGGGGATTGGTGGTGATAAAGAGTTTCTGGGTATGGCAGACTGGTTATTTAGCTTGTTCTATGTTGTTTGGTTTCATCCTTTATTTTTTCACGAGACTACAGTCAGTTGAATTTTTTGTAATAACAGTCATATATGGTAGTTTTGTTCTAGCAGGCTCCTCAAGCTAATGGTGAGGAAATCAGTATTGAAAATCTATAGGAAAAGGAAGCCTTGATGAGACATTTGGAGAAAGGAAGTAATTTTACTTGATTTATTGCTGTAATAAAACAGTACATGAAATTGAGTTTCATGTACTGAAGGAATACTTTCAACTTGGAGCACTGCAGTAAGTGACATTGTTTTCGGCTAGCATTTGGTTTAACACAGTTATTTACAAGGTGAAAATAACTCTTTCAGTATTTTTCTGATAATTTAGTGCTGCAACTTTTTTCCTACCCATGAAAAAAATGTAAGGAATCTTCCTCTGCTGACTTTTGGTGGCATATCGGCACTGTAAGAGGAGATGGTCAAGTTTAACTTGTTTCACTTCTAGAGAGACCTGACCTTTGTCGATGATGTTGCTTCTGTAAGCAGCATAATCTTAACAATACTTTTCTTTATCTTTTCCATTTTTGTAATGAATTATGGCACAGGCGCATCTTTTTCTGTGATCATCACTAGCTTTTCTAGTGCTTCTCTGAAAAAGCTAGCTAAATATTATGCTTTATGATTTTTCTCTCTTTTTTGTTTTTGTAAATTTTGCTGGTTTTGTTTTGTGAAGAGGTTAGAGATTTTTTCAGTTCTGTGCTACGTGGTGGTTTTTTTTTTACCAGCAGTGTGTAAATAATCTGAGGAACTACATCGATTTAGATTATTTCTAGTTGAAAAAATCTGTAATCAATTTGTTGTAATCTGCTATTTATATCTTTGCTAGGAAAACGGTCTTTTCTGCGAAAACAGGGAGAAGGCATCTGCCCTGAGAAAAAGGAAAGTATGTTACAGCAGTTGGCAGGACCATGAGCAAATTGTGTATGTGGGCCTTTCCCAGTTTCAGAGAATAATTTTCTGCTGTACAGGAAATGAGGAGATATTTTTTTCAGACTGACTGTCTTAATTTCCATTACATAGTCTTGCAAAACTTGATGTCAGGTGCCACACTGTGAAGCTGTCTGAGGTTTAACTCCATACTGGCTGGGTCAAAACAGTTGAACTTTTCAATATCAGCAGTAATATTTTTTGAGGATATTATTTCTGCTTTACCCTTGGACTCAAACATTTTTGGCATTTTCTTACTTCTGCTAGAGTGAATGCATGTTTTGCAGTTGATTTTGGATGAAGTGGAAGTAGTCAGCACTTCGTGATGTAAATACTCCCATGGATTTCAGTGGAAGGAGACTCCAGTGTGCTGGTGGTGATAGTTTCACTGATCCAACTTTTAATGGCTTTTTTTTATTATTTTCTTTCCTCTCCACAGGGTACACATTTTATCCAGTTGTGTTGCCAGAGAAATATTCCCATTGTGTTTTTGCAGAACATTACAGGTGAATAAGCTCAATATTTCGAAGTTTCACTATGTTGTAGGCTTTGTTGTTAACTGTTGAGGCTATGACTTTTAGACAGCATCTTGTGTGCTTTGTTGTACCTACATCTCCAGCCTCTTCTGAAATCCGCTGAAGGCTGCCTTATGATATGTTCTTCATTTTTATCTGCATATGCTATAAAGCACATAGTATGATATACAGCACAGTATAATATTAAGTCAGTGAGCCTTTTTTTTTTCATGTTGTAATTCTTTAGGTTTCATGGTTGGTAGAGAATACGAAGCTGGAGGGATAGCAAAAGATGGTGCCAAGATGGTAACTGCAGTAGCTTGTGCCAATGTACCTAAAATAACAGTGATTATTGGTGGTTCTTATGGAGCTGGAAACTATGGGATGTGTGGAAGAGCATATAGGTAAGTTACTTCAAACTATGACAGGAGATAAGACTAAGTTAAGAGAATGTAACCTTGAAGTACCATTCTGAAAAACTATCTAAACTCTTGCAAAAGTTGTGCTATTTGGAGAACAAAACAGCAGTCAGTGAAGACGGTCATAAGTAAATAACAACCTGACAAACTTGTAGAGATTGATAAGCTCATAATTAACCTTCAAATGGGTGATGGAGTAGATTTTCTAACATGTAAACATGCTGACCTGCTTTTCTCCCATTTTAGCTCTTGGAGGAAAAATTGTACAGTCCTAAACAATCATTAGGTAGTATGGGCTGGTCCTTTATTCTGCATTCATATGAAGAGTACCAGCGCTTGTGTAAAAAAATTCTTATTAACTTTAATGAGCCTGCTTTTATGAATAATGTTTGCAGAAGCCCTGAGGATTTATGTTTTTGACCCTTTGGACATGACTCACGTAATTTTTTTTTTCATTTTTCAAGGTCCCTGATACTATTGAAGAGTTGTTGGTGATATTTTTAAAGGGAAAAATTCCTAGGGGGAGGTCTAAGATGAAGAGACTCAAGAAAGAGCGAAATAAATTTTTAAGGTGCTTTAATATAGGAAATGAGCAGAATTCTTAGATTTTCAAACATAATGCTGCAAGCATTGAAGTACCGTAATTTGCATTCTTTAAAAAACGACACATTGTGAGATCGCCATGCATAAAAATGAATTCTTAGCTGAGTGGGAATTGGTTCTTTACTAGGAAATAAGGTAATGTCTTATTTTAGTATTTAATATGTATTTTTTCAGTCCAAGATTTCTTTATGTGTGGCCAAATGCTCGCATATCGGTGATGGGAGGGGAACAAGCTGCAACTGTTCTCGCTACAATAGCTAAGGACCAAAAAGCAAGGGAGGGAAAACAGGTACATCTTTCTTCTTTCATTTGCAGTAACACCATTATTATTTACTGTTTCCCTGGAGTTGCTCACTTGTGAGCTAGGAAGGGGTTTTACAGAGCAAGACACCAATGAACTATCATTCAGTGCACCTAGTGCACTCACAAACGTGAAGCGTTTGTGAAATGTTACTGTTCACATCGTCTAAATGTGTAGAGTTGCATAGTCCTTCACTTGGGGTGTAAAAACCCCAAGCATTGCTACAGGCTCGGGGAAGAGTGGCTGGAGAGCTGCCTGGCGGAGAAGGACCTGGGGGTGTTGGTTGACTACCGGCGTGATATGAGCCAGCAGTGTGCCCAGGTGGCCAAAAAGGCCAATGGGATACTGGTGTGTATCAAGAATAGTGTGACCAGCAGGAACAGGGAAGTGATCCTGCCCCTGTACTCGGCACTGGTGAGGCCACACCTGGAATATTGTGTCCAGTTTTGGGCCCCTCGTTTTAAGAGAGATATTGAGCTCCTGGAGCGGGTCCAGAGAAGGGCGACTAAACTGGTCAAGGGGCTGGAAAATAAAACTTATGGGGAGCAGCTGAGGGAGTTGGGGCTGTTTAGCCTGGAGAAGAGGAGGCTGAGGGCAGACCTGATTACAGCCTACAAATACTTGAGAAGGGATGGTGGGGAGGTAGGGGAAGGGCTCTTTACATTAGTGATGGGCGATACAACAAGAGGAAATGGGCATAAGCTTAGTCAGGGGAGATTCAGGTTGGATGTTAGGAAGTATTTCTTCTCTGAAAGGGTTGTCAGCCACTGGAATAGGCTGCCCAGGGAGGTGGTTGAGTCCCCATCCCTGGACGTGTTTAAGAAAAGGGTGGATGATCTACTTAGGGATATGGTTTAATGGGAGATTAGGGACGGTTGGACTGGATGATCTCTAGGGTCTTTTCCACCTAGAAATCTATGAAATCTATGAAATCATTCATGACGTTTCTTATCTTGCTTAAAAAGAGGAGTATTTCTAGTATCATCATCTTTCTGTATTTTGTGCATCAGATTACTAGTTATGCTCAAGATGAGTAGCCAGGGATCTTCCCTGGTTTGGGAGTATAAGGAGGAATATGTGAGAATGAAGTGGCTTTCCAGCTATTTTTGAAGTAGGCAGTTTTTCAGAAAGCTGATCTTCAAATTATTCAGTGACTGAAAATTTTGAAATTTATAAAGCAGAAGTCTGTAGAGGTTTGGAAAAGATTTTGACTCATTTCAACATTTTAATTGAAAATTGGTGGTATTTTGTTTAATAATCTTTTCTGGTTTCTCTG
Source organism: Tauraco erythrolophus (assembly GCF_009769465.1). Classification (NCBI taxonomy): domain Eukaryota; kingdom Metazoa; phylum Chordata; class Aves; order Musophagiformes; family Musophagidae; genus Tauraco; species Tauraco erythrolophus. Next base: position 51,040,256 of record NC_141496.1, on the reverse strand, counting down.
TACACTCTTTTCTGCTGTGTTTTTTAAATTACATGGTTTATGTTTATACTGGTGCCTTGGTACCATAAGAAGTGATCTTATTGTGATGTCTTAAAATTTCTTGTATTTATCATGAGTAGTTATTCAGAATAATGAAGCAGTATGTAAGTGTTATCTCAACAGTTCTTTTTCCTACACTTGACTTGGGCTTTCTGTGGATAGAATATATTCACCCTCATCTCCCTCTCTTAATTTCCCAAATCCCTAACATGGACAGGTTGATACTCACAAAGACATTTGAGAAAGATAAGTGTAGTTAATGTCATTAAGATGTGTTAGAAACATGGACATTTTCTGAATTATGCTGGTGACCACTGTGGATCACAGAGAAAGCCAGTGTGAGATTAGCACAGACTTGTTTTATTAAAAAGTCTTACTGAAGGAAACTCAGAACGGGGTTTGTTCAGCACAGTAGCTTCAGTAATTTTTCAGATGCAAATCCTCAATTAATCTTACACTCAGTTAAGTATATTTTTACTCTCTTTTTCCCACCCACCAGGTTTGAAAAGTGGTATTTTGATTTAATTGTCAAATATGCTATGTTGATAATTGTGTGTAAAAAGGAGGAGAAACTTCGGGGCAGTTTATTCAAGTTTGATGCTGCATATAAAACTCTGCTGTTGTTACGGAGGAAAATATTAAAGAATATCTTCTCTGTGTTTGTGTATTTGCTTGGTTTTTTAGTTATCTGAGGCAGATGAAGCAGCTTTGAAGGAGCCAATCATCAGGAGGTTCGAGGAGGAAGGAAACCCTTATTATTCTAGTGCAAGGTAACATATAAATGACTTCCAAAACTTAATTGTAATCACAGGACATGACAGTAACATCTAAATCTTGATGTTGAAGAACAGCAAAAAGAGCAATGTGGAATAGAGATTGTGTTTGATCTGCAGGAGTACAACACAACAAGCTTCAAATCAATGTTTTGTCTGTCTTGCCTCTGAGACTTTGTAGTGTGTACTGTTTCAAAAGACGGCATGCACTCGCGGGAATTATTCTGCTGGTTCTGTAAGTAATGGCATGGTAGCATGACGTTTGTATTCTCTGTATTTTATTCTGGGTAGGATTTGTAGTATTCTCCCCAGTGTAGTATCTGGTCACCTTTCTAAAGCCCATTGGACAGTGTAATGAGAGGCTGCATATGTGTTAGGAAGAATTCATTTTAGTGGGATTCTGCAAGAAGAGTCGAGTGGTAAAGGAGAAGTTTCAGGAAGACCTGAAGCTGTTTGCAGATCTCAGGTCATGATCTTGGTGGGTGACTATATTGGATGATAGCAGCTTGGATACGACATTAGCTGATGAGTGCAGTGTATTTATGTTTGTTGAGAAGTTTTTTGCAGCATTTTGTGCTCAGGTTAATGGAATATTAGTAAATGCCCAGGAACTAGTTAGGCCAATGAAGCAAGGTGGCATCCTGGAGTGTTACCTCCAGGAAACTAGCTTGGAGGCTTTCTTGGCCTCTGATTGTTACTCAACATCAGTTTCATCCTGTCTGTACTAATCTTCCCGCACATTTTTCTGCTGTGGTACCCGAAAGCTAAATCTCCACATGCTCTTAGCTGCTAATGATGGTAGAGGGTAGCATATAATAACAGGGCTTTACTGTGCCTCTATGGCTTCTCATTTCGCAGAAAGAACATTAGCCTTACGCAACTGTGCAGTCTGCAGTATGTATGTTTTTGTGTAGCTGAACTAGAATTACTGATGGTTTTCTTACCCACAAGATTTCAGTAGTGCTGTCGTATAGCATGAGGGTCTTGATTTAGGGAGGGTTTTACTGTTTGGTAAACCTGAACAGTCACCACTGTTTGTTCTCTGCTTCTGGCAGAAGCCTCTGTGATGGTGTTGCAGAGTATCGTAGATATTTTCAACTTCTTGAGGTTTTATGCATGTGTACAACCCCCACTGCTAGTAAGTTGCAGTTTATTGGAGTTTTTGTATAGAATCAATGAGGATCCTTTTGTGAAGTCCTGAATTGTTATTGACATGGACCTTCTGGTGGCACACTGGTTTTGATCTAAAAAAAAAAAAATCTTTTAAATAGATGTAAATTTCATGGGGTTTTCACCGACATGAGAGATGGTGTAAACTGTTAAAAACTTTTGTGCTATCTCTTTTAGTACCTCTTAAAGATCAAACCTAGTACCTGTGTCACAAAACCTTGCCCTGAGGCAAGAACGAAAAATGAAAACACATATTGTCATCTTTTATAACTGAATTTTCAGGAGAAGAATTTTCCACGGATAAAACAATATTAAAAAGTGAGCCAAACTGTCTGTATTTAAAATGAATCCTTACTGTGGAGGAGAAGATGAATAGTTTGATTTTTTTTTTCACATTTGCTTTTTTTTTATATGTTCTCTGAAACACAGTCATAGTCTGTTTGTACTCATGATTGAAAATAATTGGATTTATTTAACATTCAATATAATCAATATATTGGCCTCTCCCAAAACCCTACAGACCATTGTCAGTATTTACAACAGTAAGTTACTAACCTGCGAGAAAGTTTTACATGTAAGATTAAAGTTAGAATTAAAAAAAGGCAGATTCTAAGATTTTAATAATGTCCAGTGATTTTTAGACATGAAACTTGAGTATTTAACACTAGCTTTGTGCTCGCTACTGAGCAACTTTTACCAGTTTATGCTTCCAGAATGTCTGGCCATTTTGTGAAGTTAGGTTGCAAATCCAGAAGGCACCTCAATAAATAGCCTAAGTTTGCCTAGCCTAGGGGTTAGGAAATGCTGTTAATGCTGTATGTCCTGTCCTTCACATTAAAAAAAAGGGGGGTAGTTACCTACTTACTGTGCCTGTAGCTTGGAAGGGAAACGTAACATGCACAGATATGAGCTGGCTGAGAACTAGCACGGGTCTGGGTTGTATGTGGTGTGGTTCGTGCGATGCTGCACTCGAGCTAATGAGCTGAACCGAGACATGAAGTCAAATGTCAGAGCTGAAATCCCACTCAGGTTCATCTGGCTAATAGTGAAAGTGAAATGCCTCTTTTCACGGAGTGCTTGTGAGAACAGTGTGTAACTGGCTCAGGTCAAGACAGTCCAGGCCGGTTTCTCTCTCTCTCTTCAGTCCACATAGGCACAGTCTGCATTGACTAGGAGCTCTTAATTGCTCTCTGCTGTCTTGTAGAGGTAATTTGGTATATCAGTAGATATTCTTATGTTTTCTGCCCTGACTTCGTGCCTTCCTGCCTATATTATCGCATGTGCCTGTTCTGTCATTTATTGCTAATTCCTAAGCAAGATCTCAGACTGATAGCTCAAAAGTTTTTGTTACTGTGGAGTAGGCTGCCCAAGCAGAAACAATGAGATGAAGTAGGATTTCAGTTTTTGCAGCGAGTAATGTACCCGTGGGAGGGGTTTAGCCACCTTGTACCTTGGAGCCATCCCATTTGTCAGCCAACATCAGCAGCTCCTTATTGGCAAGCATTTGCCATAGGTCAGGGAGAAGTAGTAACCTGTTCCCTTTGCTCTGAAGGATGCTTCCTGTCTGGTCCCAAGCATGGTAAAAAAGCCAGTTGACCGTCAACCAAATGTCAGGATGCTGTATTGAAACTGAATCTGGACAGCCTTAGTTTTGTCAGATGCTAGATCCTTCCACCAAAAAGGCCAACAAGAAAACTCCCAACAAACAACTTGGCATGATAGACAGGCAGAAAAACTGCTCTCTGTATTGCTGCTTCGGAGCAGCCAGTTTCGAGGCTCCCTCACGTTTTCGTCTTGCTAACATATGGGGACCAGTCTGCCTCAGCCCTAATGTCCATTGAGATTGATGTGACCCTTCCAGTTGACTTTATTAGGATTTGAATCAAACTTTTAGTAGTAATAATGAGAGGGAAGGAAAATGCCCTAATGATCTTAAAATACAAGCAAATTTCCCTATTTACTCTGCTTATATAATTTTGCTTATAAATTGTGACTTGTTATATCTACAGGATGTCAGTACTGTTCCCTGCAGTTGTATTTTCTAATCAAACTTTAATCAATTATTTGATTAGAACCTTTCATAGTGAGCCATCTTAATTAACGGGATTCATTAGGCAGCACCCTTTTTAATGAGTTATATTAATCTACTTACAGATTACTAAAAGGATTTCAGCAGTTTGCATCTTAACAAATTACATGAGTGTTTTACTTCTGGGTACTTCATTTCTTTTATTCACAGTGTCTAGCTACAAATATTTTATGAGTGTAGTTGTGACTCATGTTCTAGAAATGGAGTTTTAATAGATAGTTTAATTATTAATGTTACATCCCAGCAGAGAATGTAGTTTTCTTTAAACAAAGAGAAGCAGAAGCCAGGGGTGACCATATGAAAGCAGCTTGACTTTCATGCAACATAAAATCTTTGTGGTTATCAATATAAATTAATTATGTTGTTACAAAAAAACTCAATCTACCATTAAAACGTGCTTCATGTTTGGAAGTGCTGATTACCGTAGTAGTCACTATGAAGTTGCAGCTTGGAAAGTAGCGCATTAAGTTGGTGATTCTTTTTGATTCAGTTCACCTCTGCCCTCCCCCAGCTCTTAGCAGATTTATTAAACACTTTTAAGAAGTATGAATTTCTTCATTCATTCTCAGTGTGTTTCATAAATAAAAAAGTTAAATGCAAGTGTTCTTTAAAAAAAGTTAATATGCAGAGCAAACCTGTAACAGTCAAAAAACCAAGTTTGCTTAAAAATAGAAATTACTATATTTGAGACTGTTCTTTCAGTTGTTTTTTTTTCACAGTCCTAAGAAAACAAAGGGATTGTGGCTAATTTGACCTCACAAAACTACTTTGCTTTTCACTATTAGTAGGGGTATTCTCCATACCTTTGGTGGATTAATCTGACTATATTCATCAAAACTAAATCAAGATCTAAAATATAAGAAGAAAGGAATAAAAGCATATGCATTCAGCTTTGGTAGTGCATACTTCTTGATGTTGAAAGTATAGGAAATATTCTATCTTGGCTGTTCTGTCATGCTAGATTATATGAACAGGTATAACCACTGTCTTGGGGAAAACCAAGAGAATTCAAACACCTCTTAAGTAAGTCTAAGTAAAACCAAGTTATACTTGGTCCTGTGGTTATTTTGAACAAAAAAGCTTCTAATTGTTTTTGCTGCAAGATAAGAAGCACTTACTCTTGAGTCTCTTTTTCAATGGAATATTGTTAAAATATGCCAAAATATTTTAATGAGTTATTACTTAATATTTAAAGCTACAGTTAGGAAAGGAGTTATTCACAGGAACCAGACTGCAAGAGCTTATACCACGCACTTCATCCAGAATATGATATAGACAACTCTTGTGTGTCTTCTGCAACAGAATTTTCCATTAGTACCACTTCCATGCAGACACAAGCGTATCTGTTAGAATATTCCAATGCACAGTTTAGTAGCCCACTAGAAAGGTCAGATACTCACTGAGAACCCTAAAATGAGAACACATCAGATAGAGCTACAGTTTCCTTATATTTGTATTTTGGGTTTATCGCGTATTTTTTCCTCTTGAAAGAAGTTCTGTTTTTTCCCAGACTTCTTTCTATGCTGGTTGGGACCTGTCAGCCAGGTCAGTGAGTGCCACAGCTACTGTGGTGTAAAATTTCTTAAGTCAAGCTTTTGTTTTCAGTCCCAAAAAAGAAACAGCGTAATTTTGCCCAATTAACAGCAAAGACTTCCCTTCTCCAAACCCCTTTCTCCTTTTGTACTTCACCTTTGCCCTTGCACCTAGTTTAGGATAATAGTCTCCTCTACTTGAGGAGCTGCACCATGGTAAGATGTACTTGTAGTGGAGCGTTCTTTGTGTTGGGTATCTTTTTTCTTTTCCCTCTACTTGTTGGAGAACAGGCTCCTAAGCTGAGTCTGAACCCTCATGGCTCATCTTCTTACAGGTGTCCTTTATTACAATTCCGCTTTGTGCATCCTAGGATAGATACATCTATTTGTTGTAAAAACAAAAAGCATACATTGTCAGTCGTTTAATATTTTTATCTGACTTGATGAATATTACTTTCACAGCAAATGGCAGAATAAAGCAAAGATGGGAAACACTCAAGCGTCTGCTGCTGTAATGAGCTTGTCAGCATGTATTTATGTACAGTTTGCAGTCTTTCTTTTGAGGGTGAGGTGAGCATGTTTAGTATTGAGAGAAGAGTGCAAAATATATAGTTTCCTGTCTAATAGATTTTTTTCAATTCATCTTCAAACAGTATGAAATGCAGCTGGAAATTAGCAGCTGGAAACTTCAGTTAGAAAGGAATGGCTATGCCTTCTCTTGGTAGAATCAGCCTTAGGTCTATTCATGACCCTTTCTTGTACTTTTAAATTTTCCACAGACAAAGAATTAAACATTACCAACACTAAGTTCAACAAAGAATGCAAAATAAGTCTCTTTAGGGAAAGACAGTATGGAGGAGAAGCATCACTGTCTTAAACAAAGATACTGTGCTTATGTTTTGCAGACCCTGATTAAAACGCTTGCTTCCTTAAGCGAGACTGGGTAGCAATGAGCAGTGTGGTATCTTATTTAAATATCTTGCTGGGGAGGTAGTAATTATACATTATTTACAGTTTTGTGGCCTGCTGGGGGTTTTGACATGGATTTTATTTTGGGTAGGATGAAGCTGTCATTGAGAACTGATGCCGCAAGTACTTAATTTTTGGATAATATCAAGGAGAGACTATTTACAAGTGGGACTATTTACTTTAGGGACTTGGGAATTTGGTATTTGCTCATTCATAATTTAATTGGCTTCAGGGCTGGGCTAAGGAAGGAGGGTATTTATCTTACAGTTGTTTAGAAAAGAACTCCAGAAAAAATAAATACAACAAATACTGGAAACACTTGAAATTTACTCTGACTCTTTTAATGATGAAAGAATAAACACTTGTATCATCCTCATCTGGCAGCTGAACTAACCTGAATACCATAAATAATGATGTGACATAGCCCTTAATATATAGCCTTCTTAACAGAAGATAGGTCATTGACAAAGGTCATTTTCCACATGAATATTAAAAAATGAAGAGGATCTGTTTTCTCTAAGGTGATGAATTCATACTAAAAATAAGTATGAAGAGCCTAATTTAAAATATGTAGATCTGACCTTCTTCATTTATGCAAAATTTATACTTTGTTCTAGAGGATGAGTTCCACAGAGTAATACACACCAGTCTATTGCATTGATGGTTAAGGTGAATTAATTCCATGGCTTTGAGTATAATTCAGTTCTTTGGTCCACTCTCTTTAGTATAACTATTTCCAGTTTCATGTGCTTGAAAATCTACCCACTGTGTTTGTTAATCTCATGTAATTATTATTGTTTGATTATTTTTTTTTCCTAGATTATGGGATGACGGAATTATTGATCCAGCTGACACAAGACTGGTTTTGGGCCTCAGTCTCAGCGCGGCATTAAATGCACCTACAAAGAAGACAGAATTTGGGGTTTTCAGGATGTAAACTGACACGTACCCTCATCAGAGTTACCTCTCTATGTTTTAATTGGGACTGGAGAGCAAACTAACTGCAATGTTGAAGTGATTAAAAAATAAAGATTTGTACAATGCTATTTTTAATGGAAATGTAGTAGTTGTTTATTTTCACTGAGCAATCATTACACAGTGCCTCAGTGTTCTGATAGTGCTTTGAGATCAGTCACTTATAGTGCTTGTATAACACTGCATTGCATGAATAAACTGCAACTTCAGCCTTATGTTTAACAACAAAGTATTGATTCTATCTCTTATATAAATGAATCTGCAAAACAAGCTACATATTTGGTGCTTCTCAGCTCCTTTATTTCTTTTAATTCTTCTTTGTATCTCTCCTATAAATGCAAACTATTTTTGCAATCAAAAAAAAAAAAATCCATATTTGCTAGTAAGTAATTTTTGCAAAAGAGAAGTGCTGTGAGGGCAGCCAGGGAGTTCAACACAGCATGAAATCACAGATTTCACACAGTTGTGGGCATTTTGGCCTTTCTCAGGCTTTCATCCAAAACGCATTGCTCTTCTGTACAGCTCCCTGAAGTCAAAACAAGAGAACCTGATGGATGCAGTGTTTTCTGGAAGAGGTGGGGAGAGTATGCGGATACCTGTGGGAGCTGCAGGTTGCTGAGAGCACTTCTGAGAATGGGAGTTGACTGCAAAGGCGTTTCAGCCTCTTGCTGTGTGATCCTTCTGGCAATTTTAGTTTCACGGAGACAGAGCGTTCTCCCCGCATGGATCAATGCTTCACCCAGAGCACATGCCTCAATCCCACTGACTTTAGGGCTATTGAGATGCTGGAGTGCTTTGATTAGTCTTACTTACTGTAGTTTGTTGGCAGTGTAATGTTTTTCAAGAATTCAGTGTCCGTCATTTCATTTGTTCTCTTCAGAAATATGGTCCTTGTAGAAACTAAATGCTTGGCAAGTAGTGTGCCTAGAATAAGAAGGCAAATACTGTGCTAGCTGGGACTAGGAAGGTGATTTTACCTAGCTTTGCCCTGCAGGTGTCCAGACAACAATTGGCAGAAATATTCTTGACTGAGAATCAAATCCAAGAAGTGTTCATGTGCAAGAATGGAGGTCCTATCCTCTGCCGGCGTGTGGGGGAGAAGAAAGATTGCTAATAGGAGTAATCATCCTGGATAATATGCTAGCTGTAGTCTTCCTAGACTTGTGGGGCAGAGGAGTTCCCCTTGGACCCAGGACGGGGAATGAAGGTCTGCTAGCTACTGGCCCTCTCAGTTGTGTCTCAGGCAGATGCAGAAGTGAAAACGAAACCATTCTTTGGAATGGGGATTTTCAGTGTAGAATACAGACAGCCCAGCAAATGTAGTTTTGTGGTTTTGTGCCACTGATTCTTGTTCTTGGCTTACTACACAAATTTGTGAATATGTTGGGCATGGCCCTGGAATTCCTTTATCCTGAAAATACAGTGACATTATTTGTGTTTGCTGGACTTCTGAAATGCCTTTAAAAATACCCTACTTTTAAATAGGTATATATAAAATATAACCAGGCAGAACAAAGGTTTCATACCCTGAAATGGTTGCAATTAATGGCTTCCAATAAAAAGAAACACTCATATTTTCTCCTACTGTGCTTGAGTAACTGGTTCAGGCACCTGTTGTCTTTCTAATCTAAATTATGGAGGTCACTTTCCCCAGTCTCTTACTCCAAAGCCATAAGGAGTACTGCCTTTTTCTGCTAAGAAAATCAATCACTTTGGAATAATGTTTTTGCTTTGACTGTATTATTTCGGTGAGACTGGTAATGAAATCATTATGAGTTGGAGACAGTAAAATAATCCTAGGAGACAGATGATGGAAGTAGGTACATTTGGGAGGAATCATCCTTCTGATAATGATAGCTCCTTATCACTTTTTGCATCTGAAAGGACAGTTGTTTATGGTTATCAAAATTTCTTCCTCTAAATACGTGTGCAAGCCAAGTCAAAACATGTCTCTGAATAAATAAGAATGTTTTGCTTTAATAATACTTACCCTTGGAAATTTTGCTAAAGAAATGAAATTCATCAGCACAGGCTTAGCATCCTGCCGGCGTGTTCTGGTTAGAGGAGGTTACAGAGTGGGACCTTCACTGCAGATGAACAATTCAAAGAATTGCTAGCGATTATCACTCCCCCACTGCATAGCAGGCTATTTTGGAAAAGCTTTTGCAGGTTAACGTGCTGTGCTTCGTGTGTCGGCACTGACTGTACTCAGTGCACGTCGTGTGTGATGGCACTCTGATGGCAGAGATGCCTTCTTGCTGCACAGAGGTTTGCTGAAAAACCTTGTTCTCCGTCGACCCACCAGGAGTGAGGAGCTGCACCCCATGCTCGTACCACATTTGGTGATGTTGGTAGATACATTTACACGGTCTCAGAATAGTCACCCAGGCTCTTATATTGCCTCTTCTGTCAGGAATCTTATGCCCTTGCAGTGGCAGCTGCCTTTTATTTAGGTTTATTTAACATGGGCTCCATTACATAGTCATTCTCACTTCTGAGAGCTATTGCTCTACCAGTAGGATCTCTTGGATGTTTAATGAAAGGAAACGTCAAATAAACATTCGAGACCAGGACTGCAAAATCAGTGCTCTAAGCTTCCAGGGGACCTTTCTGCTCCCATCTGATCTCGACTTGGGGATCGCTCTCTCAGCCGTATGCCTCTCTCCTGCCTCAGAGCAGTGGCAAGGCCAAGAAGTTACCTAGTGCCAGCTCTCTTTGATAGCTGGACATGGCCTGTCTTAAGAGAGGTCAACATCTGAGTACAAGGTGTTTAAAAGGGCCAATACTGTGACCTCAAGGGTGTTTTCAAATGCCTCTGCAGAAGGAAGTGGAAAGCTCTGAGTGAGGTGGGCTAAGCTACTCGTCACGTCCCTAAGGACCGTTGCAGTACCAAGGGTGGTTCTCAAATTACCTGGGCTGAGATGGTGAATTCAAGATGGATCGTAAAAACCTACCCATTTTCCTTTCTTTTCTTATGGCAACTAGAAAGGTGCTGGGAACCACTGGGATCCATGGGGAGCTACAGTATGGTGACCAACCAAAATCAGTGGCGGTTTATATAACAGATGTCAAGGGCAGCGGCTCTGGTACATGATCATTGTGAGGCTTGCATGCCTGCTTCCAAGGCTGAAATGAGATGCAGCTAGTGCACAGCCTCTGCAGAAATGGAGAGGCTGTAAGTGTAGCCTCTGAGTGCTTGTTCCCACTCCTCTTCCACACATTTTGAGGTTAGTGTAATGGGGAGTTTGTAGCCTCAGTGTTTGTGTTGGTATTTGTGTATGTGCTGTTGTTGTGAGAACCCATCTTTTATTTAGATGGCATTTTTCCAATCTGTTACTCATCAAGATGAATTGGTATCTCCTGAAACAGATGTTATCTTTCAAGTATGCCTCTGGACTCTATTATTGCTTCAAACGTGGCAGAACCTTAATTTATCTTACATTTTCCTCACTGTTCTAGAAATAAGCCAAAGAAATGTCTTGATTCAGAAAACCAATGATGGTATATTATATTAACTTTTTTTTTTTTAAACTGAGGTTTATAAATTAAGGCGATTCAACAAAGCTCTTGTAAAAGCCCACTGCTTTTCAGCAAAGCCTTAAAGCATCCACTTAAAGCCAGACGTCCACTTCTCATGGCTCTGATTCAGTAGAGCACTTGAACAAATGCTTCACGCTAATCTCTATGGTCTAGTAGTCATAAAATCCATCCAACTCTGTGTCTACGTCAAGCCAAAACTAGAACACATAAATGCATCAGAACTGCTCAATGGATACTCCATTATTTTGACATCAGCATCAACAGAAACCTCCATTATTTTCCCCCTTTCAGAATTACATTCAATTGATTGATCATGATGGAAGAGTGTGATTGTGAAAAGCATGTACCATGTACAACTTAAAAAAATTATCCATTTGATATACGGATGCTAATGCACATCGGCTGTGTCCTGTTTGCACCTCATCTGCAGTAACATTTGTATGGAGAAAGTAAGTTAACTTCGAGAAGCCTGAATTAATTGATCGCTACAACAGAGCCGTCCGTCTCTGAGGTTGAACGGCACTTCATGTAGATTAGCTGGAGCTGAGCTCTGTAGTGCCACAGACTCCCCTAATGATGCTCTTGAAAAGTACCTGCCTTTTGTAGCTGTCAACACCGATTTTGTGTTTTTATACCTCGACCCTGTTCTGCTCCTTGACATGGTGGCTTCTGACACTCTTATTTAACATTCAGCTCTGCTGCGTCCGACAGCTTTTTTTACCCCCTAGTTCTGGAGACCAAGTCTTCAAGAACAGCTGAATAGGGGGCAGGGTACAGTGATGTTTGCAGAGACAGTGTGGTACAGACAGCAGCAGGCACAGAAATGTACAGTTCATGGGTGTCTGTAGCCAGACAGATACGACGACTTTGGAAAACTGAAATTTGTAATCGCCTCCACGTTCAACAGTAATTTTTTTTTTTACTGGGGGAACTAACAAATTCAGCTTTTTACTGGAAGTGCAAGTTGGAAAGAAAACTCAGATGTTTTCTGACCACCTCTGTGGTGTTTTCAACACTGCATGAGTAATCCTCATACTATAAAATATGGCTTCAATTTTTGGGCAGGCTTCACAGGCACTGCTTTCAAAGTTGAGTAGGCCACATATCTGCCTCTCCATATGCAGTGTTGCATTTTTCTTAGCCTGTTTCTTCTCTGCTCTAAGAACTTTGCTTCACCGAGCCCTTCATTTCCAGCACTTCATGTAGCTGCATTGTAGCTCCAGCCTGGGACGCGGGATTGCTATGAGTGGTTCACCACCAGTCTGATACCTGACATCATAGCCTTCCCTGTGGCAAAAGGAGACTGGAGGATTTGTGCGAACGCACAGAGGATCTCTACTCCAAACAGCAATTACAAATGAGACCTTTGCTAGATGTCATGATCAATAGGAGTGTGTGGGAGGAGGTAACAGCAAGAGGTGAACAGCAGCTCTGGAGGCAAGCCACATGATAGTTGGAGAGATCAGAATCTTTCTATTGCCTCAAACAAAATGGTGCTGTTGAAAATTACTTGTTAAGCCACACTCCTCTCAGTCCCTTTAAACACCGCCTTCCTGTTTGGAAAAATATGACCCTGGGTCTGTTTAATATTCTTTAAACAACTTTTTTTTTTTTTTTTCTCATGTTCCTTTGCCTCTTCAAGCTGTTCCTAGCTCCTCTACAAACGACCAGCTAGGAAAGCTTTGTTAACGAGGCTTTCCAAATTCTTCCTTCTCCAGATGATTCTCCCTCCACCTAGGGAGATCCAGCCCAGCTCCCGCTGCCACTGGCTGGAGAGCAGGAACATTCCTATGCCACTGCAGAGCCAGCAGCTGCGATTGGAGCCTCCTCACAGGCAGATCCTGCTCCCTGCCTCCTTGTCCCCACAACCATCATGCCAGGGGCAAAAATGTCTCATGCCAGCGAAGCTGCTGCTCAGCTCCCCTCTGATTTGCCCCAGTCTTGGCCCAGAGGCATGAGCCTGGAGAGGGCTAAGCGCTGCCCTTCATCTTGCATGCTCTTCTTGGCATGCCACTGCTTTTCTTAGTGAGAGAAGCTGATACTGTCTTCCTTCTGCCTTCACCATGACCATGAGGCTTGGACAGGTTTGGGCCTACCAGAGAGCTTTTTGGCCACATTGTTGGTGAACATCAGGTTGATGAACATGAGCTTGCAAAGCCAAGCGTCAGCAGGAAGGTCTGAAAGGAGATGCGCGCACTGATGCTATGCCTGCTTTTGGCAACTATGCTTTTTCTCTCCCCAAAAGGAGGGGGCCTCATTTCACACACAGGATGGATGATGCTCACTGAGCACCTGCTCAGCAATATGATATTTAACCTCAAGCACCTTTTCACAGTTCTCCTCCAAGTACCAGCAATTACTTTTCTCCTGGGCCTCTCAATGCTGCTTCTTACATTGCTCTCTGTGGCCCTGAGCTCTCCCACCCTGTTGGCACTCCCACCCATCCTCAGTCAAGCACCCCATCCTCATCAGCTGGTTGCTCACCATCTTTATCTTCCCCTCCTCCTCAACTCGTTGAGGTTAACCCTCCCTTCCTGGCTATTCCTCCCATCACATCGTGCTTTTCCTTAGCCCACGGGCTACTAACTCTCTCCTCTGATACCCGTGTTGATTTCCAAGCCTGGTATCCCTGATGGCCCAACCTCCACTCGCTTCTCCGGGTGTCCACCGGCCTCCTTCTCCTTCCTCCTCTTTCCGACCCCCTCGGGCGAGGGAAGAGCCTCTCTCCCTCTTCTCGCACAACACCGGGCGGCGACCCGGCCCTTCGCCGTGGACAAGACCCAGGCTGCGCGGCCCGACGAGCGGGCCGCTTTCCCCTCGTTCGCTCTCGGAGGCGGCTCCGCTGTTCGTGCCGAGCCCGGCTGGACAGAGAGCGAGCCGCGCCGGGGGACAACTTCTGCCGTGGCCGCTGGTTTTGGGGCAAAAACTTGGGCGGTCGGGCGGTGGGGGGGTGCCGCGCCGCGCCGCGCCGTGCGGAGCCGAGCCGAGCCGAGGCGCGGCGCGGCGGCGGGGGGCGCTGACGCACGGCGGGGCGGGCGCGGCGTTATAAAGGCGGCGGCGGCGGCGGCGGCACCGGGGCGGCGGCACCATGGAGAGCTGCCGGGCGCTGGCGCTCTGCGCCGTGGCGGCCGCTCTGCTGCTGAGCGCCCGCGGGCAGGGGCCGGCCCCGCCGCGCCGCGCCCGCGACCTGGGGCCCGGCGGCGGCGACGGCGGCGGCGGCGGCACCTCCCGAGAGAAGGAGCTGGTGGGGCGGGGGGCCGGGGCCGGGGCGGGGGGCTCCTCCCGGCCAGGCGCGGCCTAACGGGGGCTCTGGGGTCTCTCGGCAGATCGAGGCGCTGCAGGAGGTGCTGGAGAAGCTGAAGAGCAAGCGGGTCCCGCACTACGAGAAGAAGTTCGGGCAGGTGCCTATGGTGAGTGCCCGGCGGGACGGGACGGACGGGATGGGGCGGGGTGGCCGCCGGCGGCGCCCCCCTGACCGCCTGCCCCTGCCCGCAGTGCGACGCCGGGGAGCAGTGCGCCGTGAGGAAGGGGGCCCGCATCGGGAAGCTCTGCGACTGCCCCCGGGGGACTTCGTGCAATTCCTTCCTCCTCAAGTGCCTGTAAGCGGGGGCGCCCTGGGACAAGCTGCCGGGAGCGCAGGCACCGACGTCTCCCCGCCCCGACGTGCCGGTCCGGGGCGGCGGCGGCGACTTCCCGCGGCTCGTCCGCCCGAGAAACGCAGCGAGAAGTCCCCGCGTCGCCTGTGTAACGCCGTCCGTGACATCCGACATCCGTGGAGCTGTTTTCGTTTTCTCCTTCCCGTCCCTCTTCTCCTCCCTCCCCTCCTTCCCCGTTTGATTTTCGTCCGTCCAGGAAAAACCCAGCCTGTGCCTTGCCGAGATAGAGTGCCGGTACCGGGAGTTGCAGTGTCGTACCGGTGCAGAGCCGAGTTGTGCCGAGCCGTGCCCGGGAGCGGGGCTGGCGCCGTGCCGTGCCCCGGGGTGCCCCGCTCCTTCCCGAGGCAGGGAACATCCATCCGCTGCCGGTCGAAGGGGCCGGGGCAAGGGGATCCCCTGGGTGGTTGCGGGGGGAGGGGGGGGACCGGGTGTGTTCAGAGCACCCTGACCCCCTTTTTGTTGCCCCGCAGCTGAGAGGGCCCAACTCGGCACAGCCCGGAGGGAGCGGCGCGCAGCCCGCGGCGGGTGTCGCCCGCACGGCCGGTGTCAGGCCGGGTCTGGCCGCGCTCGCCCTGCGCTGGAGAAAGTCCCGCATGGGATGCCGGTGGCGTTCAGGAGTCGGCACTAGCCCGGCTGGGATGGGGCTGGGGGGAAATCGGTTGCGTTACCGGAGCCACCACGGAGAGAAAGCTGTCTGGAACCATTGCAAACTACCAGGGGATATCCTAGTCGTCTAGATCAAATTGCTCACGTTTCTACAATGAACTGATGTATATAAATATGTCTGTCCTCCACAGGTACACTGTGCGTTTCGGCAAACTCATAACGTGTTTTAATCCTTTGTTTGTCTCTGTTAATAAAGTCACTGTTCTGATGACAGTGTTTTGGGAGAAGTTTTTAATTTCACGCACGGGAATCCCTAGCACTCAGAGGGAGAGGCTGAGAGTTACTCCAAAATTACTGCAACCACCTGCATCACTGCATGCTTTAGCTAGGCTGTCAGCCAGGTCAGGACAGGGCTGGAAACAGGTTCGCATCTTCTGGTGCTGGCTCGGCCGATGGCTGCTCCCTGCCCCACGGGTGCCCAGTGGGACTGTGATGAGCACAGACACTTCGGACCTCGGGCATTTCGCTTGAGAGAGGGCGAGGTTGATCCCAGCTGCAGGGACTCAGCTGGGGAGGCAATGTAAGGGGAGCAACCAGTGCGGGCTGGATCTTCTTTGCTGCTTTGCGTTTTTTTCCCATAAAAGAGGGACCACTGAAGGAACTTTTTGCCTATCCCTTGGTCACAGCTCATCTGTGCGTATCTGTGTCACAATCAGTTCCTATTTCTACCGGCAGGAGGAACAGGGGCTGCATGGGCCAAGGCAGACATGGGGGAAAAGCACTCCTCCAAACAGGCTTCCTATTTGGTGCTGAAGAGAGCATAAATTTAGTCGAGAAACCTAGAGACTTGTGAGAAAAAAGAGATTCCTGTAAGGTGCTTGCTTTACTCCTGAAGAGTAAGAGCACATGAGCTACGCTGGCTGAAACAGATACTGAAAAACGGGCTGCAAAAAGACAAGCCACTGTTTGTATTATTAACATTATTACTATTGGTATTATTACAATTATTGTTGGGTTTGTTGCTGTATTATTATTATTATTATTATTATTATTATTGTTATTATTATTATTATTATTATTATTATTATTATTATTATTATTATTATTATTCAGGACAGGAATGAGCTCTTCTTAGCCCAGAAAGAGAAAATAAACAGCAGCTGGACACATCCACAGAGAATGTGAAGGCTGGTGGAGCGGATGAGGCCACAGGGCTGGGGGATGCTGTGCACAGGCAAGATAGTACTGATCGGGGGGGGCTGTGTATGTTGGGAGGGGGCATGACAGGAGTGTTAAAGTAGGGCAGGAGCCACGGTGCAGATGGTGGGAACGCTGTTCAGTGAGGACTTTACAAACAGAAAGTTAGGAGGTGAGCAGGGATGGAGCAGTGCGTTTTCCAGGCAGACGTGGCTGCAATTTTTGTGCCCGTGGATGGGTGCTGGCCTGCGAGGAAGAGGTATGATAGTGCATTTGCATGTGGGAGGTGTGTGTTAGATTTTGTAAATTGGGAAACTTGCTTCTGAGTGTCTTCATGGTGTTTCCCAGAGACACTGTAGAGGCATTTACTCTTGATTTGCTGTGCAATAATGAAATAATTTTTGTAGCATCTGGGTTTGATTCCCTCCTGCCCCTACAATAAAAATTATTTATATTTAGGTGCTAGATGCTTTCAGGCATGGAGTATGTAGGCTGGCTCTTTGGTGGTCCCCTCAGGACTGAGTCCAGTCTCAGGTACCACAGCCATATCAATGAACCAGTGTAGATCATCTCAACATGATATGTTTTTACCAAAGGTTTATTTATACCTCATTGGACTGAGACATGAAATTATGGACTAAAATATATGAAGAATGATTCAGCTTGTGTGTTCATTTTGTAGTTCTTGTTTTGCCTGATCATAGTGCTCAAAATTGTAAATGTGGTTTAAATAAAGATCAAAATTATAAATCTAAAAGCTGACTTAAGGAAACTGGTATTTATGGTTCACTTGCATGATGCTGTCATTATGAGAATACTCTCTGCCAGAGTGTGTGTACCAGCCTGAGGGCTCTTATCACTTTGATTATGTTCATGACTACTTACATTACATTGCAGTTATTTCTATCATACGGATTGAAAAAAGCTGGTGAGGAGGGAATCCTGTGCTGTAACAGTCAGGACAGAGTTGGCATTTGCGTATTTTTCACTCCTAAAATCAATGACATGAGATGACATCGTTTTTCCTTCAAATGATCTCTTGATTTCATCTTTCCTTTTCAGGGGTTTGGACACACTCTGTCATGGTGTTTTAGAAGCAGAGGAGTGCATGTATTTCTGGGGTCTGCAGGGTCCTTTGTACAGGAGGTTGTAATGCCCTCAAGGGCAACCATGGGCCTCAAGGGCCATTCCTGCCCCACCAGGGCTTCTCCACACTCTGCCTATTGCCTAGAACCCCTTTTCATCCCTGCCCAGGGCCCTTAGCCTATGCTCCACTGATGCCATAGAGAGCCGGTCTCCATCTCCCTGTTCCAGCAGGACTGAGCCCTGTCCTGCTCAGTCATCTGCCCATGGACTGATGTGCCAGCCTGGCCTTGCCCAATCCCCATCCCCATCTCCGGGCAGGTGCCTGATGCCCCCTGGCGTGTCCTGCTCCCTCTCTGGGGGTGGGATGGGTCTGGCTGTGCCACCCTGGGAGCAGCCCCTAATGGTCCCAGCACCCAGCAGCTCCTGCAGGATGCACCCATAGGTGCTGTGGGAGATGGACAGCTGGAGGCCAGTTGTCAGTGGTGTACCCCAGGAGCAACACTGGTGTCAATACCATTTAACATCTTCATTAATGACCTGGATGATGGTCCAAAGTGAACCATACAGTTGTCCTAGTTTTAGCTGGGACAGAGTTTTTTTTTAACAGCTAGAAACGCTCCGTGTTTTGGTTTTACTCAGAGGCTCACTCTGAGAATAACACTGATAACAAGCTGCCAAGGACTTTTCAGTGTGCCGGAGTGCAAAAACACGGCAGGATAAGGGGGGAGCATAGTTGGGACAAGGGGGACACGATTCCTTTTGTGATTTGTGTGGAACTTAAGACTGAGGGCCAAACTGGCCAATTAGTATTCCATATCATGCAGCGTCATGCCCAGTATAAAAGCGAGGGGCAGCCGGGAAGAAGGGCTTTTGCGCTTTGGCTCTTTTGCACTTTGGCTCTTTTGCGCTTGCTGCGCTGTTGCTCTGCTGGTTTTTTCTTTCCTTTCTCTCTCTCTCTCTGCCCCTCTCTATTTCGGGGCCTCGCGTTCGTCCAGGATTTGCAGTTTTCGGGACGAGACGGGCTTCGCATACGAGGGGGTGGTGAGCATCTATACTGTATTAAATCATCTGTATTAAATCATTCTTATCTCAACCCATGGGTTTCCTATTTATCCCTTAATTCTCTCCCTCATTCCTGGGGGTGGGGGAGGGGGAGTGACCGGCTGTGTGTTGGGGGGGGAGGAAGTTTTCAAGCTAACCCACGACAGTCTTAATTGGGGCCTGTCGTGGTTTTTTTTTTTGGACTGAGGGTCGAGACAAGAACCGAGAGGGAGCACCCACCAAACATGGTCTCGGGCAAAACATGACTCAGGCTTTCTTAATAAAACAAAACAATTTATTAACAGTTACTAAACAAAAGACAAAAGGGAACGAAACCGGTTACTTGAGAGGAGAAAGAGAAAACAAGGCCCGATCTTAAAACAACACCTCCCCACCCCCTATTTTCCTTTCGTTCCTGGCTCTGTCTTCCCCCCAGCGGCGCAGGGAGACAGGGAATGGGGGAGTACAGGTCAGTTCATCCATGTTGTTCACTGCCGCTCCTTTCTTAAAGGAGGAGGAGTCTTTACACCATTTTTCCCTTGCTTCGGTGGATCCCCTACTCACAAAGTCCCCAAACTTTTCCAAAGTAAGTCCTGCCCGCAGGATTGCAATCCTTCCCCATGGATCGCACCAGTTCGGGCTTTACCAGTCTCGGCCTCTTAGGGAGCTGCTGCCACTCGCGTCGGCGTGGGTCGTCCCACGGTCTCCAGATGCCTCCACGACCTCGTCGTGCATTCCATGCCCCATTATCAACAGTACCTGGTCGCGCATCCCCTGCTCCACGACCTCTCCTGGGCTCAGGCATCTCCTTCCCGACGTGGGTTTCTCCACGGGCCACGAGTGGGTCGCTGCTCCGCCGAGTACACCCTGGCTGCAGGGGGGCCGCCTGCCATCTCACATCGATTTGCAAGGGAAGCCTCAGCTCCAGCACACCTCCTCCTGCTCCATCTTTGCTGACCCGGTCGTTGTGGTTGTCTTCTCTTAGATATTAATCCTCTCTAGGGGAAGCTCGGCCCGGTGGGCACCCCGGGAGTGGGGCGCTTACCGAGTCCCCCATGTGGCTCCCCGGCGCCATCTTGAGCACATGGCGCCGGCCCGGGCCCGGGCAGCCGCCCGGCCGGCAGCCGGGAGCGAGGGCAGCGCCCTCCTGCTCTCTCCTCGCTCCTGAGCAAAAAGCCCTTTCCCGCCCCTTTGTCCCAACTTAAATAGGGCAATTCGCAGAGGCGCCGCCTTGGCTCAACCTCCCCCGGGGGGGATGGGACTCAGATCTGGTGGCACAGGGAGCAAATCCCCTCCCCTGCCACCAGAACACCCCCCCACACATCAAACTATCACAGGGCCCAACATGGGGCTTGAGGAATTCGAGATAAGAATAGTGATTGGGAGAGGTAACGGGCAAAACATGGACTTCACAGTGCTGAAAAACAGAAGGACCTTGGAAAACTTTGATTATTGTGACTGGTGAAGGGACAAGGGGTGGATTGTTTGTAAAATATGTGTTCTTCTTCTTCAATGTTGTTGTGATACTGTGTTCTCTTTCTGTAACTGAAGTTGTACCTAAATATGGAATTCGCAGAGGCGAGGGGTGGAATGTCATGGTTTGATGTGGAGGGGGGGGTGGTTCTGGTGGCAGGAGAGGGGTTTTGCTCCCTGCGACCTCCCCGGTTTTGGAACCGGGTTAGGCTTAGTTCTGGCCACCAGATCAGACTCCCATCCCCCTCGGGGTTGAGCCAATAGGGCGCCTCTGCGAATTGCCCTATTTAAATCAGGACAAGGGAACCGGAAAAGGTGCTTTGTCCAGGATCGAGCAGAGAAGGGAGGAGGGCACTGCCCCCCGCTCCCTGGCTCCCGGCCGGGCAGCTGCCTGTGTCGGGCCGGCGCCGCCCACGGAGAATGGCGGCGGCGGAACCAGCTGGGGAACTCGGGGGCACCCCACTCCCAGGGTGCCCACTGGGCTGAGTTCACCTGGAGAGGACTGAGATCTGAGAGAAACAGCCACATCGACACCAGGTCAGTGAGGATGGAGCGGGAGGAGGTGTGCCGGAGCCGAGTTTCCCCTGCGGCTGATGGTGAGATAGCAGGCGGCCCCCCTGCAACCAGGACAGCCTCGGTGGAGCAGAGACCCACTCGCAGCCCGTGGGCAGAAGATGCCTGAGCCTGAGGATGGTCGTGACGGGACGCACGACAAGGCAGAGAGGCATCTGGAGTCTGCGTGATGACCCACGCCGGAGCGAGTGGCTACAGCTCCCTAAGTACCCGAGACTGTGGTAAAGCCCACACCGGAGCAATCTGTGGGGAAGGATTGTTTCCAGTGGGCTGGACTCACGCTGGAGAAGTTTGTGGATTTTTCCTCGTGGGTAGGGGATCCACTGGAGCAGGGGAAAAGGGTGTAAGGACTCCTTCTCCTTTAAGAAAGAGGCAGCAGTAACAGCACGGAATGAACTGACCTGCACTCCCCCAGTCCCTGCCCCCTGTGCTGCTGGGGGGAGGAGGTAGAGCCGGGAGGAAAAGGAAGAGGGGGGGGGAAGGTGTCGGTTTTAAGATCTGGTTTTGTTTCTTTCTGTCCTCTCAAGTAATCGGTTTTTGTTTCCCTTTGTCCTTCTAAGTAATCATTAATAAACTGTTTTGCTTTGAGAAAAGCTCTGCCTGTTTTGCCCAGGACCATGGTTGGTGGATGCTCCCTCTGTTCTTGTCTCAACCCTCAGTCCCTTTGTTTTTTTTTCTCTCCTCTCTACTTTACTGGAGAAGGAGAGACTGTGTGAGTTTTAGTTGCTGGATCAGCCTAAAACCACGACAGTCTTTTTGGTGCCCAACGTGGGGCACGACAGTTCAACACAGGGAAATGCCCTGGGGAGGAAGAGCTTCAGGCATCAGGACAGGCTCTCTTGGCCCAAGTGGGGAGCTGGATCCTATCACACAGCTGAGGCCCATGCAGCTCAATAGGAAATTAACATGGCCTCATAGCAGTCTCAGCTTCACATCTTCTTTGCAAAGGGTCTGGGTTCTGCAGGTATTACTTTTTTACTCACCAAATAGAAAGACAGAGGGGACAGGGAAGCTCCTACCCAGTTCTCTGTGGGTGGCATTGATCCAGAGCACAAGGTCAGTAATGAGATCAACATCAAGGACACATTCCTCAACAGATTGCTGCATGAAACAGGACAGTTTTGCAGGCAGCAGAAAGAGGAACAGCCTCCCAGAGCAGCCTGGGGAGAGACCACATGCCTATTGCCACGGTTCTGACCTGTCATGGAAAGACTACTCAGGAATAAACACTTCCAGGACTATCCTGTGCCCCTGCTGACTCTAGACTCTGGAGAAAAGCTAACAGAGCCCTGTGGCTGGATTGACGTACCCGTGAGAACAGAAAGAGAGGCCATGTGAGTTGACATCAGTGAGGGGGCTGGGCAACACACCAACACTTCCAAGGTGGGCCCTACACACCACTTAGCAGAGCACCCAAGACAAGCACCGCAGCTTTTGAGGGTGCATCTTGGGCTTAGACAGCAGAGAGGGCTGTAAGAAAGTTTAGGCTCAATCCTACGGTTCAGAAATAATGTGTTTATTGAGCATGAAGCTAAACAACCCAGCTGCCTCAAGTGTCAGCCCATTAGGATTCAGTCATGGTAAATCCACTTGCTTGCTGGCCACTCCATTTCAAGATCCTAATTTTCTTTTGGATTGAATGTTCCACTTGGAAAGAGATGTGAAGAGAAAGCTACTTCTGACAGACTGTCTGGCAGGTCCCTTTCTGTGCAGTGGGATTGACCAGCAGCTTCTGCTGGCCGCACTGCCCAGTGGACCACAGCTGTGGGCATGGTCTCCTCATCAGCTTCTGCGGCTTCTGTCAGCTCCCAGGCACGTATCATAGAATCATAGAATCATAGAATCATAGAATCATAGAATCATAGAATCATAGAATGGTTAGGGTTGGAAGGGACCTTAAAGATCATCTAGTTCCAACCCCCCTGTCATGGGCAGGGACACCCTCCACTACACCAGGTTGCCCAAAGCCTCATCCAACCTGGCCTTGAACACTTCCAGGGATGGGGCATCTACAACTTCTCTGGGCAACCTGTTCCAGTGCCTCACCGCCCTCTGAGTGAAAAATTTCTTCCTTAGATCTAATCTAAATCTGCCCTCTTTCAGTTTAAAGCCATTGCCCCTTGTCCCATCACTGCATGCCCTTGTAAAAAGTCCCTCTCCAGCTTTCCTGTAGGCCCCCTTTAGGTACTGGAAAGCTGCTATAAGATCACCCCGGAGCCTTCTCTTCTCCAGGCTGAACAGCCCCAACTCTCTCAGCCTGTCTTCATAGCAGAGGTGCTCCAGCCCTCGGATCATCTTTGTGGCCCTCCTCTGGACCCACTCCAGCAGCTCCATCTCCTTCTTGTGCTGGGGACTCCAGAGCTGAACACGGTATTCCAGGTGGGGTCTCAGGAGAGCAGAGTACAGAGGCAGAATCACCTCCCTCCACCTGCTGGTCTCATGGATTCTTTTGATGCAGCCCAGGACACAGTTGACTTTCTGGGCTGCTAGTGCACATTGCCGGCTCATGCTGAGCTTCTCATCCACCAGCACGCCCAAGTCCTTTTCCTCAGGGCTGCTCTCAATCCATTCTCTGCCCAGCCTGTACTTGTGCTTGGGATTGCCCTGACCCATGTGCAGGACCTTGCACTTGGCCTTGTTGAACTTCATGAGGTTCTCACAGGCTCACCTCTCCAGCCTGTCAAGGTCCCTCTGGATGGCATCCCTTCCCTCCAGCATGTCCACAACACCACACAACTTGGTGTCATCTGCAAACCTGCTGAGGGTGCACTCAATCCCACTGTCCATGTCTCCAACAAAGATGTTAAATAGCACTGGTCCCAGTACTGACCCCTGAGGAACACCACTCATCACAGGCCTCCACGTGGACATTGAACCGTTGACCACAACTCTTTGAGTGCAACCATCCAGCCAATTCCTTATCCACTGAGTGGTCCATCCATCAAAACCATGTCTTTCCAGTTTAGAGACAAGGCTCTGGCGGTCAGACGTGGTCTGATGTGGTCTGGCTAAATGCATTACACCCCTTCTCAACTGCCGTACGCACCAGGATGGAAATACAAAGAGATATCATAGCAAACAAGTGTTAATTCAAGGTGGTGTCATTTATTACTGACCTCTAAATCTGTCTGAAGGAAATAAAAATGAAATATATTGCTAGAAATCAAGGAACCCATGCAGAAAACCCATCTCCGTTATCAGTCTAACTCCAACCAAATAAACTAGTTGAATTGCAAGCAGCAGAACAAAGTGGCCTGGCTGAATTGTGCTGATGGTCTCTTCTCCCTGCTTTCTGTGGGCTTTTGCCATGTTGTACCTGCTAGCACAAAGTGTGATCCACCTTCTTCTTGTCCACCTTCTGCTAGGGCATGCTGAACCTCTTCCCAGAAACCATCTAGTCAGAAGCTCAAAGACAAAGATGATCAATTTACATTCCTCATCTGCAGCCGAGTCTTCTCCAGGAGGTCTCCACACAATTCACTGGCTTAGTGTCCCTGGCAGAGGCAGAACAGGTGCTGCTCTTCACTAACCAGCTTCAGGAGAATGTATGCCTTTGGAAGACAGCCTCTGGGGTAGAAGATGGGGCAAGTACTGAGAGGACAATTGAGATTCACACCACGAGAAGTCTCAGAGTTTGGAGGTAATGTTGCACGGAGACAGTAGATTTCACACTCCCTGGAAAAATCCTATGACGTTTTCTGCTGGGGTGGGTTTTGCTGCTGCCTGCATTCTGTTTGTTTGTGGGTTTTTTTGTTGTTGTTGTTGTGTTTTGGGGTTTCTTTTCCTTTTCTTTCAGTACCTCATTCTTTGAGTTACCAGAGAAAACGGTTAATGTAACCAGACAACACTGATATAACATGTCTGTGGACGTTTTCAGGCATTCTACTTGTTTGTAACTTGTATGGAAGTACATGATGTTGCATTTACTCAATTTCTACTCCTTGTAAGATTTCGGTTTAACGGAAGTAGTAAGGGCTTCATGCCTTTGTGCTGGTGGTGGATCTACCACAGGCTGCAGCTGGACAAAATAAAATCTGCAGATGAACAACAGGTGGCAGTGTTGTAATGGAATAAAATTCTCAGCAAGCTGTTGTCTCCTCCAAACACAGAGTGTTCTGTGACGAACAGAAGGCTGGATTATTCCATTTTGGGGATTGGATTTTTTTTTTAATATATAAAGTAAGCTGGAGCACACAGCTATAGTTTGCCTGGCTAGAGGATCTGTGACCCCTTACAACCCCCAGCAAGGGGGTTTTTCAGCCTAAAATCTCTGCAAGGTGTGACAACATCCCTTGCTGGGAAGGGACGTTTGGCAAAAGAGTTTCAGGGCTTGAGCAGCCTTACCTGAGGCCTTAACTCTCCACCTCCCCAGTCCTCACCCCACCTACATGAGCCCCATTTCAGCTCAGGCATGGGCCTTCAGTCCCCAGCCCTGTCTTCAGGAGGCAGCTCAGACCTATGCTGTAGGCATTGTCTCCTGCATGGACTCCTCATCCGGATGTTGTAGCATGTCTCCAGTCCCATCTCCAGCTCAATTTCCTCTGACTACACTCTCCAGATGGATTCTGGACCTGGACCATCACTTGCATTCTCTGGGACTGGTGATGGACTGTTACCAACACCCAGCTGCACTCTATTGGTAAGTGCACTGCCTGTGTGAGGGTCCACCTTGGCTCCCAGATCACCTTCCCTTGGGGAGCAGACAGCACTTGCTGTGATGATGCTTGGCCACAGCACTTGTTCACAAATGAAAAAGCAGTCCTGCAGCCATGGGAGACTTAATGTTGCTCAGCCTTAATTCTCGCTCCTGATTGCTCTTGAGTAAGCAACAAGCAGTTCCCGTGCTGTGGCAAACAGGGTCTTGGGTACTCCGCTCTGCCACAGCTGGTGGCAGTGGCCGTTTGTTGAGGAGCCAAAAGATGAGGCCATGCATGCCCAGGGGAACCCAGTGCTTCTCACACAGTGTCTTTACCTGGGAAATAGCCTGCCAGCCCTGAACAGCCCGTTGGAGGAGATGCTTATTTGTGCCCTTCCTCTTGCAGCCAGTGGCTGTACCCACGATTTTGGCAAGACTATGCAGAAGGGGTGTGGGGACCTGCCTGGAGCCCTTCTACATGGTTTGTCTGCAGTGGCAGCTGTAACCAGATTGGAAATGAAAACATAAATATTGATTAAGCGTTCAAGTATTGCTCTTTTAATTCCTCCCTAGTAAACGGCAAATACTGGTTTGTATGCAGTAAGTGACTGGATGGGAGGTTGGAGATCCTGCTTGTTTTGCATGGGGGAGGAACACCTCTTTCCCTGCAGGCACTACTGGGAGCAACAGAAGGACCAGGCAGCAGCCAGACTTTGTCCCAGAAGTTCCTTCTCCCTTCTTGTTCACTGTGATTGGCTGGTAGGACCCTACAGGATTCCCAGGAAAGCCCACACCAGCCCAAAGAACCAGCTAGTGAGTCTGTGAACCACAAATTACATTTGAAGGTGTAGCACAGAGAGAGCAGATCGTGGCAGGGAGCTCCCTTTGCTGGCGGTTCTGGTTCATCTTAAGACCACAACAGGGTGCAGGCCGGTGGTACATGTGTGTCCTTGAAGGTCTATAAGGTCGATGACTCTGGCTGGCAGTCTGAGCATGGAGAAGTCAGAGGCATGCTGTGACCTGCTGGTGTTCCTGTCCAAGCCAGCAGCAGCTAACAAAAATGAACAGGTATGGAAGTGACAGTGCTGTTCAATGGCAAAAAAGGAAAAAGCCTGGAGACTGGCAACCAACTCCTCTCACACCCTGTTAATAAACATTCTCTCTATTTGTGTTACAGTCCAGTGTCATATTTTGTACATGTGTCTAGTAGTGACGTGCCAATAGACGTGTCTACACCACCGCTTCTGTTAAAAGACATTTGTGATGCTCCTGAAGAGGCAGGAACCTGTAGGGGGGTATAAATGGCCTTTCTGAAGCTGCTAAAAGGTGAATTGTCAATTTGAAGAGAAGCTTGGCATGCAAACCAGGACTCTTAAAGCTTACACAAGGCAGCAAGAAAAGACTTTAAAAAAATTCAAGTGACTGTGGCAGAGGTGGATGCACCGTGGCAGGCAGACTTGGTGGACATGCAGCAGTATTCCAAATACGAATTTCCCACACGACATCCTTATCTCTAAACTGGAAAGACATGGTTTTGATGGATGGATCACTCAGTGGATAAGGAATTGGCTGGATGGTAGCACTCAAGGAGTTGTGGTCAACGGTTCAATGTCCACGTGGAGGCCAGTGATGAGTGGTGTTCCTCAGGGGTCAGTACTGGGACCAGTGCTATTTAACATCTTTGTTGGAGACATGGACAGTGGGATTGAGTGCACCCTCAGCAGGTTTGCAGATGACACCAAGCTGTGTGGTGTTGTGGACACGCTGGAGGGAAGGGATGCCATCCAGAGGGACCTTGACAGGCTGGAGAGGTGAGCCTGTGAGAACCTCATGAAGTTCAACAAGGCCAAGTGCAAGGTCCTGCATGTGGGTCAGGGCAATCCCATGCACAAGTACAGGCTGGGCAGAGAATGGGTTGAGAGCAGCCCTGAGGAAAAGGACTTGGGCGTGCTGGTGGATGAGAAGCTCAGCATGAGCTGGCAATGTGCACTGGCAGCCCAGTATCCTGGGCTGTATCAAAAGGAACGCGGCCAGCAGGTCAAGGGAAGTGATTCTGCCCCTCTACTCAGCTCTCGTGAGACCCCACCTGGAATACTGTGTTCAGCTCTGGAGTCCCCAACACAAGAAGGACATGGAGCTACTTGAACGAGTCCAGAGGAGGGCCACGAAGATGATCCGAGGGCTGGAGCACCTCTGCTATGAAGACAGGCTGAGAGAGTTGGGGCTGTTCAGCCTGGAGAAGAGAAGGCTCCGGGGTGATCTTATAGCAGCTTTCCAGTACCTAAAGGGGGCCTACAGGAAAGCTGGAGAGGGACTTTTTATAAGGGTGTGTAGTGATAGGACAAGGGGCAATGGCTTTAAACTGAAAGAGGGCAGATTTAGGTTAGATATAAGGAAGAAATTCTTTACATTGAGGGTGGTGAGGCACTGGAACAGGTTGCCCAGAGAAGTTGTGGATGTCCCATCGCTGGAAGTGTTCAAGGCCAGGTTGGATGAGGCTTTGGGCAACCTGGTGTAGTGGAGGGTTTCCCTGCCCATGGCAGGGGGGTTGGAACTAGATGATCTTTAAGGTCCCTTCCAACCCTAACCATTCTGTGATTCTATGATTCTAAATACAACAGTGGTGCATCTGAATGGTGATAGACATAATATCCAAGGGGCCATTGGTCTACAAGGCAAAAGAGGTTGTTCTGAAATTCGCAGACTTTTAGAAAAATTTTTATCAGGGAGTGCTAGCCTCAGAAATTACAGACCAACCGAACAAAAGAATTTTCATACCAACCTTTAAATATGCTGTTAAAGCAGTGTACTGTTAACCTTTTTTTTTTTGGCAAATAATGAAGAAAAGTCTCTGTCATTGAGTGTTTGGGGGGCTCAAAACCAAGAGGTGGAGATATTTTCTAGCACATGATACTTTTTCTGCATTAATGTGTTGTTAGAATTGATAAAGAAAAACAGTCATAACTTCTGCAGAGTGAGCAGACCCCAACAGATGCATGCGAACCCTTCAAGCCCTGTGAGGGTTTGGAAAACCCTATATGGCGTCATGTTTAAAATTTAAAAATCTGTGCCTCTGCTTGAAATGGGAGACCACATCAGGGTGTCTACAATAAACAAAAGATCTGAGAAAGGTTTTAAGCCATCCATGTTAATGAGCCGGCAATGAGCTCTTGCGGCCCAGAAGGCCAACCGCATCCTGGGCTGCATCAAGAGGAGCGTGGCCAGCAGGTTGAGGGAGGTGATTCTCCCCCTCTACTCTGCCCTCGTGAGACCTCACTTGGAGTATTGCATCCAGTTCTGGAGTCCCCAACATAAGAAGGACATGGACCAGTTTGAGAGGGTCCAGAGGAGGGCCACAAAGATGATAAGAGGGCTGGAGCACCTTTCCTATGAGAACAGGCTGAAAGAGTTGGGGCTGTTCAGCCTGGAGAAGAGGAGGCTCCGGGGTGACCTTATAGCGGTCTTCCAGTACCTCAAGGGGCCTACAAGGAAGATGGGGAGAGGCTGTTCAGGAGGGCCTGTTGTGATAGGACAAGGGGTAATGGTTTTAAAATAGAGGGAGGTAGATTCAGGTTGGATATTAGGAAAAAATTTTTTACCATGAGAGTTGTAGAACACTGGAATAGGTTGCCCAGAGAGGTGGTGGATGCTCCATCCCTGGAGACATTCAAGGCCAGGTTGGACGAGGCCCTGAGCAACCTGATCTAGTTGGAGATATCCCTGTTCCTTGCAGGGGGGTTGGACTAGATGACCTTTGAAGGTCCCTTCCAGCCCTAACCATTCTATGATTCTATGATTCTATGTACGTGTATTATTATACAGCCCAGGCTGGTAGCGGTCTTCCTGGTTTTCAAGGCATCCCTGTGGTGTATGGTGAGGGTGTTGGAGGTATATATTCTGTAGCTTGCGTCAAAATTCTCAAAAATAACTTTGGGGTGCCCAAGAAGGTACTGTTTTGTTTTGTTGATGAAGGGATAGAGCCTAATAAAAGACAGAAATATAGCTCTTCATTGAGGGCTGCTTTGTAATACAGACGAATGGCATTTATGCTGCTGCCACAAAGCACATCTCTAGGGATCAACCGCGCCTGCTGCCCTTCATGCAGAGCAAGTCACAGCCTCAGCACGTAGCGGAGTGAGAGCTGAGCCCTCGGGGGGTCCATCTCAGCCAAAATATCCTCTCTCCCTTGAGTTCAGCGGCAGGGAGCACAGTGCTGGGGGCTAAAGACGGTGTCTCTCTCAGCTCTGGTCCTCAGCGCCAGGTGGGTCCGTGTACCTCAGCAGAAGGAGCTGTGCTTCAGTAACACCAGCATGTCAGTGCAGACCTTATAGTTAACCCACTACTGAGCTGCTGTTGGTGATTTTTGAATAGTAGTGCTGCTAAGTCCTGGAAAAAGTACATGCTTTCCTCTCTTTAGATGTCACGTCATTTCTGCAAGTTTAATGAAATACATGCTTTTAAAGAAGCAGCAGCCACTGAAGTGTTACATTATGTTCATGTTCCCTTAGGATGGCTGACAAATTGCCTAGAGCAAATCTCCTTACCTGCAAGTGGCTGCTGTCTCTGCTACACCACATGAGCCAAAACTTACCAACAAGCAGGATGGACTCCAGCAATCTGCCATCTGCATGGGGCCAAATATGTCGAGCAAGAAGAACCTGTTTCCATTGGAGATACTGATGGAGGTAAAAGACAAGATATGCTGAATTTACTGACCAGCTACGCCAGTCTGGGCCAATCAGAGCATTCCTGTTGAGAGGTACCTTGCGGTCTCCTCTCCTGAATGCTTGTGGAGGAGCTTTTTGTAAGAACAGCAACGTGGCTGCAGCTTTCTGCATGTAAGAAAGGGTCTGGAGTCAGAAAGCCTGTTTGATGCATTTTCTGTCCCTTGGATTGAAATCAGTGGGTTTATGTGTGCAGGTAAAAGTGCTGATGGAGTTCCTTATTAACAACTGCATGGAAGCATTTGGAAAAGAGATTGCTTGCCTTTTAAATCCCTTAGTTGAGGAGTCACCAGTGCCCATAGACAGCTCTACAGATATGGAGAGGGAAAGAGGATCATCACAGGCTGGGGCTCCCGATCTTTTCCTTAATGTATTATCGCATCTGTGAAAAGCCAAAGAGTTTCTGAGTGCTCAAGATACTATGGCAGTGTTTTCCTACTGCAAGACTTCCCAAAAGTTCAGTTGCTTTTGTCAGATCTTTGTCAGGGCGAGTGCATCTGCCACAGTCCCCAGGAGAGGAAAGGCATGGATCTGTTGGAGCAGGTCCAGAGGAGGGCCACAAAAATGATCAGAGGGATGGAACACTTCTGCTATGAGGACAGGCTGAGAGAGTTGAGGCTGTTCAGCCTGGAGTAGAGAAGGCTCCGGGGTGACCTTATTGCGGCCTTTCAATACAGGGAGCTTATAAGAAAGGTGGCTTATACAGACTTTTTAGTAAGGCCTGTTGCAATAGGACAAAGGGCAATGGCTTTGAACTGAAGGAGCGTAGATTCGGACTAGATACAAGAAATTTTTTACGAGGGTAGTGAAACACTGGAACAGGTTGCCCAGAGAGGTGGTAAATGCGCAATACATAGAAGCATTTAAGGTCAGTGTCGATGGGGCTCTGAGCAACCTAATCTAGTTGAGGATGTCACTGTTCATTGCAGGGAGGTCGGACTAGATGACCTTTAAAGGTCACTTCCAACCCAAATGACTGATCCTATGAAAATACATTATACCTTACCATTCTTCACCACAGTCTTACTCACGCTAGAGGTCACACTAGATGCACTGATTTTCCCATTTCTGAAACTGGAGTTCTGGCATGACTATTTGCACCGATCTGGTCAAAGTACATTTCCCCTGACAAAATTTCCACAGTATTTAGAGTTAATTAATGGCACATGATTTTCCGGTACACTCTTCTGTGTCCTGTCAGCTAGAAATTGCTTTTTCCAAAAAGATCTGTAGAGCAATTATGCATTTATTCAGCTTTTTTTCTTTTTTAACCTTCAGAATAGTCAGTTTAAGAATATTTGCAATGAGATTTTAGAACTGTCTTTTACAGTTTTGCCAATTTTTTCTTTTTATTGTCTTTTCACAATATCTATAAAGAATTAAAGAAACCACCCCACAGAGTCAATTGAGAAATACAGTAACTAGGCATTAAAAGGTCTGCTTCAGTATGTTCCAGGCCAAGATAAAGTCTTCTTTAATCTATGGAGTTGTTTAAAGTATAATTGAATTCTGGATGTGAATTTGAGAGACAACACTGGCAGTTGTTCTCTGCTTGCATTTATCTACAAAACAGGTAACTCTTCAGACCAACATGCACATCCTTGCCAAATAGAGATCACTGAAACGAGACTAATGACCGTAATAGGCTGATGCATTAAACCAAATGGCACTAAAGACTATAACAAAAAGCCTAATGGTAAATGAGAGATTATAACTTTTTGTGTGCCATATCCATGGAGGATATTCTACAAGCTGTAGTTTTATTACAACCTCACCTCTCATTTGTGTTCATGAAATTAACAGTCATTTTTACGAAGTCCAGCAGGGGGGGATATTTTTCTGCATTTGAGCACAGATTATTTATTTTTTTTAAAAAACAGTACTACTAAACTCACCTCACACCCCATACAGTCTGGGTGTTATGTTATTCAAGCTACTTGTTGAAGGCAAAAGATGGCAATTCTAAGTCTTCTTAAAGTGCAGAATCAAGATCATTTGCAGCAATAGATATGACACCAAAAAGAAGTGGGACTTTTTTTCTCCTGACAGAATGTTATAAACACTAGTGGTACAAGTAGTGCTCCGTAACACACCAACAGAGGCTAGTGGATGTGAAGACACCCACCTAAGTTGGGTGCACTGTGGCCCACCTAGGCTGCAAGAGCAGGCTGCCAGGTGCTCATCCCTTCATACCCATACATTGCTGTATCCCTGATATACATTAGATGACAGAAATTCGGAATATGTCATGCCCTCATTTGAGCTGATCTAGCAGGTTTTAGTATGTAATATTTCACTCTCATTACTTACATAAGGAACACTGTGGTTCAGGAGACAAAGCTATTTTTTTGAGATCTTTTAATTACTTTTCACTGTCATCATGAGACAGTGCCAGGCCTAGAAATTTCATTGAAGTCTTTTCCCTGGTGCTGAATTAATTACTGTGTCCAGAAGTTTGGGTGTTTTTTTTTTTCTTTAAATATATCTTAATGAGTGCATTCAGCACTATTGTTGCTGCTCATATTCTTCAGAATATATTTTATACATATTCAGCTCACCTACTACAAACTCTTACACATCTTTTTATATCTAGCAACTTAAGAATTTGAATTGGATTAAAATTTACCTAGTTTTACTAATATCCTTATGTAGAAAAGCTATTCAAGACAGCTAGCAAAGACAAAAAAAAAATCTACATAGATAAGCATTAACAGAAACCTAATAAACCACGGTTATGTTCTTGTGCAAAATATTTGGACTGACTTCTTCGTTCATTGAGAAACCCACAGAATTAAACAGAAAATGGTGATCATACTGGAAGATTCTTGAGGAATCACTGCTGTCCAGTAAGAACAGTATATGCTACAAAATTCCATAGGAGGATCTTGAAAATCTGCAAAAATATGCATTCTCTAGTAAACTCTACAGCTGTTGAGTAGTTTCTACAGAGAGCTGTCTACAAACTATATTCAATTCTTTTTTTTTTTTCTATGAAGTAGTCTGAAGACAAAAAAAAAATCTTTAATTTATGAACAGTTTGGGGACTGTCAGTCCTCGTCATTTTTTAAATAAGACAACTGATCCACCAGTAGTTGCCTCAACTGCATATTAATTCAGATACTAGTGCTGTACCCTAGCCAAACTCTGTGTTTGTTCTGCTTTCATCTACTTATGTAATCTCATTGCTATTGCACTGTTTCTTGTGCAATTTACAAAGTGTTGGAGATGTGAAGATCCCATTGAGAACTTTCCGCCTTCTTTTGAAGTCACGGTGAAAACTTTTTTAATTAACTTCCGTGCTTCCTGGAAAAGTGGTTGTAGCTCCAAAGAAATACTAAGACGAAAGTTGTTCAGATCGAAGATTTCTGATGGTGTTTGTGCAAAATAAAATGTGAGGTACGCACAGCTGTGCTAATCGCTGCTTTCCCATCTAGGCAATAGCCAGCTACTGCAGGAACACGTGTGAGCCTTCCAGTTCCTGCCGTCCCTGCAGATTTGAGGCAGGGAAAGGTGCATGGAGCAGTGAATGAGGTTGCGGAGTTACCCAGTTAGCGGCGCAGGCTTTGGCCTCTGCACACCAGGAACACAAGAGGGTACTGGTTACTCTGTGGAGCCTCTTGC
Organism: Tauraco erythrolophus; assembly: GCF_009769465.1. NCBI lineage: Eukaryota > Metazoa > Chordata > Aves > Musophagiformes > Musophagidae > Tauraco > Tauraco erythrolophus. Next base: position 51,006,556 of record NC_141496.1, on the reverse strand, counting down.
TTTTGGAAATAACTTTGTCCCAGTGTTGGAATGGAAAAGCTAGAGGGACATATGCTGCCCTGAACAGCTATATGCCGGGAACTGAAGAGACACCATCAAGGTAAGCAGTATGCATGGAACCACAGTTACTCAAATAAGCGTCCTTAACAGTACTGAAGTTATGGATACTATGTCTTTACTGTTTGCATCCTTCTTCATCTGTTCTTTACCACGTCTAAAGTGAAAAATAGTAGTATTAAAACAGGATGCAGCCTTATAGCATCATTGCAGCAGGTCTGGACATTTGGATAAAGCAGCTACAGAGCTCTCCCAGATGTGGTTTTTGCAAAGTCACCCCTGCTCAGAAGCAACACTGCACTGGTGACCTTTCATGCCACCCAAATTCTGGATGAGCTTTTCTACTCCCTTTTGACCTGCTTTATGACTTCATTAGGATAATACACTCATTCAAGCACTGTTAAATACATATATACAAATTAATTATTGCATCCCATTCTATAAACTCAGCAGAAGATGGAGGCAGTGGAGTGTGCGTAGTGTATGTTGAGATATTGTTAGAGAATTGTTTAGCAGCTGGCTAATGGTCACATTAGTTTTCTGCATTATGTATGTTATGCCTGAAAATGGGATATCTGCATAAATGAGTAGCCAGGAGCCCAGATTAGCAACCATCCAGCTGACGGTTACATCAGTAAACCCAGTACATTGACAGAAAAGGTTCTGTCTTAATTAAAATTAGTCCAGGTGCACACTTCAAGAAGGACAATAGGCATTTAGAGATAGACATGAGCAATTTCTTGTGCTCTTAATGATAATTTCTTATGAATCACATGAATTTATTTACCAGCTTTCTGACCATAAAACAGGAGTATAAGAGATATTGAGGTGACAGAAATTGTAGCTACCCCTTTTTGTGCTGTGTATTTGTGTTTGTGCTTTTTTGTGTTTATCATGGTTCAAGACAGACTGATTGTGAGGTGGGAAAGTTAACTAAAGAATGACTTAGTGCTGTGTTAATTTTAAAATACTTTAAGTAGACCCTTACCAAGGTATTTCAGAAATGCTACTGTGGACACACACACATACCTACCTATGAATCAATCAATAAACCTTTTGGGATACACATATGCACATGGGTCAGCACCAGATATAAGCAATTTTCATCAGGTGATGGAAAAGGAGGTAAGAGCTTTGCAATACTTTTCGTTCTGTACATGCAACTTACTTCCAGTTCGTTCTTGTTCTTGAGCAAACAGAACTGCTTTCTTTAGTACCATTATTAACTTTGTCTTGTCCTCAAGCAAGCATACTTTTTCCTCCTTGAATGCAAATAAGTAGTTTCATTCCATTTCCTATTCAATTATGTCCATTTTCCTTACTCTTCAGTCAGGCATGTATTTCAGCACTGGAAAACTTTTCAGCTCTAAAAGAACACAACTGCAGCAGCGACTATAAAAGTGAGCTCCCACAACTTAAATAGGTAACTAATCTTAATCATCAGTTAATAGTACAGAAACAATCTATCAGAAAAAAATGCAATTTATCCCTGCATGATTAAAGATCAGACACATGTCCTGGTTTTGACTGAGACAGAGTTGGTTTCTCTTTTTTGCAGCTAGAAGAGCTCTGTGCTTTGGTTTCAGTCCGGGATTCGCTACGAGAAGAATGTTGACAGCGCACTAATGTTTATAGTTGGTGCTGAGATCTCAAGGACCTTTCAGTTTGCCGTGTTCTTGCCAGGGTGCAGGAGCACAACAGGATAGGGAGGAGCATGGCCGGTACAAAGGGTCTACAACTCCCTTTATCATTTGAATTTAGGATTGAAGGCTCAATTGGCCAATGCAGTATTCCGTATCATGCAATATCATGCCCAGTATAAAAATTAGGGTTGACTGGGAAGAAGGGCTTTTGCTTTTCTGGGGGCTCTCACTCTGAGATCCTCAGAGTGCTCCCTCCCACTCGTTCTCTTCTCGGGCCCCTCACTCATCCAGGATTGCAGTGTCAGGACTTACCTGTTTCGGGGTCACTTGCCGGGACGGGACAGGCATTGGTCACCAAGTGGTGAGCAGTTATACTGTGCATCACTCATTTGTATATATTATTATAATTATACATATATGTATCTTTATATATTGTCATTATTTATTTTAATTTTATATTAATGTTATTATGAAATTGTACTTATCTCAACCCACGAGTGTCCTCCCCTTTTCCTCTTTCTCTTCCCCATTTCCTGGGGGTGGGGCAGGGTGCGTGAGTGGTTGTGTAGTGTTTAGTTGCCCCCTGGGCTAAACCACCACAGCATGCTCTATGGAGCTACAGAAGCCGGGAACGAAATTGCTTCTAAGTACATCCAAAATACTTAATGCTAGGGAACATTTGTCAGTGGAGCTATTGAAAGCTGAGTATTCTTCAAGTACTAGCATGTGTACGCTCTTGGAAACAATTTAAGTGACTTGGTTATGAAAGACAGTATTTTAAGAAACTGTTACCAACAGCTAACCTAGATTCAAACTGATTTATCTAACTGAGGTGTAACTTCACCTTGTCATCTTCTATACTTCCAACTGCACTCATTACAGCAGGCCAGCAAAATCTTTGTCATTTACTGAAAAAAAAAAAAAAAACCCTACAAGACAAGAAACAAACAATGGCTGACAAACAGCTTTCAATACAGTGCTCGTTTTAGGAGCATTTCTTGTTTTGACTTATGGGGTAGGTCTGTGTGTGCTATGAGAGGACAGTTACAATCTCCCTCCAGAACAGAAGTTTTGCAGTTGACCTGGGTAAGGATAGGCCTTTGTCTTCCAGGACAATTTTGACAGCTACTCTTCAGATAAGTCAACAGACTGAAACAAGCAGTTTGTTTTCACTTGTGCCATGATCACAAAAGAATGAAAGAACAGAAACCTTTGTACTGTGCCTCACTGCATGTCTCAATTGTGGTAGCTACTACCAAGTAGCAGCGGAGAGTAAAATCAATGTTACATACAACACCCTCAGGTGAAATCAGAAAGAGATTCTAAGTTCCAAATCCAGTCCAGAGGATAATGGCATCACTGAAGATACAAAGTCTCTTTGCTTCCCCTTCCACTCATTTTTGGAGATCCTTTGTGTTACTATTTTTCAATTACCTTTTCCTTTTTTTTTCCTCCAATGTTATTTTCCTATTTTGGACAACTTTTGTGCTGTATTTACAGTGTATTTCCATGATCCCAGGAGCCAAGCTTGCCGACTGATGTTCAATCCTGCTGACTGATGAAGGTCACCTGCTGGTCTGCCTGGTGGAATGCTTATGTGTTGCATTCCCCAGCTCCCCCCTGGACTAACTTTCTTCTCTGGCAACACAGAGGCCTCCAAGTTCCCTCTACTGCTGTGTCAAAGGGGGAGCAGAGTACATAAGTGCTAGTAACAAGGAATATCTGTTAGGATGATAAGTGAAGCACGGTACCTGAGCATTTTTAAGGACTGTAGTTCATAAAAGAGAAGTTATAAACCAGACCTTCTTCACAGCAAACTTAATTCCACGGCTGTATCTTCATCCTAAACAAGGATGGAACAGTAGTTATGCTGACATCAACAAGGTCAGAATCTCACCCCAGGCCTCTGCCTTCTCCTTCCTTATATTTCTGCCCAGTCTTGTACTTGGCAAGAAAGATAAGGATCATTTTCTCTGTTCTTATTCAGCTCTTTTCTGCACCATTTATTGTTCTTCTGAACATCTTTAACATAAATTTTAAGTCTATAGACACACGAACCAAGTAAATCAGTTTTCCTTTACTTGTAGTGCACTTATCAGAATATGTTTCGATATAAGAGATACGATTTACAGTATCTATAGTATAGCAGACTTACTGTTTCTATGGCAGTTGTTTCCTACAGAAATAGTAAGATTTTGCTGTAATTCTTCTCCACAGATTATACTGATTTCTCTGCAGTTTCTGGAGGATAAGGCTCAGTATTGTTTAGGCTCTGCAGGTGTATTACTAAAACATTGCACTGTGTAAAGTTGAGGTTGAAACAAAGTTTCAGCATGTTTAAAAAATTTTAACTTCTTGGCCCAGTCCAGCAAACCTCAAAAGACTCTGAACGTTTCACAAGATGTGAGCTTTGGTTTCCAATCCATTCTTACATGAATGAAATTCAGTTGAAAGCAGCAGACAAAAGGAAATGCCTAACACACTATAATAAACACCCAAACTGTTCCATCTTCTGATAAACTCTGGAAATTTTTAATATTATATGTCAGATTATCATCAAAAGCATCCTATTACATGCTGTCTTTCGTAATGAGTGCTGCTACATTCCATCTAGTTAACTGATTAGTTCAGTTCAGTCAGTTTAGTCAGTTCAGTCAATACCTACGCCAAAACTTCTTAATTATCTGCTGTTGAAATGCGTTATTTTTCTCAGTGAAGGGCATAAGAAAACTATAGTCTGGATGCCCATACAGGTCCAAGTAGGTCTTGCCTGAGTTGTTTTACCTGGAATCGTATTTTTTAACATCTTGAAGTTAGAAGGTAGGAATAACATGTTTGCATTACGACAGTGACATTTGTTTGGGAGAAGGGTCAGACAAATAGTATTTGATTCATGGAGTGTTTGTTTGTTTGTTTTTTTAAATGTGACTCCAAATTTGAAAAGAAAAAGCTCATCTGTCTTCCTTTGGCCTGTTTCTAAACACTTGAGGAGTCTCAAGTGGAATTACGTTAATTTTTTCCTTTAAAATTTGAGTTTGCAGTTTTCTGGGGTTTTGGGTTTGGTTAGGTTTTTTTGAGACCTAATTTAGCTGGTTCATGAAGTGACACATAGCAGACTTAAGGCTCTGAAGCAGTTTTGGGAAGAAAGAAGGCTGCCTGCCCACAACTGCAAGACTATTCTGAGGGTCACCGCTCTATCATAATACAGACTATACAATTCAGCAACATAATCATAAACAGAGCTCAAAATGAAAGAGCTACCATGAAACATCTATGAAGTATTTATTAGCATGCAAATGTAAAGTAACTTACTAAACAAAAAAGGAAGGGAAAAAAAGTAACTGCTTTCTTAAATGGTGCTATGAGTTTTAAAGTCTTCTATCTGTGCCTAAATTGAGACAAAAAATACAGAAAGCATTCCAGTGTCACATGCTTAGTGAACATAAGTTCAAAATAATACAAATAGCTTTCGAATATCTTGCGAGTTTAGAGGAGGGGAGGAAAAGGAAAAATATTGTTAGTATATGTCAACTTAAGAATTGTGATCAAAACTGTTTAGGACTTGCAAACTATCCTTTAGGCACAAACTTTTATCTTGCAAGACCCAGGGCCCATTATTTAGATGGCTACTCAAAAAACTGGGCTTTTCTGGTACTCGTATTGCGTTACATATCCACTGCTTATTAGGAACAAAAATAAAAGGCATTGCCTAGAAACTCATCAGCAAGGAAGTACATTCCCTGCAAATCTGCAATTGTCAGACACAGTCATACCTTGGCTTATGACAAGAGTCAACAGCACTGTGCTGTGTTAGTATGCTACTCTTCTAAGCCATAGCTGTTGTGAAAAGCACAGAAAAAGTGTTTTCTAAGCATAGAAGCATTTGGTTTTGATGAATGCTGGAAAAAAGAATTTATGTTTTAAATTTAAAAAGCTTAAGCTTTTAAACGTTAGCAAAAGTACAAAAAATACTAGAATTTTTAGTTTTGACGATAAAATACCCAAGTCTAAATTCCATTGAATCTATTGAAGACAGCAGGAACGCAATTTTATTAAGTTCAAAGTGTACACTGTCTGTTTAATAATAATCACCTCTTTCACGTTTAGAATAATGCAATCTTCAAATGAGTGTATTTTACCTGAACTTGAAAGAATTTATGTAAAAATTAAGACAACATGCAGACAGTAGGTCTGTGATATCAGATAAGCAAGTAAAAATTGCATTAGAAAGTATAAAGTATGATCCATTCTGTTATTTTCAGAGCTAAGATGACCCTGAGGCAATGTGAGAGAAATGCAGAACCACTTCCACTGCTAACATTCAGATGTCACACTAGTGGTATAATTCGCTCAGGACTGGAATATTGTGTACACATGCTTTAAAGCTGTTCCCTTGAAAGTAATGAACAATGGTACTCTAGCAGATTTCACTAAGCTCCAGCCAAAGCACAGTGTTTAAAAGTTAGTAATACAGAAGCCTGAGTTCTCTTTTAAGGTTTGAGAAAGATTACTTTGCAGAAACAAGCATTTTGTCATCTGTGCTTGTGAGGTGCTAGAGAGAACACTGGTTCTACAGCCGTTACTTGAAGATATGATTGCCACTAAAATGAAGACCAGATCATTATCATTGTTTTCCTATATCAAACAACTTTCTTGATTTCTCTTTAATTCATTCTAACAGGTTAGATAGCCTACCACCATTATTTCCTTTCAGAAAAACAAGTAGGATTTATTTTATTATTAGAACAGTAGCACTGATAAAAGGTCCAGTAACAACAGGCTAGGCACTCAGATAATGGGATGCTTCTTGTTGATCGAGAGCAAGAAGTCATCTTGCCACAAGAAAGATGACAGCTGCTCTGTGGACCCATGGTAGGCTTGGGGCAGGAGAAGAGCTGAATTTTTAGTTGTGTCTGCATCCTGCTTTAAGAACAAAAGTAAGGTAATGTGTTTTGGCCTTCAGACCTTGTTATTTATATACCAGATTACCTTCAACATGGATCAGGAGAGGAGAATTCTGTATGCTTGCAAGAATGACAGAATTTTCTACAACTGTATTTAGTGCACTGCTCTATGTTTGTGATCATAAGTGCATCAGAATACCAAAATGAGAAGTTCATAGATTACCTGCATGACGTCTCACTGCAGATACATGGCTTAAGTGCAGAGCTTAAATAAAATGGAATACTAGGTAGCTGAAAGTGATATGAACATTTAACTTGTAATCTTTTTGTTATGGTGTGTGCAGACACTAACCCAAAGTTAGGTTTGGCACTGACACAATGTAGTCATAACAAATTTATCTTTTTTTTTTCCTACACAGGTCAAACTCAAGTGACAGGAAGAGATGTGAGTGTAAAAGGACTAGTGTAAATGTATACAACCTGCTATCAAGTTCTGCTTCATTATGTTTTCTTTCTTTTTAAATAGCACTACTGCTCCTAATCAAGACTCTTAATTTTAGATTCTCTAAGCAAAACTCCAATTTTGTGAAGTAACATCTTATACAGAATAAGTACATGCAGCAATTTCATCATTCATGTAATTTCCATTTTTCTTGCGGTTCCCTGTACAGCGATCATGAGACCTTCTTCAAGATGAAGTTTTACTGTTTTTTTAAATTCTTATTTAAGTATTGGAAACAGATCAGTAAATACAGCTACAAAGTTTTTCTGTGGGTGCTTATTAATTTTTTGACTACCACTCTATTCTCATTGCTCAAAACGCTTTACTAGATGACTCTCAACAGAAAGTATAAACATTAAAAGTACATAGGGGAGGAGTATATAATCAGAATCAGAGAAAAGATATGTAAACAGAATTACTGCTGTGCAGGCTGCTAACTGACAACTCATAATCTCTCTTCAAACATGTATAGATCAGGCAGCAAAACATTCAATCCTTGTCCTGTCCTCTGACGGTCTCCCTAAGCGTCCCCAGCCCCTTCCTTACTGCATTCCTACACTAACTTTTTCAGAGCAAGTTAAGCTGTTTGTTGTTTGAGTAACAAAAAGATCTTTCACATTCTGTCCCTGCTTCTGTAGTTATACAACTAAGGAACACTTGACACACTGACTCAAGAAGGTCCAGAGAAATGGCATTTAACGTTATCTGTAAAGACTAAAGCTGTTCCAAACGTCCGTTGAAATGTAGACCTTTCCTCTGCCGCAAACAGACAGGAAAGATGACAATATGTTGGCATAGCAGGTTTTTATGTCAACAGCTATGCCAACATCTTGCCTCCCCTCCAGCTCTGCATAAAGGAACTTCTTCGAAAGGCATCTGTGGGAATTGTATAATCTTTTACTGTGAGTTGTTTGATCTGAAATAGAAAAACAAAATTTAGGCAGAAGCTTCACACTATTATGTAAAACATCTGAATATCAATCTCACAGTACAGTGTACAGTAACTGTAATGCGAGTTAGTTTTACCTCTTAGGCTATGAGATCTAAAAAAAAAGCCCTGACAGTTTTTAATTCTGTGCCTGAATTCTGAAACACTGCAGAGGCAGTGTTTGCTTAACTATTTTTCATAAACCAATAATGTATTCAGGACTTTCCTTACCAAGGTATCAACAAAATCCAAGAGAGAGGATGGTTGATCTAGAGATGTGTCTTACATACCATAGTAGAAGCATATTCTTAAGTGACTTTATTTTAAATACTTATTTTCTGGATTTGGTCAGTCTCTTTGTTCTAGATTCACCTAAATAAAAAAGCGATGCCAAAGGAAGAGATTTAAAACACAAATAGTTGCTCTTATAAAATATATCAGCAGCTTCATTCATACTTAGAAATCATACTGCCGCCTTCATGTAATCTATTTCCATTTGCACAAATATTTGCAGAGGGTTGGTTTTTTTTTTTTGAGCAGCAGGTCTGCCCAGGAGACACATTTTCAGGAGGAATGTGGTAGTTATTACAAAACTAGAGACAGTCTCATGCAATTTACTTTGCCCACAGTGGCACACTTCCACTGTTTGGTGGTTGGTTTATTTGTTTTGTTTTTTTTTTTTTTCATTTTAAACAAAAGAGAGGCAGCGGAGGGGTGGTGGCGGAGATACTTGAATTTATTTTTGTTACCATGTACCTGGTGCTGTACAGTAGCCAAAACGGCAAGACTGAAACGTAAGAGTCTAAAAAGCTTAAGAATATTTGATAACTCTATCTAGAACACACTGACTAGGTCAATCATTCACAATACCACACATATGCATTACTGAAAAGACGATGTTGTCAACTTTACCTTTAATTTTCATTTGCGAACTCTGTATGCAAACCTGATGCCTTAATGTTATGTCAGCATTGGGGCTTTTTGTTTGTTTGTTTGTTTGTTTGTTTTTTCCCCAGATTACTACTGGATTTTTGGGGATGAGGAGAAAAACAAATGAAAAGTTATTTATTTACCTTGGTTACAACATCTTTAACAAAAGACAAGTGCTTTTATGGTCACCAGACACTCTGGTAGAGTAATATTTTCTAAGTAATCTTTGAAGAAGCTGTGTAAACCCTTTCAAAGCTGTGGTTGTTGCACAATGTAGCCTCCTTCAGGTGTTATTGTGCTATCAATATCAAATCACTTAACAATATACAACCCAGAACTGCCCAGAAAGAGCAGCGAAGACAGGAAGGCACACTTTTCCATATTACATAAATTGAATAGAAACCATTATGGAACTAAGCACTTTATCACATTTCAAAATGCCACAAGAGAGCACCTTTTGTTGTCCTTGTTAACACTTGTGTCTTTAATTAACATTACAATTAGCATGCAAGCTGTCGTTGTCTCAGACAACTGAAAATCTGTTTTTCCACCAATTATTCTGTTGTAAGAAAACACTGCATGAGTTCAAGGCATGTGAATAGCACTGCATTTTAAAAAGTCCCTTCGGAATTATTTTAAAATCCAGTTTGAGAAAAACTCTTAAATCTACCATTTGGAAATATTATCAGTGAATTCCGTTAGAATTTCACATACAGGTTACTCTATCTATGGACAGGAAAAGTTTTAATTTTTCAAAATGGGAAGCAATTTGTAAGTTCACAATGCTTATTTCAAAAAAAATTGTGGATATACAGAAAAAACATGTTTACTTGCCTATTTTGTGTCTGCTAAGTCTTTCTGCCTTTAGAATTTAGGTTATAAAGATATTTGAAGTATGTATGTTCATACACAACTTTTTTTTACCATTACCTGATAGAGCTCTTATAAATGAGTATGGTTATGTTAAAACTTTTGCAATTATATCTGCATTTGCTTAAGCTAACAATTTTTCCAAGACTTTTGAACTGAAAACTGCCTATATTTGGGAACTGATTCTGCAGAATGTGTGCGAGTAAGTGTACTCGCATCAGTAGACCGTTTTTATACTCTGACATGACATACAATAAACCAGAATTAAACTAAACAGCAGTGTCAGCAGACAAGATCAGGGTGTGTTAACATTGATGTTCTCTGACCTGCCAATCCGATGTCTCATACAATCACTTCTGTCCTAACAAAGCCTGTTGTTTTGGAGGGCAGTGTATAAACTGCAGCTTAGTCTGGATTTAGGCCAAGGGAGGTATTATTTCAAAGCCGCATATTCTAGCTGTTCCACTAACCCAAAGAGTCTGGATTTGGCCTACCCTAATAACCCAAAAATCTGATCAGACTACCAGCAAGGCTATGCTTTGCAGCAGTAACGGGCTGCCTCTGGAAGTTAATATCCCATGTGAAAAATCCATCACTGAAACTGAAAGCAGAGCTGTATAAAAAAGCTTGCAGAAATACCATGAGCAGCCTGCAGGACAGGGCAATTCTGGCGATCTGCTGATAAAGTAACACTGCTGCCACGGCTCATTTTAGACTAAGTTTATTGTGAAAGAATAAAGGAAGCTGTAAATAATCTAATATCAATAATAGTTTTTATAGTTTTTTTAGATTTCTCCACAGACCCTACTAGCTAACAAGACAAACAGGTTAACTACCTGGCAATAGAACAAAAGCTACAAAAAGCACAAAGCAAACCAGCTGTTGAAAGAACCATTTTCTGACTAAGTAGAAAATTTAATTGTAACTGATAAAACCGGAGGTAGGATGGGGGAATGTAGTGCGTTTTTCTTAAAAAGGAGACAACTTCATCGGTCCTCTCTGTTAAAAAGTTTAGTAGCAGTACACAACTTCTCTTCAGTACAGCCAGATAAGAATATGAGAGGGCAAAGCAAACAGGCTGACTTCATTTGATGCATTAAAGCCTCTCCCACTCTCAGACTGCTCCTCGTAGTTTTCAAACATGCTGCAACAGGGGAGCAGGGAAGAGAGACAGCAAAAGTGGTTGAATCAGGTGAAGAATCAAAAACTCAAAGAAGCAAAGCCATAGGTATAAAAGCATCTTTAAACAACGGAAAAACTCCGCATGAACATTGCAGGCTAAGCTTTTGGGAGGGGGGAATGGAAGGGAGAAATAACCACTGTTGATGCTGTTTCACTGAGAATCTTGCAGTGGAGAACGCAAAGATGCCTTCCAAGCCCCAGCATCACCTGCTTATTGTGTATAGACCTGCTCTGAGCAGGTTTAGACAACCAATATTTAAAGTGCTGGCAGCTGCCTGGAGCTTCTTCTATGATAAGGCTCCCACTATCAGTACCAGTAGCTGCGCTGGCATTAGCAGTGTGTGTGTGAGGGAAAGCACCAGGAGAAGGCAGGCAGCCTTACGGGCACAGTTTAATCCCTGTAATTATGCAGGTCTGGTAATGTAAAGATCTGCAAACAAATTCTGCAGCTCCATAAAACTGGGAGTTTGGGACATTCCCTGAAGGATCTTTGTTTTAAAAACAAGTATTTTGGCAGCCTCTGACATGCATTATCCATTTCAGTATATTTTTTCACTAATTATAGAGAGACTATGCCTAATTTCCTCAGAATAATAGCCCAAAATTTCTAAAGATAAGAGTCTGTCATAAATTGACTTAATTGTATTTTAATTAATTTTCATTTATTGCACTGGCTAAAGTATTTTTTTCCCCATTAAATGCAGAATAAGCACATTTTTGAGGGAAAGAAATACTTTACTTCAAGGAGACAAACCCAACATACGCACACACAACACTGCTGAGGAGTCATACCCCTAATCCTACAGGACTGGTGAACAATCAGGAGGTGCTCCAAATTGTAGGGAGATTGAGGCCAAAGACAGCTCTCGTATGGACTAGGTTCCCAAACAATGTTTGGTAGATTTCTTAAAATCTGAAAACGTTCTGCACCCGGAAGAAGATTAAAGGAATGAGCAGGCAACTACTTTCTAGCAGATGCTGCAATCACAGTTTGCATGAAAAGTTTTCAGCTGGGAATGCATCAACAGTAAAAAAGTAGCAGCTGGAAACAGAAAAATATACAGCTGAGGAAAACACTCGTAAGGAAAAACTAGAGTGTTGTCATATTTCTATAAAAGAGATTCATACCTATTCCTCCCTCACATCACATTACCTGGCCATAGATAATTATATAAATTATTTATCCAGAAATATTGATTCACTTGTTGCGATATAAAACATTAATAGTTCTAATTGGATTTGACTGAATAGAACTGTCCTCTTCCTGCAATTGCAGGATTCTTCCATACTAAGTTTTCCATGGGTATTCTTCAGGCTAAATTAAAAAATTCCTGTTTTCCTACCCCTGTTCCCAGCACCTATAAGATTACTCCAGAGCCTAATCGACATCATTTTTCTGCATGGTCACAAAAGTCGCACCAGATTACAAGGCCTGCTGAAAAGATTCCAGTTAATTTCTGTGGGGTTTAAATTGAGCCTATCAGGTCTACATGTGCTTTCTTTTTTTTTTTTTAAAAAAAAAAGGTATGTCTTGATTTTGCATTTATGAAATAAAAAAACGATAATTTGTGCAAAGTTTTGAGGATTTTTACATCTCTGTATTGACATTGGCTAAGGTATGACTGATTCTCATCTTCCCCTACAAATGAATATATCCATCCCTCTGACAATTTTTTTAGCTCAAGCTAAAAAAATTTAAAATTGCTTTCAAAAAATCTAGCCTGAGCTCCTTTGATCTTTGCAATGGGTATTTTTTCAAGAGCTGAAGTAATCTTTTTTTAATTGTAATTTTTGTCCTTAAAAATATGTAACTTTTTGCAGGTGGTTGTGGGAATAACAGAGATACATAGCATGGGTTATGTCTTGTGAGAAATGTTACCTGTCTTCCCCTGGATACTGAGAAATGCGTAGTTTTAAAATGAGAGATTATTTGGAAGATCCCAGATTGAAGCATTCTGTGGAGGCCTGGTTTCTCAGATTTTGCTGAATTCTAAGTCTCTGAGAGAATCAGCAATCTTAAAGGTGGCCCCAGAACCGAGGAACTGATGTGTGTGAGTTGGATGGGTTTGTCTCAGCATTCAACTACGCAGCGCTGAACTTTGATAGGCCAGTACTCCTGACTTCACCTGATAAATGAGTAAGCTGACCCTTACTCAGGTGTCTGGTTCTAACTATTCCCTTTCAAAAAATACTGACCTGTGAGTTTGTTTAAATGTAGTGTAACTTCTGCTTAACTTCATTCACTTACATTCACATTTATGCAGACATAAATAAAACATTTTTATCAATATTTGAATTAAGCAATACACTGGACATGTTGTAATGGTAAAGTCTGCAGCATGATGAACAACTTTGAACCGCATTACTTATGAGTCAGATGAAAAGAAAAACAATTTTAATTGAATCAGCTAGAACTGGATAGTGTCACATGTAACTAGCCAAAATATCCGAACCTACAGACACACCTGTAGTCCTTATTTACAAAAAAAAACCTCTGTGATTTTAATGTCAGCGCTCACATTAACATGGGTTTTAAACTTCACTGCAAATGATGGATGCAGCTCCTTAAATAACTTCTCAGTTTATCTATAAAGTCCATTCATCATGTCAACTTTTAATGATTAAAGATACTACACTTTCAGATATTTGATTTTGTTTAGCTAGAAAGTCATCATACCTGTTATCCGAAATCAAACTACAAACTTATAGGAAATACCAGTAAAGTAAGTCACATGACTAGGCAGGAAAGGAGGCATAAAAATATTTTTCTAAAAAATAAAATCAGTATTTTATCAAGATGACAGTGATGACTGCCATCAGTAAATGTGGTAAAGATGTTTATCACCATTATGTTAAACTTCTTACCTGACTTTAACATTAAAAAATTGATACAGTAGGAAGAATTTTGGAGCAGGGCCCTTATATTTCTCAACCCTGTATTTGAATTCAGGATTGGTGTTATGAACATCTCTCCTCCACACTGGATGTGAAAACTCTGAACATCCGAATCATTTGGCAGCTGACAACTCGGCCTTCTGGGTAAATAGGATTTTGTCAGTGACTGGGTGGAAGCAGGGACAGGTTAATACTTATGCTGGAAAGTCAGAATGTGAATGAAACCAGAATCAGGTAACAGTATTCCACTCCCCTGTACGAATTCTGTCCGTCCAGCACACTCTTGTGGGCCAGCAGTACGTCACAGGAAATAACAGGTTGCCACCAAAAAAAAAAGAAACATGAAGTAGCTCAGATTCTGTGAATAGTTCTCTTTTTCCAATGAGAACTGATTAAGTCAGTTAGCTAATGTGTAGCCAGATGCAATAAAACGTATCTTAAATAAATTGCTAGAATTGAAGTCAGTGATGATAGCAAATTCTACAATCTTTAAATAGCAACAGGGCATTTTATAAGCTCATAATATGTTCAGCTTTGTCTCTGGGAGACACATTTTAATAGTATTTTAATAATGAAAATAATGAGTGTCATTTTTTTTTCAGAAGTATCCTTTATACTGCTACTATATACTTTCACAGCGAAGGCGATCTAATGGATTGCTTCTCTACCCATTGCTTGACAAGATAACCATCTTTCCTTTCAGCTCAGAACAAAGTTTGATGTCAATAACAGACAACACTCTTCAGCGGAGCAACAACAGTAAATGCTGTTTTGTGAATCGTCAGCCAAGTACATTCTTGTATATTCTCTGTTGGCAAAGAAACAGCCTTGGCTACTTCCATAATTTGCTCAAATAGACTAACATGAAGCAGTTCTCAAGGCACAATGGAAAAATTCAAATGTCCTGTAGCAACACGAAGTGTTACCTACACTGTCCTGTTCATCCAAACAACTTTGTCACTACTGCTGTCCTAAGAAGGAAATCCCCTCTTCATACCTGACGGTGCAGGATGCATATGCCTGAACGGGCATGGGATACGGTAAGATGCTTAACAGCGGCCTTGGTGTTTAAAATTACATTTACCTTCACCAAGATGTGTCAACGCTGAACTGAGAGCTCAGCTGGGTCTGAACAATAAATCAAACATGTAACACACCCACTCTCTCATCAATAGGTTATGATAACTAACAAAAGACGCATAGAGCCAAGAAGCAGAATGCAGCAGATTGCTAAGAATGTCTAAGCCTTTTGTTATTTCTGTGTTGTGAGGTTTACTTGAACTGTACTGTAAGGCATTTATAAAAGACTTGAATGCACATAGTGGCATTAGTTATTGACCTTCTGCTCCTCCTCTGTTTAACAGGTGGACCACTAAACCTGGGAATATAAATTAGGTGCATCAACATGAGGTATACATTGTGCTGCAGCTCACAGGCTATCAGTGGTCCAAACTACTCAGCCCACTTTTTCCACTTAGTGAATGTAGAAACCAGAAACTGATTCCTGAACATGGGAAAGCACTGAAGTTATCAGGAAAGTTACTGCAGTGTAGTCCTCAGGCAGGTATACAATACGCATCAAGTTACGTTTGCCTTATGATTGGTTCATACTAGCCATAACATTTGTGAAACTTGTTTGTATTACCCACTATATAAACGATTCTGCCACTTTTCCTAGTTCACAGACTGGGACTTCCAGAACTGCACCCTGTTACAAATGAATGCAGAGATGGTGCAGGCACCTATCTGTCTTATAAGGAGTCAGAGATTCAAAAACTCATGGTTATTCATTAGTCATTTTGCAACCAACTTTTATTTTTTAAATTAATCTAGTTATTAAAATAATTATTCTGCACTCTTTGCTATTTTGTCTTACTGTTCCTGACCCCATCTATCTGAACCGTCGCACTTTAAAGAAAGGTGTTAATTACTATTCCTGGGTAACTTCTTATAGGGGCAGGTGTCTTGCAAATGTGTTCTTGCAATTTAAAATATTCTTAAAATAGCTTGCTGTGGGCAGCATGTTCCTAAGCAGGTCTAAGAAACACTGATTAAGCAAAGCTCCCTACTTTGTCAGGAACATCTTTATCTGAAAGAAATTTGCAAATTAACCAGGGTTGATCTGGATTTCTGATTTTTAAGTATGGTTTAGTCTTGTTCCATGCCAATCCATGAAAGTTTCATTTTTCAGTTTTGGGCTCAGACTTTTTCAGTTCACTGCATAGAAAGCTGCCCAATGTCCACTGCAGCACTGCCTTTCTCCCCACTCATCCCATGACCTGTGTTTCAGAGATTGCTGTTAAAGACAGGACTGGTTTTGGGAGGTTTAGGTGAATCACTGACAATATGCTGGGGACACAGATATTGTTGCAGGAATTGCATGTTTTCTCATACTTTCTGTTTCTTTAATGTGGGGTTTTTAAAGGAAATAGATATAGTTTAATAACCAGGCAATTCTGAAGCAGAATCATAGGGAAAAGGAAAGGTTTACCATGATTCGCCAATAAGAAATGTTTGGATAGCACATAGGAATTACTCTTCTTCATGCAGAATGTGTTAAAGAGGAAATCCCTCTGTGTCACTGGTTGAACCCAGGAGCCTCTAAAGAATATGTTTCTGGGGAACACAAGTAGTGTGGTTGGTGGATATATACACTGAATCCTATCCATGATACAACACCCATCACTATAGAAGAATCTTCAGAGGGAACGATCTCAATGTTTCTGCTGAAGGATCCCTTGGGCAGTCATTGCTGGAGAAGATTCACTGAACTCACTGAAGAGGTGAGCGATGTCAAGACCAGCAGAGTAACAGAAGAAAGCTGAAGGGTTTTTCCTGTTCTGTTCAGAACCATGACAAGATTTTTATGCTCAATAAGTGTCTTCCAGATATCTAAGCATGACGAATTTTGCCAGAATAACGTTTTAGCATAAAGTCTGTGCAGTTAATGAATTGCTTTACTTGTAGCACACAGTAACAGAAAGATTTGCCTAAAACAGTATCGCACTGGGGAAAGTCTACATAGCTACTGCCAGGGAACATTAACCTCTATGTGGATTTTGAAAATAATCTCACAGCATTCTATTGCTTGTACGGAGCTACCTTCTTTTTTTTAGGTCTACTTGAGTAAATCTACAGAAAACAGTGACATAGTCCTTCTTTAGTTCTTCATAAATTAAGGGATTTACAATTATCTGAAATTTTAAATTCTAAGATAAAAGAATGAAACCTACGAAAGAGTCATTTTAGGTATATATTTTATATTTTAAAAAAACCTACTATGGATTGAAATTATCTAATGAATTTAATCATATATTGAAGTGGGCTACATACATGTACACAGCCACAGGAAGAAATAGTGGGTTTTTTTTTCTAAATCATACTAGTTAATTAAATGAGGATTTGGTGGTCTTAAGATTTCCACCAATAGATGTCTAAACGCCTCTTTTGTGTTGTAGTCATGCATTCGAGAAAAAAAAAAAAAAAGGCATCTTACTAGTAACCATCAATGCCGTGTCTATTTAAAATAGTAAAAATATTGACATTAAACTCTGGTCCTATGGGTTTGATTTTTTAGTTATTTTTTTTTTTACTAATTTTAAGTGTTAATGTATGTTTGTTGGCTTGTGCAAAGAAGTTTTAAAATGCAGACAGTAATAGTTCACTGCTCATTTGCTCCATTTTAAAAATCTGACCTTATGTATTTTACCCTCTGTAATTTTCATCTCCTAGTTATCTTGAAAATTTGTGAATACCATTTGTAAGAACAACTGCTTCTTTCGTTTTACTACATGAAGCATTCGCTCAATTTGTCTGAACGTCAGGGCTCAATTCGGTAACCAAGTCTGTGGAAATGACTGGTGCGTAGCACTTCACCAGATCAGATCTCAACAGGTAATTTATTTACAGCCAAATACGAACTTAGTTTTTTAACTCACTGACTTTCAGAAATAAATTTGCGTTTGTATTAACAACAGTTCCTACCTATATGCTCATACAATATCTTTTCAAAAGTTTTCTACCTTGTACAGTCTATTCAAAAGACTATGTTCTGGGAAATGAGTAAGCTCGGCACATGAAAGGACAGGGACAGACTTTGCTCTCCTTGTTGCAGAAGTTGCAGGGTATATGTGAATTAAGTGTAGAGGCTGGAGAAAGGAAAAGAGCGATCTTGCTGTACAGACATTGAAAGCCCTCTTGGCAAACTGAATTCCTTCTCAAACCTACATTTCCTATGCAAAACTGGGACCTGACTTCTTTCAAAGTTTTCGCAAATGCCTACTAATCGTTAGCACTTTGTTTTCTGAATAGCCAGGATGAAATACACCGAGACAGACCAACAAACTCGAGCAGAAGCTCTCTCCTTTGCTGCAGAAACAGTCACTGAAAGGATTTCAAACCCAGCTGGGGTACACAGAACTAGCAGGCATCTGACCATATTTGCTCTAGGTCTTGTGAAATTTAATTAGGTTCTTAAGAGACACTCAGAAATCACACACAATGCTTATAATAAATGCACATTTAGGAAGAAATTTAAAAAATGGTCTTTGGTGCACAATGGTTAAAATTAAATAAATCAGGTGAGGGATATTAAACAAGTAGAGAATAATTGTTTCACGGAATGAGGGTGGGACTAGAGAATAATTGTTTCACCGAATAAAGGTGGGACTCTAATAGAAGGAAAAAAAAGTCAATTTGTAGCAAAGTCAAGGTTGCCAGCACATATACAGGCTTATAATGCATGTACATGGATCCAGGGCAGGAAGAAAATAAGCCTGCCTGTGCTGCCAGTGCTGGTATTTCTTAATGGGAGCTCTTGCCTTTGCAAGTTGCAAATTTACTTTTTTTTTTTTTTTGTCACAACAGAGAGATGTGATTTCTTCTAAAAGGGAATAGTATCTGACATACTAAAATCGTATTGACACATCTACTAACACTGAAAACAGGCAGCACAAGACAAAATCCAGTGAAGGAAGATTTACTGACTGTACAGTAGGACAGCACTATCCTATCTTTTAGCATCATGTCTCTCTCAAAAACGAATGGCAAACTTTAAGAACTCATTCATCTGCCCTGTTCTCAAACCTTTCATAGCTCCTTTGCATATAAAGACATTCCTCCTACCACTAACCTTCCCTCTGATGGAAAGTTCTCACAGCATCTGTTCATCTGCCAACTGCGCAGCATTGCTTAGAAGCAAGGGAAGACCAAGACACAGAAAAGACAGAGCTCTTCTGAGCTGAGCCTGGCAATAAATTCACCTACATTGTAAAGTCAAATTCCTTTGTCTTCTTCCCTCAACCTCCTCAAAGAACAACCAAACCTACAGTATTATTCTTTACTGAAATGTACTTTTATTGTGGGTTTTCAGTTGCCAAGAATAAAACTTTGCTTAGATTCCTTTATTCTCCTCATCCTGTAACTCTTCCACCCTCCAGACATCTTACTCCTTACATCAAGGGAGGGGATGCAATGCCTTGTTGTTCTGGCCAGAATTTGACTGTCCTCCCTACTGATTTTTAAGGAGAAGTAGTACTGCTTAACTGCTGGTTTCCTGAGAAGGCACAATGATAGCCACAAGGATTGCTGAGATAAATGTAAATAACACAAGAAAAGGAATCCTTAAGACAAAATTAGGGTTCACACGAGGATTCTTTTTTACTCATATTTTCTTTCATTTCTTCCAACCCTGTACTTTCTTCTTCCGTTCACAGCTCCTTCATGCAATGCTCTTGCACTAAAAAAAATAGAAAAATAAAATTGCACATACTAGAACAAATGTCATTCCTGTATATGAGATTTTAGAGTTGTAAGAAACCTCCTAAAAGAGGACAGCTTTCTTTGTTTCTTGGAGTAATTTTGCTCAAACACAAAGAAAAAGAAACTTCAAGACAAGGGACTGCTCAAAACTAAGCAGGACAGGGCTGCTTCCTGTAGCTCAGGACAACACTGGCTCATTCTTCGCTATGTGGCCAAGCATCCCAATACACTGACACATACCACCTTAAAGCAAAAACTCTGATTCGATTCCCAGGCTAGAAACAATTCTGTAACTGCAGAGTGTGCTGCAAATATTTAAAACAGCCTGTTTGCTTTTCAAAGTTAAAAAAAAAAAAAAAAAAAAGGCAAGCACAAAACCCCTGCCACAACTACTTGCACAAAGTCCAAAATCTCAGGTCAATCGTTGTGCTAATGCACTTCCTTTTCACTTTAAGGTTGTATCCAACCTTTACAGCTACACAGATACTTAAAAGATTTCTTTGCTTCTACATGCTGTTATGCTATTGTGTACCAGGAGTGGACTACTGACTTGAAAACAACATTTAACCTTGTTTTACTCGATAGCGAAAATCCACTCTTGACTTTAAAGGTGTAAAACTCATTCCCTATGAAGTAAAGCTTTATTTAAATCAAAGATTCACTATGAAGCAAAGTTTTATTTAAATCGAAGATTCAATCGTAAACTGGGCCAATTGCAATTGCCTATTTAACTTTTCTTTACTCCTCCCCAGCCAGATGCAGGAAGCACTAGAAAAGAAAACATGGCTACACACAATCATGACACCTCATTTGGAGTTAAGATGTCAAATACCGAAGAATTAAAGATTATGCCTGTTCAGAACAGACATTGGCTATTCAGGTGGTGTAGAAATATGATTTTTTTCCTCCTGTTTGTACCTAATTCTACTGCATATGGGCTCAGATGCTCTTCAGCGTTAAAAGTCACAGAAATCTTCTCTTTTTAGAAATGTATTGAGAGAGCATTTTATTCATCACTAGTACAAGTTCTATCTTGAAATGATCTGTAAATAAATCCCCTCTTAAAACTACGTGTCCCTGAGCACAGGTGCAGGGCAAACGCTTAATTCCGTCTTAGTGCTACTGTTTTATTTTAAAAAGTTTTCTGAAAAACTAAGCTAAGTCGACTTAAACTGATGTAGTCCCAAAGAGAAGTCAGACAATGAGGTTACACTGCAATAGCCTTCAGGTGGTCCTTCTTCATACAAAAAGTGAAATTCATGGATTTCAGCAAACCACGGGCTGCAGGTCCATAGTCTCCGGCACCGTTTTGCTGAATTAGAGGATCTCATCTGACGAAGATGTCAGTGGCAGTCTGCATCAGAAATGTTTCCAATACACTAGCACAGACTAACTACTGACTTGAAAAAAAAAAAAAAAAGCACACTAAAAAAAAAAAGGCTTATAGACAAAAAAGAAGTGTATATACAGAGAAAGAACAGCAGGAAAGTGCAAGATTTTGTAGTGTTTTTAAGTTTTTGTTTAGTAAGAGCATAGCCCTCACGAATTTATTGTACTATGGCCCCAACTCCAGTCATAAGAATGAAAGGATCCAGTTAAATACGGTGGAGGAGCCCTCATGCAAGTAAAAAGCAGTATGTTCGACAGTATCTATCTATAGGAAGAGACACTTCAGCGGTCTGCACAGGGCTAAACATAATTAAGTACGAGATGAAACAGCACGTCTTACAAGCAACTAGCTGTAAAATGCGGTAGTCGGCCTACGAAAACATTTACCTTAAACCATGCCTGAGAACCACGGCAGGGTCCAGCTGCGGCTTCATCCCTTTCCCCATAACTTGGCTAAGAGAAACGCAGTCTTTAATCCTCACCGTTCACTCCTTAAGCACATTCCAGCTAACCCGATACCCATCTCACTTTAGCGCAATTACTGTTTATCAGGAAAGTGACTTTTAGCACTTTGACTCTCCGGCCGACGAGAGGAACCACCCCCTCGACGGGGGACCGCGGCGGGAGGGAGCCGAGCGCCGCTGCCGCCGACGGGCCCGCCGGGACCCGCGTCCTTCCCCACGCACCTCCGCCCCGCCGCAGCAGCCGGCTGTCCAGCTAGCGACCTTCCCGCCGGCTCCCCGCGCCCGCCTAAAAGGTTGCGGGACAGGGAAACCCCGGTTCGCGTCGCTTTCGGCCACAAGCGGTGGCGTGTGCCGCTGTTCTCTCGGTCGTCACCGGCCCGCCGGCGCCGGTCCTCCTTCGGGGGACACCGCGCTCCTCGCCCTCCAAACCAAAACGGCCCCCGGCAGGGCCGCTCGACGGGAGGGCTGCCCACCGCGACTCGCCTCCCACCGCGGAACGCGAGGCCGGTCCCGCCCGCGACGGCTGCGGGCTCCGCGCAGCCCCCGGCCCCCTCAGCGGACCCCGACCGCCGCCCCGCGCGGTCAGCGCCGCCCCCCCCAGCCCCATTCCCGCAGCGCAGCCCCGTCCGTACCTGCAGCGGCGGAGGGGAGAGCCCGGCGGGCGGGCTGCCGCCGCGGCGGGCGGCTGCCTCCTCGGCCGCCGCACACCTGCCGCCGCCGCTGCTGCCGCCGCCACCGGCCCCGCTGGCTGCTGGCGCCCGCGGGGGGGACACGACACGCCTCGCCCGGGCGGGGCGGCGGGAGCGCGCCGCCGTCAGGCGGGAAGGGGCGGGGGCGCGGCGGGCAGCCCGGGCGGCGCTGGGGCGGGGGCTGTGCCCTGGCGGCGAGGGGGCGGCGGGGGCCTTTCTTGGGCTCGTCCCGTTTGTCTCCCCCCCGCCCCCACTCTCCTCCTTTTCTCCCCCATGTCCCGCCTCCCCCGCTCGGTCCCTCTTGTTTTTTCCTCGTAAACCGCACTGCGTCTCGGGTGTTACTTCTCGCCCACGGTGCCAAGTCTCCTGTAGAGCCGAAACGGGGTCCGCAGAGGGGATTCGCCTTGAAAGCACCGTCTCTGAGAGCTGGCGTCTGCCTGGTACCCAGCCGCTCGACCAGGAGCGTGTTTCCTCCCGCAGGTCCCAGCCGCAGAACTGTCTCTCCCTTCCAAACCTGCGGGCAGCTCCCCCGGGGGCGACCAGCAAGGAGCGGCCCTTCCCGCGGGTCACTCGGGACCGCCACTGCAACAGGCGCTCGCGCTTCAGGGGTGTCGCTGGGGCCAGGTGCTGCAGCCTGTCGCGACAGCAGCTGACAGCTGGGAGAGCAGATTTCCTGGTGTGGGTTCACAAACCGTTCCTACAGGCGGTACACACATGCAGACGCACGAGAATACGTGTCCTCTCAACTGTGTGTCTACACTCTCAAGTAACATACATCTCAAACACGCTCTTTCCCGTGTTGAGTGTTCATCAGCTTTTGCCACTTCCAGTTTATTTTAAGGCAACCAGCAAGATACTGCAGCCTATGTGGAACATCAGCACCACTGCTCCTTTCTACAGTTCTCAGGGTAGTAAAGGCAACCACGTCTTAATTATTTTATTATTTTATTTTTTAAACTGGAATGTCTAATTTTTGTATGCGTAGTAAAAATGGTGCTTATCAGACCTGCCAACGCAGTTGGGAAATGCAGACAAATTTTTGGACCCACTTCCTTGTGGCTGAAAAGAAGCAGTAAAATGCAAGATGAAAAAATAAATAAGATTGAAAAAGTAATTGGTTTAAGTAATCCGTTGGGCTGCTTGAGAATAAAGGTCGTGAACACCTGTGGAGCAGAGCAGGGAGATAGGTGGTGTTTGTATCCTGTTATTCACGGGAAAGGAACCCTCATGATTTGTCTCCATTGGTGTTTTACTCACAGTCTGAAGCTGCAATACAGAAAAACCTAAAAAAAAATTTAAAGGATGACCTTCAAAATAACACTTTCATATGAGATAGTCAATTCTGAGCTTTCGTTCCAAGAAGTACACAAGCATACATCATAGAGGAGCACGCCGCTAATTAAAAATCATGCTAATTTCCAAATTTAAATACAGTTACTTCCAATACATGCTATTATAAAGCAGCGATTAGGCAAATATATTTTTCTTTATTCCCGTTCTGTTTTGTACTCTTATCAAATCTTTGTATATAGTAATTTTCCGTATTTCCTTCTACGCTCAGTTAATTGCATGGTGCCATGCTCTTTTGAACAGTGTTCTCACAGCAATTTGAAACATTCTTTTTGAAATTAAAAGGCGGCAGTTGTAAACCCACAAAACTGACAGAGCAGCTAATGAGATAAAATCTTCAGATGTCTTGGTAAGAGGATTTGCTTCTTCCAGAAGAAAGCTTGATGACTCGGGATAGCCGTGAGTTCTCTGCTTTTTGCCTTGCAGAACAGCTGGCTGTAGATTTTTTACCAACTGGAAAGTTATGCCAGTTTTGATCACCTTCTGCTTGGTGAGGGAGGGAAGCAATATGTGCTACACAAGAAGTCCCTCACCGATTTACTCCATGACAAAGCAAGGCTTGAATAGACTGCCCAGCACATGCAAAATCCCTTTTTACCTGTGTCAGTGCATTACAACTCACTTCAGTCTTGTTTGAGACTACTGCTGACATTTCTGGCCATGGGAGCTGTTGCTCAGGTATTTTCCATGGTGTGGGCAATATTCATATGTGTTGAGCAGGCTTCCTCTGCCTTGAATCATGATTAGTGCAGCATAACTTTGTGAGAAGCACTACAATTGCTTGCTTTAAAGGTAACATTAGAGGAGTACTCTATAAATACCCTGCTCATAGATGTACAGCTGCAACTGTGGTGTCTTCCAGCAATTTTTTTTTTTTTTTAATAATTGAGAGTAAGAACAAGTGAAGAGGACAGCTGGAGAACGGGACCACCAAACCAGAACATCTTGCCAGCTCTCTGCTGACTACTGAGTGCTGTTCTGCAGAGCTTACTGATGCCGAACAGTCTTCTGACTTTAAGGGTAGTTAGTTTCTGCAAAGACAGTTGAGTGTACTTAGCTTATTGTGGAGTAAGGCCTCTCGCAGGAGCGGCATTGTAATTATTTTAATGATTAAATTGTAGTCATACCTTTTAGATATCAATAGGATTATTCAGAAGAGAAAAACTAAGACCGCCACACAAGGCTGAAAAATGGGGTGTATCACATTGATCTTATAATTTCCCAGGGGTTTTTTTGTGCTTAGTGAATTGGGATATATCAGGAACTGATTGCAGATTCCATGGGTTTACTAAGTAATGTGTGGATTAGTATTACACTTTATATTGTCCATGCATACTGTGATACTAATGCCTAGTCCAGTCAAACCTACTCCAAACAAGCTATACATGCTCGTTGATTTGCAGGATATGATGATGATAATAAAGGGATTATAAAGCACTTTGCAGACATCAGATAGATACGTTTTTTAGAACAGTTATTCTGACATTTCTGTTGAGCAGGAGTGCTTCTTTTTTTCTTCTGGATTTGTTTCAGAAGCTCGTGACAGCACAGCTTTCTAACCTTTCAAAAGTTTTTAAGCTGTATCTTAAATGAAACCCCATACTAAAACTATGCTCAATTCTGTATATCTTTCTCCCCATCTGGTAAAACCTGAAAGCTTTCAGACTACCTACAAGTGTAGATGAAATGTGAAAGCGCAAAAGAAATATACTAACAGCATAACTGTATTTTTATGCTGAAAATCTGCATTTGGTTTCAAAAAACATCAGTAAACTGAATACTGTGTATGACCACCTAATGTTTAAAACCATAATTGTCCAAACCACTTTTTTTTACAAACACCTGCAGATACACTGACAGAAGCTTTCATCTTGATATACATTGCCTGGCTAGAAATACTGCACACAGTTTCTTCTGCCTGTTTCCGCTGAATGTTAGAGCTCTAAAACTTAAATTCCAGTCTCCAGGTTTGGTGAGTGTGTATTAATGCAACTTTTTCACAATCCTATAACTATTTTTACTCAAGAACATAACCATTGAAGCAAACTGTTCTTTGAAATGTGACCTGTTACCTGTGTTTTACAGGTAGGAAACCGGGCTCAGTGAGCTGGCCAAAGTTGTGTAACAAGTCAGGGGTGCAGCTGGGCAAGGAACTCCAAAAGAAGATTCTGTCTTCACTTGTCAGAAACAAAGCATAGCAGCCCAGGAGAAGAGGAAAGCTCAGCTCAGATAGCTGCATTCCCTGCATGCTGACCTCCTTTAAAGACAGAAGAGTTCCCTGGTAGAATTTGGAAACTTCTGGGCAGTGAGGACAGAGGAGGAGACGGCATCTTAAATTAGAACTCTCTCCTTTTGTTGCCTGGATTCTCTGCAGCATGCCATCTCCTCTGCATCAAGATCTGAGATGGTACGGGTGAAGCTACTCACACAGTCAGCCGTATACATCTTGTCTTCTCAGCCAAAAGTGAGAGTTTTACACAATGCTGGCCCTCCCTGTCAGCATTACAGTGTGAGAGTACAGGTAAGGATCTCACTCAGAAGTCATAAATTCTAACTATTGTCCCATGTGCAAGGCGAACATAGAGGAGGTGGGAAAATTTCTCCAGTCGCATTTCTGACAGTTTGTAAATAGTTATTTTACCAACATATTACACAAAGTGGACTTTTCCTTTATTTTATGCAGTCTCTTGAAAGAAAGAAGGCAGCCCCAAATGGTACAGAAGGCTTGTGAAAAGTCTAGCAAATCCAAGACACTGCCATCTCTCCCAGTTTTATCCCCTCTGGTCAGGGCTAACTTCCTGTTAAGATCTGATAGAAAATTCAGTATGTGATTAAATTATGTTTTCCATTAAAATGATCCATGTTTCTGGAATATTTGATTAGTTTTATCAGAGAATCAAAATTTTCTATCAGTTTAGAGTTTTAATTCATGGGGTTTTAACAGCTTCTTTCTTCTTTTTTGACCTGAAAATTCTGCCATTTTTCTAGCCAACTGTGTGCCTGTATTAGAAGATTTTTAAAGCACTGATGTCTGGTAATGAAAAATTACTGAGAACTTTTCTTCAGAGTGAAAAGACAGTGTTTCTTTAATCTTGTATGAGCTCGTTTTATCTAACCCCATGATTTGGAGGGGGAAAGGAAAATTGACTTCGGATTTTTGATTTAGGAAAATTGACTTAGGATTAGGGTTAACAAAAAGGAGATTGTATGTTTAAAATTCTTGGTTTGTGGAAATTAACTCTTTTCTTAGATCTCAATTTTTTCCTATTTATTGCGAAGAGTAGGAAGTGATAAAAAGCATAGCATAGACAGGACATTAATAAGATGCAGATAGTCTCAAATCTATATCCTGAGTTCCGGGGAAATGTTAGTCCAATTTGAGGCAATAGTAGGTATTTTTAAGTGATAAGAAGCAGCGTGAAGCATCCTGTCTGCCAGCTTACCTGCCCTTTTCCTTTGCCCCAAACCACGTCCCTTCTTCACTACCTTCAGACAGACCACTGAGGCTGCAGACATGTCAAAAACCAGAAGAGTTCAAGAGAAAATGAGTAACCCTCAAACTCTCAGGAAAACTAGAAGATGCATACAGACACAGAGAGCATGAAAGAGCTACTCAACCCTGTATGGTCTGTATTGGTAAAGTATTTGTTTGGCTGTGGCTCTTTAATACTCTCTTGTCCTTACTTTCTGGGTAAAAGAGACATTCTTTGTGAAAATAATTAATTTACCTGTAGGACAAAGGCATGAATAGCACAAACCATCTACCTCTCAATGACCAATGTTGCAGTTGGTTAATTATCACAGTAACAATATTAACACAATGAAAACTTGAAATGAACCTGCTGCCAGCCTGCAGAGGCGCAGGTGATTTCGTAAAGTTTGCTTTTCAATAAAACTGAAGAGCATCTTACCTAAGGAACAGCTAATTGAACCAATTTTCCACAGTGTCTCTTTAATATGCAAGCAATTAATTGCTTTGCACATACCATATCATATAGGTTTAGGGTGGAACAGCACTTCCATTGTTCTCTCCAAGCTCAAAGTAAATTCTGCTTCTTTCTTTTAAATTACAAAACACAGCTGAAGAAGTTCACATTGAACCTGCTAAACACAGAACAGTTCACTGCTGCTTTTCCTTCCTTCTTTAAAAGTGTGTAAGGCAGTTCCCTTGTCAGTTAACAGTCAGACTACTAAATTTTGCATGGCAGAGGAAATGCAGTGAAGCTTTTCCTCTCTTTTTTAGTGGATACCTGAAATAGAGAAAATTTCTACTGCTCTAAAATATCACAAAACCTGGAAAGCCACGTGGGTAAAAGAACAGTAGATGCTAAAATGAAAGTATTTACTTCATGTAGGAAATAAATTCTTCAAGAAATCTCTCCAAACTTAAATAACAACCTGTGGATTCTGGAATTTGAGGTCTTTGCAAAAGCACTAATGAATGCTTTGCTCTAAGTGAGCTCTTACTTGAAACACAGGACAGGTTCCAGCCCAGGCTATGGCTCATGTGGACCAGTCTGATCTCTCAAGCGGGTCACTAAACTGCCCTGAGCAGGTATCAGTGCTTTCCCCAGTGTGAGCAGACCACCAGATGGGACAGCTGCCAGCTCTGCCTCTGGCACTTCTGGCACTTTTGACCTCTGTGAGGTCAAAAAATAACCGTTTTCCGGTTGGGCTTTGTGGGAGAAACGGCAGCGTTGGTCATCTGGGGGAGCAGGACACAAGGCCAGCAGGCAAGCTGGCCACTTGTCTGCCCTTTTCACCCCTGCTTCAGTGTCCAGAAGGGAGCTGGAGACTCTGTGTCATTTCAAGTCAGGACGAAATCCTATAGATATTACTTTGGTAATGTGCATATTGATCAATGCCCTCCATTAGGTGTTTTGCCTCTTCTAAGGGCTACAGTGTTTAGCATTCATTGGTTTTACGCTGCTTTACATTGAAAAGTGAAGGACTTCAGTGAGGTCAAAACAAGGTGTGCTATTATTCATATTAATAGTATTAGATGTTTTTCCTTCACAACTACCAGCTGGTTCTTTGTTAAAAGTTTAAAACCTTCAGAAATACGAATTTCACTCTTCCCCTGTGGAAGCATTATGAGAGCATGACTGCAGATGTGTCAAATGTAATAACAGTGTGTATGAGGCTGACCGCTAAAAAAGGAAATTCTCCCACAAAGCAAGACTAGAATATATATTAGCTTCCTCACACACTTCAGTGAGGAACTTGTGGGTTATTGTTTCCACAGGCTGACTTGATTAGAAGAGCCCCAGCTCTATGCTTACTCATTTTTTCAGACCATAGTTTGATAAATTCCTGGTATGTTTTATGTAGAAGAGATATATAAGTTACAGCACAGTATACAATGAAAAAAAGATACATATATATGCCCAGATATATGTTTGCAAATATTGGTTTATATGGGCTTGACATAAATAGTTATTGAAATACTGGACTAATAATCAAATACAAGTTTTCATTATCCATTTGTAAAATTCCAGTACCAGTTTTCCACAATTTTTGAAAATTAAGTTGCTATAAGTTCCAGTGACCAGAGTGTGGAGGTAGGAATCAGAAGCAATAGCATTTCTCTTTCACCTGTATTACTGACTGGCCTTTGTACTTCACACTCAGAAAGTAACTGGCAAGTGTCATTAAGTAGGTAGGTATTGTGGCCTCCTTTTACCAGTGAGAAAGCTTAGGGTCAGGGAGCACAGTTCATTCAGGTGAGGACATACAGTGTTATAAAAAAGTCTTTCCTATTTTCTGCGTTAAAACAGAGATTTCAGTTTTGCTCTCTTAAGAGACAGAAGTTTTGGGGTGGAGCGAGTCATATTTGACACCACTGTGAATATTGTGATTTTTCACAACTGCAGTGAACTTGCATCTGCGCTTGATGACCACTGAAGAGGAGCAACGTGGTAAGACTGATGATTGTCATTGACAAGTCAGTGATTTTTCGTATGTTGTATGGAAGTGAAACTGAGGTTTAGAAAAGACATCTCTCACTTGGGTGACATTGTTACGTGGGTTACACAGAGACGGTTTTAGGAGGCCCCTGCTGATGTCAGGCAAACTGTGTAATACAGGAGACGTCTATGGAATTCTTCTGTGAGCAAAAAAGTCCATGATAGGTTTTGAGCCAAATCACTCAGTTTAACTGCATGGGCTTCATCGGCTTGTTGGCACCACTGATTTGGGAAGACTTGTTTGTGTTTAATCAGGAAAAAACTTCCTAGAGGTTTATCATGCAAGAGGATGACACACTGTACACGTTTTAGGTGTAAACTGTACACGCTCTACTGTTTTAGGCGGCTTTGCTATACTGAGACCCACTGTAAAAGGCTGATGGAACTCAGAATTCAAATTGATCTCTTAAATGTCAGCACTAGGGAAAGAAAATCCCAGAGTTACAGTGTTGCTTCTTGAGCATTTCGTTTTCCTGTTTCTTCAACCAAATCGGTTACAGAGTACAATTACTATCTCTGCTTGTGTGAGGCTTTGTCTGCTTTTAAAGGTCTGAGCACAGTATTCATGCTTTATTGGTCTCCCTTTTCCTTCCAGACCTATGCAGTGAGTGTCTGACAGGATAAAAGCTGTTCATCTGTCTTTGCATCTCATGGCTGACTCTCCTTGGGGGCTTTATGCAGATTGGTGTTACACGCACCAGCAAGGTCAGAAAGGAATGAAGAGAACCAGGCTTCACACCACAGCTGCTGCTGATCTGCTGGGATGATGGAGCTATGCAAAGGCAGCTGGTCTTATATGGGATCCACTTGTTGTAGGAAAAAGAGAGCAGCTCGAGTGGCATGGTTGCCCACAGACGCAGGGGTGCTTTCTTCTGTGGATCCCCAGGGTTTGTACAGCTGACAGCGTTTGTCCCTTCTCTCTCAACTCTGTCCTCAAAGCAGCAATGAGAGCGGGCTTCCATGAGAAGTAACACACAGGGCTGCGTTTACTGATGTGTTTTGTCAGTTGCAGAGAAGTGGCTGAGATACTTCGCAGCCTTGGGGGGGAATTTATGTTACCTTTCTGCCATGTTTGAATATTTGTTGTGTGCTTCTGGAGCTCTCCTTTTTCAGTCTAAGGTGAAAAGGATGTGTTATTTAAATCAAAAGTGTGAAAGATAACCAAGCATGAGTTAATTTTACTTCTCTAGCTATCTCTGCTAGATTAGACTAGTAACTAGGTGAAAAGGATGTGTTATTTAAATCAAAAGTGTGAAAGATAACCAAGCATGAGTTAATTTTACTTCTCTAGCTATCTCTGCTAGATTAGACTAGTAACTCTTTCATCCTTAAACTTTCAGTCTGAGTGTCTTGTGTATTTCTACCTAACTGTTTTTATGCTTAGATCTGTTTCCTTGGAACCCTTGCTCTAAGATACAGAGTTAACTCTTCTTTTTTAATGAGGGTTTTCTCCATCTAGACAGGGCTTAGTCATTCCTAGTGAAGCAGAGGTGTTTCACTGTGGCAGTGAAAGATCATGCAAACCACAAGCATTCAATGAAAATGCATTTAGAAATTGCTGTTTACTTTCTATGACTGAACTAAATTTGTACAGAGAGGGATGTTTGAAGACCAGCTACTCTGATAAACAGAATTCTAATTTTTATGCAGTTGGAATGTGCTAAATTTGTTATCTATGTGCAAATGTGTAATAAATTTATAACACTCAGTTTATAATGTTGTTTTTCAAAACTGAATCTAAATTGTATCTCTTTGTTTAATACAGATATTGCATCTGATAAAATGTGTTGAGGTATACAAAATTTCTAATCAGATTCATCTGAGGAATATTTAAAACATACTTTTTGGAAAATAACACCCATTAAGAGGCAAATCACTTAAAAATAGAGAGAAAGGTTCTTCAGTACATAATACCTCTAGGCACTGGAGAGAGGAGTAGGAGAGAGATATTTTACTGTACTCTATTTTCATCATGTGAAGCCAGTAGAAAAGCAGATTTTGAATTTAACTGAATATGGATTAGGCTTTTTGGAAGCAATTCATCGTCATTTACTAGTCAATTCATCATTTCAATTAATGTTAAGCTCCCCTTTTCCCTCAAGATTGTTTTATTGCTGTTGATAGGAATGATTCATTTCCAAATAGCTGAGGCATCTTCTCTCTGCCCTAGGTGAAGGAACACAGCAGTTGTGTGAGATCCCACACCAATTGTCAAGAATGAACTGTTCAGTCCCTAGACATCAGTTCTTGGGCAGACTCTATCAGACAGAAATGAAAGGGAGAAAACTTTCTGCATATTTGTACTAGATTTTCCTGGAGAGTTTTTTAAAACATAAGTAGTATTTTTTATTTTGAAACAACTTATTATCAGGTGTATTCTGAGCATTGAATAAAGAAACATGAAAAGGATAAAGAACTTGTTTGGTTGAGAAGATGGTATTCACTTCAAATTCTTGACAGGCTTGATTGTAAGAATGAATAAAAGAAAAATAGTCTGACAACCCTGCACTGTGACATCTAAAGCAGATCTTTTTTGTCAGCATCAAAATTTGGTGTCCATGAATGAACAAGGTTATTCTCAACAGAGTCTCAATGTATCTGTAAATTATACAACGCCATATGTAAAGTATGTATAAAATATGTGTGAAGTATGTATATATCATTTTTGTTGTTTGATTTAGCAGCATTGCAAAGGATCACGGAGACAAAGCTCTTACTACAAGGAAAAGAATGCTCACACTCTAAAATACGGTAGAATCTTTTTCTTCGGGCAGGTAGTGTTGTGTCAGATCACTTTACCTCGTTTGCACTGCTTTAGAATTATCCTTTTGCTTTCTCTCCAGGGTGTTAGTGTTGTTTGAGAGCTCAGATTGCCTCATCTCATTTAGAATACTCTTGGCCTGTTGTATTATTATTGTAGTCAAACAGTATTAAAAGAAAAGACAAGACAGGGCAGTTAGGATTGCATGCTTGAGCTAGAATTTCCTGCTCTTTTCTTTACCCCCTTTAAAGTTTTCTTCTTCTAGCTAAGAATTTGTAAGTGATGTTCATACCTTATCTCATATTTTTAATAAGGGTACTGAATTAAGTCAGAGCTAAATAAGAACTTGGGAGTGCGGCTGACTGAAATGAGACTTCAGGTCTCATAGACTGGGTTTTAGTTTGGACAGTTGGCATTGAGGGATTCAAATTTTATTGTTGGTGCTGGGCAGTTCCTTGGATTTGTTCATACTTCCTGGCCATGAACAACTTGGTCTCAGGTGGCCCTGTGTGGAGTCATAACAGATGTCTCCAAGCATCTCTGCCAATTTAAAATATTTTGTGTTTGTACAGAAAGGGGAGAAGGCTTAGGATCTGTGCAGGCAAACCTGAGACTTCTTGCAGAGGCTGAGGAAGCTCACTTAGCACATTGTTGTGCAGACGTTGCAGTCTGAGTTACCAGAATCAGCCTTACAACCCTATTTACCCGTGCAGTAACCTCACAGACTGAAGCCATGGTGATGTTGGATCAGCATCTTTAATTGCTTGTGTTTACTCAGAGATTTCGTCATATCATATTTATTAAAATTTCGTGTGCATAATAGAACAAACATTGGATGAGACCCTTTTGCTGCTCAGAGAGTCAGAGAACGGGCATTCAGCTGAGGAGGTACGTTCTGAAAGCCCTACAAAGGCACTGAGTCAGGAGGGTTATTTAATCTTCTTGTTCTCACTCTCTAATCTTTAGTAACTTCAATAGAAGTACAGTATGAAACGTATGATGCTTTAAAAAGCAAGAAATTACAAAGCAAGCTCAGCTTTTTTTCATTTATTTTCATGGAATAGAAAGCAGATTATTTCCATCTTCATAATTTTCACTCTATATATGCTTGTGGTTCTTGTCCTAAAATCTTTGTTTGGCATCTGGAGCAGCAGACTTTTACTAGTTCTGTTACATTTATTTCTATGCGTTTACTCTGTTTCTTCGGAGAGTTAGGATTTTGCCAAAGACTGTGGAATTCATTACTCTACAGCCGTTCAGTTATACATTTAGATTCTAATATGTGACTTTAAATGAGAGACTTTAATACAAAAAGGCACAGAATATCAGCGTAGCCTCTTTATAACTTTACACTGTAAAGGACAGAGTTGCCTGGTACAGAAAGGTTTTTGAATTATAGGATGGCATGAGATTAGACAGTGTGACTATAATAAATTGCCAATGATAGAGGTAGACAGGAAAGGATCTAGTTCATATAAACTGATTTTTTTTTTTTTAATTTGATGATTTAATAATATCCTGTATCTGGATGGTCTAGAACAGAACTACTGTTGCAGTGTCTACCCATACTATTGTAGTGTTCTTTTTATGGGTCCTATATTTCAAAATTACATTGCCTAAGCACACTTTCAATTTAGTTGGACTACACATATGCATGTAGCTATCTATATGTATATGTATTTTCTGGATTAGTGCCTTTAAGAAAACTTTAGAATAAGGTAATATGAATAAAAATGACCAGAATAAGATTTTTTTTTATTATAACGGGGCAGCTTTTGTCTTTACATGTTTTTGATTTCAATGATATAACTTTGTTGGGAAAGGAGGGCTCCCTTTCTAAGGCAATACAGCTGCTGTTTCTGTTTAGATTATTCTGCAAAGTCTTAAAGGAAATAGAAGTTTGAAAACTGTCAATGGCAGTTTTGAGGATATTGCTTTAATAAACTATGTCTTTGTTTTTAAAAGTCTGGAAGAAGAAGGCAGGGCCTGAACATTGTGTGCACATGTATGCAGAAAGCAGTTGCAACCACCATCTGTAGGAGAGCTGCCAAGCTTACAATAAACATAGCTGTTGTACGATTCAGCGTGCCATTCAGTTGGCTTCAGATTGGGCTTGTCAATTAGTTCAGTGAAAGTGGAATTTTTAGAAGGGCTGGTGGGCGTGTTTACGCTGCGGTCGCTACAGCTCCTACAGACACACCTGAGTAGTATTTCCTAACTGGATGCTGCCGGTAAAGTCACTGCTGCAGCACGAAGTGTGGCACAGGCCACTGCATGAATATTTACGCAGCTGTTGGAGAGCAGGAGTTGAAGTCTGCTGAGTTTCATGCTACTACTGCCACTGATACGCAAATGTTTTAAAGGATGCAGATGCACAAACCCTCTCCCACACAACTGTTCTTGGTCTCCTTTGGAGACCGTGGAGATGCTGAAACTGTGCGTTAAAACGAGTTGCAAAGATCCTCCATGAATGAGCAAGTTTCAGAACCTGTCAGCCATAGAGCTACCTCCATGGGGCACAGCACTCTTGACAATTACTCTGAGGGATGGAATCAATTATTTGGATGTAACAATGGTAAATGGAACAACATGGCTTCTGAGACTTGACATAGTGCCTGAACCTCAAAGACTAATTATACTGTTGAGCTGACTGGTTAGCTTGCTTCCTGTGACAGGCTGCTGTGTAATTTTATGTATAATAGCTGCAAATTACCTGAGCTCTCCTGAAAATGCTACTTTTATAACTTTTTGAAAGTGGCTACTTTTCTGCAGTGGTAACATCTGTCAAGCAGAATTTCAACCATAAAGAAGCCTACCAGAATTGAATTTTACAGTGAACTTGATCAAAATTTCTACCGCTTTCTCATAGTCTTCAACATGACTCTAAAAGACAGAAAATAGTATTTTGCAATCTCTTTTAACAAGCATCTACTGATCTCATGATGTCCACACCCATTGTGTGAGCAAGTATTTTGATTTTTCATTACCAATGTGGCTTCCACAGGCAAGTGCCAAAATAAATATTCATAGAACTTGTATCGCTGAATGGAGAGATTACATCTATAGGATTCTAACCACTCCCAGGTTTGGTGGTAGAAATAATTATTAGTGTGCCACATATGCACCTCTTACTCTTTGAATGATTTTGGTTTTAAAGTTTTGTAGAGGCATAAAGAGCAGAATTGCTTGTCATAGCGGGATTGCCTCTGAATCACTGGTACTTAAGTAAAGTATATCCACTTCCTTAATCAATAGTCCTTATGAAATCTGAGATCTGTTTCAACAGACCAAGGTTGAACCTTTTTGGACATTCTTTTTTTCTCTATTCTGTGTTGTGATTATACAGCTTTGGATTCTAAACTGCCCATATTTACTATGGAGTCCATTTACAAAGGTACATGCTGGATGAAGGTCTGGTGCACAAACATCAGCCAACGTGCTTTCAGGACCTCCGTCAAGGAGTGGCCCACGTCTGACACAAAAGTGAGTGGCGTTCTAAGAATACAACAAAAATACTAATTCAATAGTAATCAAGATGTATCTCATATATGAGTATGTTGTAGACACTTAGCCACATTTCATAAGCTGGAAAATATTTCATTTCACCTTCATTTCATAGTAGCTATGAGAATTGAGCTGGACTGCACAGATTATTTGAAGAGATTATTGGAATACGCTATATATATAAATACAAGATAATTGCAGTGAACATACTCTTTTCCTTTATGAATTGTTTTTATTTGTAAATCTTGGAAGGTGGGAGTATCTGGTGGCTTGATCCTTCCACAAAAATATAATATCTTTAGGAATCGAAAAGCCCTTGTTTAAGATGCTCATGGTTTATTTTAGCTCAAGTAAATCTGTGTGAACCTCCCAGAAAACAGTGGAGTCTGACTGCATCCTATGTATTTGTTGCCACTGACCTGCTTTAATTTAAATAAAGTCAAAGGAGTCGAGACTCAGATTTCTCTTAGGTAAGCAGAACTAAAGTAGCAAGGTTTTTATTTGGGGAAGTATTGTATCTTTATTGGCCATTCTTGCTTTAGTAGGTGTTCAAGGACAATTAGAGATACGCTGATCCGTCATGAGGATTGTAGCATAGTTTTGATGACAAATTAAACACAGGATTTCTTTTATATTAATAGATAGAGAAAAACCTGTCTGAAACAGCACATGAATTTGTTTAATAAGAAAACTTGTAGAAGGTAGATGAAATTGTTGCAAAGAGAAGGAGCCAGAAGTATTATCTGAAAGCACGATAGCCAGTATTCATATACAAACATGCACTTAAAATTATCCTAGTAATTTCTCATGGTTCATGTGATATATTCTGTCTTTCCAAATAGTCTGATTTTTCTGTCTTACCTCATTTTCTTGCCTTTTTAACCAACCACTGTCTCTGATATTTATCGTAACTAACGTTTTCTTCTTCATCCATGATCCCTATGATCTTATTTTGATTGGAATGACTAAATATCCAGATATGCCTTCTTCTGCCTGGCTGTTTCTTCTTATTTTAAAGCCCCACCGGATATTTCTAACTGCATGTCGATTTGTTCACAGTTTTATCTTCAAAGTGTCCCATGATCTCCCATTATTAGAGATCAAAATGAAAAGTAGACACAGCTTTGTATTATCAATAGCACTTAAGGTGTAATGAGTTGCAGTTTAGAGCAAATAAATTAAAATTATTAATTAATTCATGGTTTATTGTAATATATTAACAACTTAACTGTAATAAGCAGTTCCTAGATGTGTTTGTGAGTGAGAACAAGGGCTGCAATAAATTGCTGATATCTGCTATTGAATTTTGATTATTTATTTCTTAATGTATTTCTAGGTTTGCAGCTTCCCATAAAAAGCAGAATGTAACAAGAGAATTAGATTTTTGTCATTTTGGAGATTTACAGACCCTAGCAATGCTACTCTGGGTCCTCTCCCAGTGTTTTCTAGGCATTCCTATAATTTGAAGATAGTTGGTGACAGAAGTGAAGAAGAAATGATGAAATTAATCGATTATCTATAATCGTTCTCATTAAGGGTGATCCTGAAAGACCACAATGTCCATTCCTGTGGTTTCTCTCACTCTGGCTTTTTTGCATGGTGCCTATTGTGTGCTTGCAAACCTCTGTAAGCAGACGGACAAAGATCAGAAACTATTTCCTTTAAAACCAGGGAGGAAAACACTTAAAGCTTTTCTCCTTACACAATCATAAAGGTGTATAAAGAAGTTTGAACAAGTTTTGGAGTACAAAGCCAAGAAGCAAGAGAAAAGAATGAAGCGGGGGCAGTCTGGAGCTGAAGAGGACTCTTGGACACGCAGATACATTGCGTGTGAGAAAGGCAGCCGATTTCTTCAATCCTTTCCTTGGAGACTGCAAATTAGAATAAATGGGGTCAGAGGTCTAGTTTTGACCTTCTCTATGGAATAGTTTTTCCCTACTAGCTGCCCACAAGGGCACCCATCGATTTCCTTTTGTAAGCCCACCACAATGGTGGGCTGAGCTAAACCTTACTGAGATTCATTCCAGAGTAAATTGGTAGAGAAACAACTCGATATGTGCAGAGTGCACCCTACTTCATTTTGCAATAGGTTCCCCATGTAGGCAAGCTGTTGCTCAAGCTTCCAAAGAGCATGAACAGCCAAGCCCTCTTAGAGTGGCTTCAGCTGGTGGCAGCTCGCATGGTTCATGCTCTTCGCAGTGTGTCTTTGCTTTCACACTCCCCTGTATGGAGCAATGGAGTTCTCTCATTTGCAATCTTTTTGCTCTTTCTCGTTAGCCCTTTCTGACGTTATCTAACAAATAGGTTCACTGTCTTTTTCTTCTGATGATACTAAAGTATCGGACACAACATCTTCTGTGTTTCCAGGGGGACAGGTTTTCCTATAAAATATTACCATGGAATATTTTAAATACGTATTTCCAACTTACTCAATTACCAGTTGCCCCCCCTTTTAGTTTGATTCTCATCTTCTGTAAAACATGGCAGTTGGTAGGAAGACCAGATTCCCTTTTCTGCTTTATTTAAATCCTCACTTCTGTATTATATAAAATGAGAGATACGTATATTTATCTTTTTAGTTTTGTGTCATGTAAAAGT
This sequence comes from Tauraco erythrolophus, assembly GCF_009769465.1. Classification (NCBI taxonomy): domain Eukaryota; kingdom Metazoa; phylum Chordata; class Aves; order Musophagiformes; family Musophagidae; genus Tauraco; species Tauraco erythrolophus. Next base: position 50,968,164 of record NC_141496.1, on the reverse strand, counting down.
TACAGCACAAACTTTCTTATTGCAGAAAGCGTGATGTAGTTCTTGCCTTACTTTAACTTGCTGCCATTTCTCCTTTATAACTCAGATTTTGTTGCTTTTTAGGGTAAGAAATACAATTCCAAGTTGTTTAAATACTGTTGAAGGACATAATCACGCTTTCATTTATGGTATCCATGAGAAAAGGGTTGTGTAGACATGATTATTTTAACAAGTCAGGTTTATGCTTAGAATCTTCTGGAAAAGATTTATCTGCACATCTGTTGGCATATTTTCCCTTGATAATAGTAAACATCATATAGTTGATAACTTGTTATCAGCAGGACTTTCAGTTTGGGGTTTTCTGTTTCCTTCCTGCTTTCTCTAGAAGCAAGTTTACCTGAAAGTTAAGGTTATTGTTAGTATCATATCCCATAGGAAATGCTATTAAGGGTGTTACCAGTAGTGTCGGAAAGATTTCTGCATTGGAGAAGCAGAACAAGTCTTGCATATCTTTCCCCTATAACTACTTATTCATAGAGTCGCTAGACCTGTCAGTGCATGATAAGAAATATTCTCATACAGACTACAGAATTAGGATCTATATATTTTAGGTGTTGTAGATAACACTTCTAAGTGATTCAAATTACTTGAAGAAAGTGGATGATATTGTTCCCACTCCTGCAATGGTAATGCCTTTTCTTACTAATACAAATTATAAAAGAAAGGACTTATTCTTGATACTACTTTAACCCCTAGATTAATTTCTTTCTCTGAAAGACCTAGTTCGGCTTGGATGGCTTGTTACGGAGTGTTAGATTCAGCTGTGTGTGCCTATTATCCAACCGAAGGTCTTATCTTGAGGCACTTTGATACAGCAGCGTTTATCTGCAGTTACTTTGCTGTCAAGTTTAACGAAATCCATCAGGTTTCAAAACTAGGATCAAGACTACAATTTAACAAAGTTGGTCTGTTATTTCCAAATATTTTTGTTATGAGCTGGCATTTGTGGGTATTTGTGGAAATGCACGAAGTTTAACCACCAGTTGAAATGCAAATATACTCTGCACAGATGCAGTCCTCAACAACATCTCTTGGTTATTAACAGCACATTATGTATACCTGGGAAATGCTTTCATCACACAATCCATGAAATGATGTCCAATGCTGAAACACAATAGCTACTTTTTGGCTGGATGTTGAACACCTTTAATCTTTAACAATTTTTACAGGGCAAAAAAAGGTCCTAGGGCCAACAGGAGATGATTGATGTTTTACAAGGTCAGACTGAATGAATTTCAAATAAATACCTTACATAAACCCACCTGTACATGCAGTGTCTCTTGGACACATTTTGGTCTCTCTTAATTTAATGAACCCAAGGATGACAAAGAGTGGTACCTGCATTATTCGTTTCTTCTACTTGTGGCTAGAATTTACCCTGCACATCAATAAATGTTTTGAGTTACACACAGTCAGTGCCGTGTCATATATAGAATTTACTGTAAAAATGATACAAGCCCTACATTGGAAACGGAGGTTAATGGATCAATAATAAGGTGGCCTTTGCTTTGTGGTTCCGCTTTTACTATTATAATTCTCAGCAGTGAATTCCTTTATACAACACCTAACAAAATGATTCAGTAGTGATTTTCAGATTACACTAAACAGATTTTCAAAGCTGTCTGGACACACTTTTGCACTGGAAATAATGAAGCTGTTCAGTGTGTTTTTTAATTAAGGGTAGTGTGTCTAGATCACCTAGATTGCTCTGAAAATCACATTAAATTTGATTAATTGCTTGACATCCAATTGTTTCTATTTAGTCCTTAGTTTGAGTTAGATGTGGGTTTTGTTCTGTTTACAACAAATTCCTTTGGACCTCTCTGAACACAGAAAAGGACCTTAAAGTAACAGTAAATGGATGTTGTGAAAACTCCCTTTAACTGCTAAGATAATGTATAAAGCAGAACTGGATTTATAATGGATGCATAAAGCAGAATTGGATTTTAGAGGTCTTTGTGATTATACCCGAGAGTTCTTGTGTACAAAGACCTTTTCCCAAGTGTTTTGGGCATGTTTTGTGCTTCGCTGTCAAATAAATAGTTGGCCAAATCTGATATTTTAGTAGTTATATTAATTTTGTAATTTAATTTAAGTGCCTCAACTTGTTATACTTCTACAAAGCGCTTCTCGAGACTTGGGGGATACGAATGAAGAAATTCTCTGCTTAGAAAAGCCGGAGAAAGTGTGATCGTAGATAAGTGAACTCTGAGATTGCTGGCAAAACTTTGTAATCAAATGGAAGACTTCAAGCTTCCGAGAAAACAACCTAGAGAATAAAGGGCTGTCAGTGCTCTTACAGTCCTTCTGAAGAGAAATATGCACTCCAAGACATTAACTAATGATTAATCCGTACTCAGGGAGCTTTTCGCTGTTTTGAGTAAGGCACTGTAGGTGGCCAAAAATTTGTTTTTCCCTGGAAAGACTAGACCAGATATTGAGACTGTCCACGTTTCTGAAGAGAGGCTTCCTCTGAGAAATGCTCACTTTCTATTTGAGGAAAAAGTCCAGTGGTTTTCTCAAAATCAATCTCCTAAATGGGTCTTGTTCATTTGGAACAAAAAAGTGGAAAGTCGCCTATCACATGGGAACCCTGGCTGAGTTTGAAAGTATTTCTGTGTCCTCAGAAGTGCACTTTTCTGTACAGACAGGATATTCTAAAGGCTTGCTTTTATGAACCTCTGACTGAAAGCACATCTAAGTGACACAGCCATATGATTTAGGATACTAAGTTACTAACATTTAGTCGTTTTCCTGCCCTCCCAAAACACAGCGCTGTTTTGTTTTAAACAAGTAGGAGAACAAAACTAATATTTTACTACATAGATATATCTCAGAAAGTGAACTGAGTGGCCAAATGTTTTATAAACACTACTTCTCATGTCAGCAATCTGATAAAAAGCATTTGAAGAGCTATGGAACTGCTCAGACTGATCAGTGAGTGATACACTTCTGCTAAAACACATCTGTGAAGACACTACTGATCAGTGAGACTCCTCGTCTTAAATGGGTACTGAGGGGCTCTTCTCTTCTGGTTCCCCCTGATGCTTCCAGTCCGATCACAGCCTACACCTGAGTTTGCTCTGTGGAGCAGAGTTAAAATCAATTAATAAACTGCTGTTTGTTGTGCCTATTGTGCAAATTGATACTAACTTGAATGTTTTTTAATTTTTTGTCTGTTTATACTGTTATATGATACTCTACTTTGTTTCTTCTTATTCTTAGCAGCAAACCCTGGATTAAGCTATCTGTTGCCTGCAAGTAACCTGACAAATATTGTCTTGCTTTAGCAGTGGAGGAAGGAAGGCTCCTGGTGTAGTCTGCTCTCTGCATTTACCAGTAAACTTTCTCAAGATATTTCTGATGAAAGCCCCATCTGGGTTTAGCTCTATTGCTGCAAGGCAGATGTCAAGTCCTCCTGCTTTTTTTTCTTTCATACTTTATTCATTTCCCTTTGATAAGTCCCTCCATGCCAGATAGGCGATAATCCTTATGGTACGGATGCTTCTCCTTTTACACTGCAGCTGGAGAAAAGCACTTTGGAGGCAGTGGTGTCCTCAAGGTAGATTTTTCTTATTATTAATATTGTAAGACTCTGCCTTTGGAGGAAATTTGGAAAGTACCACGTTCTTGGTGGGGCTGTCGTAGATGAGAGGGTTTTCTCACAGCTTCAGCTGCAGAATGATTGACACACATGCTGGAATAGCAATTACCACAGCAAGTTACCTTAGGGTTGAGCACCTGGACTGCTAAAAAAAAAAATGTTCTAAAACAACTTCTGCTGATAGATGCAGGCTAGATTTGCCTATTTATCTATTTTTAAGGCTTGAATGCTGTAATTAACATATATCACCCAGTTCGAGTTTTAAGGCTGCTTTGAACAGCTACTTGTCGCTTTCCAATGTAGATATCTGCTGTGATTTCTACATCTTTTGTGAAACTGATTGTAATCGATTCAATAGGCTGTCACCTACTTCCAGTATCTACCCATTCTGTAAGACTAAATTTCTCAAGGTCCAAGCAGAGCAATTGCAAGGTGTGTTTAAATATATGAAGAATAACAAGAAGTCTCTGTTCCAACTGACTTAAGATTTATTGCATTGAGTTGCTGTGATTGTGTACATGACTGTCATAAGAAAAGTCCCCTTAAGACTGAAGCTGATTATAGGCCATGTAGAGTTACTAAAAATATCTTTTGTTACATCTCTACTGGTTTCCTGACTATTGCTATCTGGAGCATAACCTATCTGCTGTTTCACTGGTCAAGCCTGAGGGAAGTGATCAGGTGGCACTTTTGTGCATCTGTTACAAAAGGCAAAGAAAAGCTTGCATTATACTCCTAGATCTATTCTGCAGACACTATACAAGCAATTGTACTGAATCAGGCTTAACAGAGAAAGGTGATAGCGCCCTGAAATTCAAAGGTAAAGCGGAGGTGTGCGGTAGTGCAACCTACCATAATTAGGTTACTTACAGCTAAAATGTTGAATGTTTTTCAAGTTATCTGGAGTATTTTGAAAATACATCTGATTTTGATAAATCAGAGTGTAACTTAGCTCAAGTGAAAGCACTGCATTAGCAGAGAAAGAAATGTTGCTATTTTACTTATTGAAGTTTTAAAACAGCTTTGCAAAGTTTTTTAATATTTGTATTCTTATGTATTATTACTTCTGTGTTATTTTTGTAGAAAAAGAATGCAATCTTTCATATATTTAGAATGTTAGCAGCTTTTCTAAAGACTGGTGTGAAGTTATGCTTTTCAGAACATGGGGCATACTGCAACATTTATTTCTTTTATGTGTGCTAAAGAGTCAGTTCCAAACTTAGAGGTAAAAATTTATAAAAATACAACACATGAACAGTTGTACAGTTTTTCTTTTCATATTCTTTTTTCTCCAGGACAGGAATTAACTGCTGGATTAAAAACTTTTGCACTGCATGTGTTGCTCCATGCAGAAAAAAGAGTGGCGTTTTTTCAGGTAAAATTTTCATTCTTCATGTGTTGCAGGTAGTCTCTCCTGGGCTTTTAAGGCTGGTTTATTTTGAAGTTTCATTTAAAAACAGGGTGTCTTTTCCCCTTTCATTAAGCAGGCTTTGACCATGGAAGGACTTCTGCAAGTCTTATCTTCATACATATGAATACTCCAACTGACATAGAACAATGTTCCTGCTTAATGTAAAACACTTAATTCTTTTTAGAAATAGGATTCAAAGGATTGATAATAGTTTAAATGTACAAATTGGTGTTACTTCAAAGATAAATGTCAGAGTAATTTTCAAAGCCAGCAGTAAAATTGTAGAAGTCCCTGCTGGTGCATACACAAAGTCACCATGAGTGATAAGAAGGCAAATGGAGATGGAGCTGAACGAGCATGAAGTACACGTCACAACATACACAGGTATTTATTCACACAAGTGAGTCATTTCTATTGTTAAATTCAGTAGGATTTCTCCTAGGAGGCCAACAGCACTAAACAATGCCTTAAAAGCACCTATTTTAATTTGTAACCAGGATCACATTATACTCAAAACAAGAAATATCCCTGAAGAAAGATTTCTACATCTGAGGAGCCTTCTGTTAGGAGTGGTATTACAAAGTAATGGTATAATTGGACCATATTACAAAAACTAATATCCTAAAGCCTAATAAAAAGGGCTTGTTTCTAGTATGTGTTTTAAACTAAAGGGAGAGGGTGAAATGACAGGTGAAACAATATGTTTTAATCATTCCAGATATTTACAAATCTGATGTTTTCTGGATGGCGTCCTGGCCTCTGGGTGTAAATCTGGTTTAAGAGGCAAAGGAGATAGATCTTACATCCCGTAGTTGACATAGATGGAGAAGGGGAGGAAGTTGGTATCATCCTTTAAAAAATATTCAGGACCAATAGTATTTGCTGTCTGCTCAAATGATATCAATTTTCACATTAACATATTGTTATTTTTTTAAATCTCTGCTATTTAGTTCACCTGTTTGAAGTTTATAAGGACCCATTCACCTGTAATCTAGAATGTTACGTGAGAGTGGACTGGCCGACTACTGTGTTTTAGAAAAACCCACAGAAGGCTTGGAAAGGTGGATAAATGAATGGATAATTAGAATTAATTCAAAGTGTATGTATTTGCCCATATCATAGAAGATTTGAAAGCGATACCGTGACAAAATATTAAATTTTGCTCAAGTAAAAAACAGTTTGTCTTTTCATGGCTGCAATTTGTGAATGTTTGCTAGCACTGCTGAGAATCTTTCCATCACTAGACATACTCACATAAAGACAATTGTAATGCCCACATGAAAATACATATGATATCAATATCAATATTTTAGAGCTGCACAGAATGCCCATCAATGCTCCAGTTGAAAGAGAAAAAAAAAATAAAATCACTGAAATATTACCCTTACCTTCTAGTGCCTGGCATCTGAGTGTCTTTCAAGATGACGGCATTATTAATGCTGGTAGTTCCTAAAACATGCAATACACACATTCCTCAGCTTTATTTCTCTTCCGTGCTCTCATTTTGGCTGACCAGGCAACTACAAACCACAGACAGATCTGTTCAGGTAGGCTGAGAATTGAGCAGAATGAGTCCTGCCATCCCCAGAGAAAGCTTTTGAGCCATGGTCTTTGGAGACACGTAATTCTTAGTCAACAAATTGTCCTCTCACTGGTGATGGATTTACTGTGATCCTTCTCACTTAATCTTTTTTGTGATTCTTCTAATAAATTGATGAGGGAGATTAGTCTGAGTGTTTATGGACAAGGGGAAAACCCAACCTTAAGGGAATATATTTCCACCTTTTTCTGTTACCTTTTCTTTTTTTTCCTCCCTTTCATGTAATTACTACGTAGGAAGAAAATAATGCAAATATCAGCTAAAATGAGTCATATCCTGGGTTTGCCAGGCACACCTCACATTTATATTTTATTTTACACCTACATCTAAATGCAATCATAAGAATGACAAATTCTGAACCTGCTGTCTAATGCAGAGGTGTTTTCCTGTCAGTGTGTCATTAGGTCCAGTTGAAACACAATCAAACAAAACTAAGCCGATGCATTTAAAAGTACTCATGAGCCTTTCTCCCTGTTCCAAGATCTTTGGATGTAGTCCTATTGTCGTTCTAGAGTTGATCCAAACATTCTTGGGCACACAACTGCTTTTCTGTGGAATTGCTACTCAATACAGTGAGTATGTCAGCTTTGTGCATGATTGATGATACTTGACCCTATATAAAATTAGAATTGTGCAGATTGACCTTACCTGATTTGACTGTAGCCTTTCATAAAAAATTAAGGCTTCAAAATTTTCTAAACTGATTTGAACCAGCAAAATGACTTTATATTAGATCAGCGCTTTACCACACGTGGCTACAGTGTTTTTCACGTGATAGGAGAAACCCTAATAATCTCTTTTGCATCCCGTGAGACTTATATGTAATTTCATGTATTTATAACTCCTTTACAAAGTTTCTCATTTTGCAAGCTATAAATTGAATATTTGGGGAAATAAGTTAGCAAAAGCTGTAGTTTTTAAAGGTGATATCCTAACTGGGCAAGGAGAAGAAACCAATTTTTAATATTTAGTTTCTATTAAGAAGTAACTTTTTATGGGCTGCAGTATCTCAGAGAAGTAGATCTACTCTCCTTAAAGCTGAAGAGCATTTTCTGCTTAAGAAAAGCCTTTTCTGCTTTTCAGCTCTTTGAAGGGCTCTCAGATTTGCTGGTGTGCCTCGTATGATTGCATCCTATTTTTCATACTCCAAATGCAGAGTAATATGAGCAAGATTTCCCAAAGAGAAAGTCTGTCTTCCCAAAACCAACACAACAGGAATAAATTTTCTTTAAAGTAAAAATTGCTACAATTTTGGCCTTTGCCTGAGAGAAAAGTGCAGGCAGTGGCTTCAACAGTATGATATTCAACCAAGAATCCCATCAGTGAGAGGTATATTGAGGATTCTGTTTAAAAATCACAGATTACTGTGTGTGGCTTTGAACTGAGTGTTCCCAAGCCCAGTAGATAATATGATGGTCTACGTGTGGGCACCATCACCAGACCACAAGTGAATGAAGGAAGTTGAATGACATGGCTGAGATGAACCTCAGTCTAGGAGGCAGGAGGAGGGAAACAAAAATACGATAAAAGGATTGAACAAGAAATCATTCCGAGCCCTTCCATTTTAAAGTTCTTGGGATTTTTTTTCTTGGTAGATGCGCAAACTTTATCTTTTAAACTGTTCTGACAGCCTCTCTACAGCTTTTCCTATCTAAAAGGAGGCTGAGTTGTTCACCCCTCTAACTAATTTTATAAATTAATATATTATTAAATATAGCTGTGTATAAAAATATAAACCTGTCATCTCATGTAAGGGACACAGTCAGACTTCTGACTGTAAATATTTCTGCTGCTTTATTACTTATATCTTTATTATTTATACTTTTCCAAAGAAAGCTATACATCTAACCTTGCAAGCAAAGATAAAAGGATGGGTTTGTTCTTGTTGTTGCCAGAAGGAAAACATGTAGTCACCTGGGAAGCAAATATCTTCAAGCATAGCAACTTATGGTGAAATTATGACATTTTTAACTGCTTCGCAGTAGAAAAGAAAGTGGTCAAGCAAAACCTGAGATACCAGATATTTTTCTGCAAAAATCAAAGTTCTAAATGGTGTACCCAATAATAAGGAAATAATGGAGAAATTAGACTTTGCTTCCTCAGTCACAGTCTTTATGTCTATGGTATGTCAATGTCCTCAGAGCCAACCTAAAGGATGACCATATCATGAAAGAGTTATCTAATTTATTTGCCATTTTTATTGTGAGATAATTTGCATGGCTCTATTTCTGACAATCTTGACACTTTTACTTATTTGATTATTATGAGGTTCAAAGTGAATCTGGAAGGAGAGGCCTGGCAACTGTTTGAGACATGCAGCAAATAGAAATGCACCGAATTTCCTAGGAAAGCTGAGTTGGAATTAGTTTGAATCAGTTACTCCTTATCAAGGTATGTGAAAAGAGCAAGAACGCTGCCAAAGGAAATGGTGCAAAGCCAGAATGGCATGGATTCACTTTGCTTACTGAACATTGTCTTCTCCCCTCAAAGTAATGAATTTAAATTAATTTCCCACCTCTTTACACCTCATTTACTCAGTGGGGTGCCTGGGCAAGGTGTTATCTCCAGTGATTTAGAGTTGTGAAATATACTAGTTAACATGTATTAATACAGGTGGTTACTCTGATATTGTCACTGCCCTTAAGCGTTTTCCTTAAACCCCTGTTACATTCAAGTGGAAGCCTATCACTTCTAAGGCTGTTAATCATCCCTTAGTCAGATGTCCTGCTGTGGGTGCAGGTGAGCTGTGTTTAGGAGGTATCTCCTTCAGCAAAAGAAGTATTGCCTCACAAGTGTGTGCCAGTTGAGGCAGTGCTGGAATTGAAAAGAGCAGTTAAAGATGAGGCTTAAAACTGAGCCCTGCCTGGATTAAAGACTCTTTGGGTTAATGTAAGACTGGAATTAGGGAATTAATTATTCAGCAAGGGTTGACGTCTCTCACCAACTAGGGTGGAAATAGAGTTGCATCATCCATACGAGGGTTGACATACAATTTGAGTCTGTCTTCCCCTATGGAAGAATTGCTTGCCTTTTGGGTTTGATGTCTTTGTGAATCTCTTTACTTCTGTTCTCAGACAAGTGCATTATGTTGGGCCATGACTTGCCATGTAACATGAGTTTTCATTCATGGACTGTTGTGTGAAGAATATTTGTATGTAGTCAGTGACAGTGTAAGAAACTCCTTGTAAGGTACTTGAATTGCCCTCTGGGAAAAGGCTGCCTGTGCCCATTCACTATGGATTAATGGAACAATTGCATTTCTCACTTTTCGAGATGTGTTAACACTTTTCAGACAGTTTGGATATTGTATTGGGGTATTTTTCCTTTCTTTCATTCTGCAATTTTTTTTTTCTCGTTTTGAAAGAGTCCATATTTATTATTGGAGGTATTAGAGCACTGCTTTTACATTTGGGTTATGTTCTCTTTGGTGTCGTCAATAAGAAGACCATTTGGAACACTGTTTTGGCAGCAAATTTTTGATCCTAGCAAAATCACAGTCCTGAAAGGTTATTTTCAGTAGTGCATGTGAGATCTGAGGAGTCAGGACCAGCAGAGAGATAGTACATTCTCAGGAAGCTGAGTGCTCAACACTAAATACAGTGATCCTCAGAGCTTGATAGCACCATTGCTGCTCGTGATGTGGGAAGAACTGGCTATGTCAAGTTTAGCTATAGATCATGTCCTTTCAAAGCACAAAGATTTTTGAGAGTTCCCCACTGAAACGTGCAGTGGCCACATAAAAATCAGACAATTGTGTGGCCAGCAGAAATCAGGAATCCTGTCCTCATGGGAGTTTGTACCTCAAGACTGAGCCTTTTAAAGGATTAAGCTCTAGCCTGTAAAAACACACACAGATTTTTTTTTTTTCTCCCATCCTGGACTGCCTATTATGAAAACTGTGGGAACATAGTATTTCTGAGGCCTCTGTTCTTCTGTTCCATTTGGTTTAATGTGGCCCACTAATTCAAAAGTAGTTCGTCAGGGCAGTCAGACCTGTTCAGCCCTTTGGCTCTCTTCCAATATTCACCTTCCTCATGGTTTTCTCCGTGCTCTAGTTTTACCGCAGACTGCACAGAAAACTGCTGCAATGCTTCTAATTTCTCTTCACATTCATCCTTCCTTTTTGGAAAATGAAAGGAATTGTTTTCCTTCATCCTGAAGGACTATGAGATCGTCATCCATGTTTATGAACCCTATTTGAGATCTTTGTAAATGCGAATCAAAGGGAATGTTTGTAAATTTTTGCCCAGCAACATTTCTTAAAAGGCTGCATTAGCACTGCACATTAGGGTGAGATTCCACAGCATGGTTTCTTGGTGATAAATCTGGTTTATAGCTTTTCATCAGATTACCACACTCAGTAACTTGTGGAGAGTGTGCTCTATGCCAGTGAGTGAAATGAACTAGGTTGCAAATAGCCTTCTAAAACATGGGACAGCAACCTTTGCAACTCTGCAACGTGTTCCTGATGAGTGACTTAACCCGCGTCACAGAGGCATTCCTTGGTGGTAAAGCATGTCTTCTAAGTCATAAGATAGCTCAATTTTTTGTTTGTTTGTTTTTTGTTGCTCTGATTCAAAGCTTCTTGTATATGAATTGTTAGTGTCTTTAATTTCTGGGACAGTTACAGTGTCCTGACCTTCTCTGGAAAAATATTTTTATTATTTGTATAGTATGTTGATGATTGCTTAATGTTCATATATAGTTTTACATCTGTAGATCCTTTACCGGCTGCTGTCTAAACTGTCAAAACTAGTAGAAAACATTACAAATCTTACAACTGTACAATAATAGCATAAAATCTTACAAATATGGAATCTCATAAACTCATTGCACCCTTCCTTGTGGTCTTTCATCAGTTGTAGACAAAACGCAAGATGGAAATTATCTAAATTGTAGTCTTTGAAACACTTAATAATAACTTAAGGATGGGAGTAAGGTAATGGGATATGTAAAGGTATGCAAGCAATAAATAGTTGTGAGAAACAAATGATTTCCAGTTACTTTCATGATTCCCCCTCCATGTCTTCAAACTCTTTTCCCTTAAATATTTTCAATGCAAATCGCATGAAAGCAGAGAAAAAAAAAAAAAAGAGAGAGAGAGAAACAGAATGCTAGAATGCTAGTGTCACAAAGAGAAAACAGACAAATTTGGCAGGGGATACCACGTCTCCTCTACAAAAAGTGCCAGAGTCTCTGATTAATGACACCTGTGTGATACCTCCTCTGAGAAATCCATAGCAAATAGTGCCATGGAGAAATGAAATTAGGAACTCTAACTTCTGGAAAACCACACACTTGTTTCTTATTAAAAAGAGTCCAACCATCCTAGGGCATATGGATTTTCTGTAGGTGCTGTTGTCCTGGAGGATTTGGGAGGTTGCCACTGGATGAAGTGAGAGCACAACGGTTCCTTTCTGTCCTTCAGGTGTTGATTCATTTGATTCCAGAATATCTTCCTCATATTGCAGGGACAAGCCTAAAGCAGAGATTTCAAAACTGTATTCAGGGAGGACCAGATAAGGAACAGGACATCTCGCTAGCGAGTAGGCAGCAAAACTGATCTGTCATGTGACTTGAGATGGCAAAGATTTATAAAGTACCTTTCTGAGCTTCATGCGAAAGTTGTGCAGGCTGTGCTTGGGAATCTCTACATTTGGTCACCCTAAAGAAAGCAATTACATTGCAACAGTTTTGACTCAGGGGCATCTGTGTCACAGTCATTAATCAGATAAAACACTGGTATGAATAGAGACTGCAGGATCAAGCACCGAACGTAATATAACTGTATATTCTGACAGTTGAAAAAATATATTCAAGTTTTAACATTGGATGGGTGTTGTCATTTTTGACGGCAGCAGAGCTCCGGAATTTGCATTAATTGTAAAAAATACAGTGACTGTACCGTTTTAACAGTTGGCATAAGGAGGACCTCATTGAGAACAAATGAGTCATAAAATGAACTAGGTTTACACACAGTAATTAACTTCTCTTTGTCCTGGTGTACAATCTGTTAGATGCTGGCACTGGGCCATCATGATAAAGGAGATCAAGATACCTGTTAAGAAAAACTGACAAGTTCTCCTTTTTTCTTCTTTACTTACCTACAAAACAGAAGTTCTACATGGCCTTAAAATGAAAAGTTTGGAGATTTAGTAACAGGTTGTGTTAGTTACAAAACTGCAATGAAGACAATAGCAGAAGCTCAATGCAGTTTATATACAGGATCATGCGTATGTGATGATATGTGTGCGGTTTTGTAAATCCAAACACGCGAGCAAGTTCCGCAGTCTGTGATTATCTTGAGTCGCCCTTCTGACAGCAATCTCATTGGCTTCTGTGAAATGTCTGCGTGCGCAAGGAGTTTAAAAAACTTGCAGAACTGCATTGGAAATTAAAGTTTGAAAACCAAGGCAGTAAAGCATTAAAATTAAACTTCATTGTACTTACAGTTCGTTGTGTCCTTATGGTTTATTTTAGTTTTATATAGAGTATATATAATTTACCGAAGATCAAACCTTTGAAAGGTACAACATCGAAGAGATATAATGCCAAAGTTTCATAGAGTGGTTGCTTTTTCTGATTAGTTGTCTCCATTTGAGTTGCAGCTGTGCTTTTAAATATTAATTTATTAATGGATATCTTTGGCATTGTTTTAGTAACCAAAATTTCTCATCTGACTATGTTTAGCAGAACTGCGGTGCTCTGTCGGGAAAGGGAAAGAAAAGGAATGTCTGTGAACTAGCCAGGTAGGTTTTAATTTATGTCTATAATATTAATATATGTTTTCATACAGCGAAATGCAAATAATTTAGAACTCTTGTTGATTGCTGGCAATTGAAAACCAAATACATATTAGTATAAAAATGATAAGAACTTATATGATGGATATACTTTTGCTGTTGAAAATGACATTCAGAATAAAGCAAATAGTATAAATTAAAGTCATATTTACATTGTAAACATTTGTCTTAATTTTATGCATTATGCTTAGTGCCAAGAGCCGTATGTGTGCGTGCTCTAAAACACATTTTTACCAATATGGTGCACCTTTATGTTTTCCTTATACTTCTTTGTTGAGATCAGAAGATCAAAAGAAATAACATGCTCCACTTAGTGAATTTTTTCAAAAGCAAAATCCCATCACTGTACTTTGGTTTCTATTTGTGACCTATCTTAACTCACTGGGAAGACGCAGGTGAGGAAGACCTGGGAACTTTCACTGGAGTCGAAGAGTGTCCATGCTGGATCACTGGTTGACGTGTGGCCCCAGCTGGCAGCCACTATAGAAGTATCTGGCAGCTAACCCTGTTCTAGATGAAATCAGATTATCTCTTCTTAGATCCTCCCACCTAAATGAAGATCCATATTATGCACTAGCTGGGGTTGCTATAGCAATCTGAGACTTTAGGGCTTCTTGACAGGTGTTTCCTTGAAGAAGGTTGCTGCCAGCAGCCTTGGCAGTGCAGCAGTAGGGTGTCACCAAGGGCTGACCGCCTCAAAAAAAGAGCAGGGTTTTCAGAACCAGGCGTAAACTCCGTGCTTGTTGGGAGAAAGCACGGAGGATTTGGGATTTGAAAAGGGTCCTTACTGACTTTTTAAACAGGGGTTTATTTGGTTTCTATTTGTAATTGTTACATTTTTTTCTTGACAAAGAATATATTCTCCTTATACATAGGAGAATATGTATAAAGAAATAAATGGCATAGTAATTTTCTTTGCGGGTGTTAGTTTTTCAGTGTGTGACTGAAAAGTGTTCAGCAAAGCCCTTAAGCGCATCCGAAACTGCATATTGCTGCTGTGGCGAATTGGACTGCTATTGTCCTTAGACTTATGCACACATTTAAGTGCTTTCCTGCATCAGGGCTGATTTTAGAACCATTTTCAGTTTGTTCAGCTCTCACCCTATTAATCTTGATAACGCTGTGTATGAAAAATAGCTCTACTATGATTATGTTAAATGAGCCACACCACAGGCATGAACTTTTTGGAGCAGACAATACTCTTTTCTAGAGGGCAGTCTATATTTTTTCTTACTTTTTACACATATTCTACTAAAGGTAGAAATAAAATGTTTTTTCTTTGCATGAACATAGAAATATCTTTCTTATCCCTTTAATACACAAGAATGCTGTGACAGCCTTAGACCTATCCGAGTGATTTCTCTTTCTTTTTTTATTAATAATTTTTTAATGAGCATTTCTGTTCTTGGGTTTGCATTTCTGCCACCCCCCCCCCCCCCACACCCTTTTGTTAGAAACATTCCTTTCTAATTATTAAAAATAATAAAACTGCTTCTAGGTAATTCTTTACTTTCTATTTCTCTCAGCTTGGAGATTTAACTACCTAGACACTCAGTCTAAATTTTTATCTACAGTTTCTAGATTATGGACTTCATTGTTTTTATGCATTTGTGACAATATTTGAATTGTAAATGCCTTAAGAGAATATTTGCTTTTAAATCAGATTCTTCTTCAAACCACAAACAGATTTTTACTTGTCTTAGACATTGTGAAATTTGTGTATATTGGCTGTCAGTTTTGTACAAAGTCTTAACCCATTGTCCTAGTTCAAGGATCACAGAACTGGAGCTATTTTTTTTCTGTCTCAAAGGAAAAAAAACCAATAATGTAAGAAAAATAATTTTTATCATATTAGAAGGGAGAAATTTCTACAGAAATGCATGTGAAATATATATTAAAAAGATAAATTGGTAGAATTTATGAACATAATTCATGTAAGTTACAAATACACTTTTGCAGTGAAAGCCAGTATATGCTTTTATATTCATGATCTAAATTTTGAGTACATGTAAGAAACTAAGACCTCACCAAAGACAAGGACAAAACTACTGATGGCTTCACTGGACTCAGGGCTTCACCAACACAGGAAATGATAGTCTAGCAATTACTCTCCAGAGTGAAAAATTGCTAGGATGTCACAGAGAACCTACAGGTTGATGTATCCCCTTCAGTTTAAGCATATGCTAAATCTCACTGATACTAATGTTGTAAACCAACCTTAATAGTATCTCCTTTATGTTTAAACTTAGGCTCACATATGAAGCTTTCATCTGTGTGTTGTCCAGTATGCTTTCCAAAAGATACAAGACTGGGTTTACTTCTGACTTTGTTGTTTAGTGGTACTTATCCATACCTAATAGTGTTAATAACTCGATGACAATAAAGCCAACTTGTGACTGTTCTCTTCCCATAAAAATAGGTACATAGCACCTAGTGCCAAGTCAGATATCCATTGCTTGAGAGTGGTCTGTATTCATCCCATTCTATGCTAAAACTTAAAAACTAGAAACTAGTCAGTGAAACACCTAAAGTGAGCTGCTTATGCTATACAGACTGTTATCTCTTACTGAGGATTTGCTCTTTTGGTTTACAGAACCTTTGTGTTCTTCAGTAAAATACAGGCAAAATCTTTTTTTTTTTTTCCATACAAGCAGTCTGCAGGCAGAACTGACACTGTCTTGCTGTGATGTTATTTCTTCTTGCTGACTCAGAGACTTACGTAGTAAACTGCTGTTGTGCAAAATGCAAAAGGAGGGAGAGAGTTGGACCTTGAGGTATCAATATTCATATGGACTACAGAATTCAGCGTTTTCTTTGAAGTTTGCCCTTGTGCAGAGCAGGTCTACTTTAATGTGTTAACCTGTTTATTGAAGGTGTATATGGAAGTGCAAATATTGCATAAATTAAATGCTGGACCCTGCTCAGGCTTGTATTTTACTCATTGTTAGTATTCCAGCCCTGGAGTTTAATATTTGCTTTTCTTGAATATTTGTGCCAAGAAAACACAACAGCTCAGAAGTGAATGTACAATTAAAAATTTCTTGAATTCAAATGGATTGAAGTGGTCACTTTCACTGACCTCTATCTCAATTCTTCTCTTTCTTCAGCACAATTAATTCTTGTTTTGTACAAAGCCAATTTTTTGTGACCAGATAGAAATATTTTTTATGCTATTTTGCTGCATGTTCTTGCCAACTAAATGTACTAGTAGCATTCCTTATCATAACAGAGATTCCTGTTCCCAAATGCTACCTAATCTGCTCGAGGAAAGCTATAGATCTATGTGTTTGATTTCCACTCCCTAGTCCCCTGTTGCCATTTTATTTTAGTCGTAACAGGATTAATACAGTTCCATAAGGTAAATGAGAATATGAAGGGCTGTTAATGCGCAATTTCTCTTTTTTCTGTGCCTATTCTTCAACAAGAAAAATGGAGATTCTTGCTTTTTGGAGGATTATATTTAACAGAAAGTGGTTATCTCTAAATGCATTGTATTCATATAATAATGAGACTGTTGCACAACTGTACTATTTTCTGCACTTTGGAATTTATCAACCCAAAGGACTTGGTTTCAATGGTTGCCCTAACTCCTTCAAATCATCAGTAATTATCTTTAGAAATCTCAGGAATCAACTGAGGAGCAGTGCCAGCTCAAAGCAGAGGCATGATAGTTTTCCAGTGTTCTTTTTGGGGAAGCCTCATGGATGTGTTGTCCTTCCTGTGGAAAACTCCCAGGACTCCTTTGCTCAGGAACTTGCAGGAATGGGTTCTTGATTACACTAAATAAAATTATTCACAACAGTGATGTTTTATTGTGTCTCTCACTCTGAACCCTAAATTTCCTGCATATAGAAAGATAACATTTCCACACAATAGAAAGTTTTCTGATGTTGATGGAAAACAAGAACATTGGAAGTCAGGAAGAACAAAACATCAAGTGAACTATTTGATGTTATTATTCATCAGATTAGTCATCTAATAGTGCTTGACTACATAAAGTAATACACCTATTTAACAGATGAAGAATATTCAGACACAAGTATTCAATAAAATTTAGCTCTGAGTTAGGTTTCTTAAAGCGAGATAGGGTTACCTACGATCGTCATTCCGAAGTGTGAGAAAGGAATTTGTCTAGTGTTTCTGGTTCACATCCTTAAGTGTTCACACATTTAGCAGGAGCAGCAGGAGGTGATATCAAACAAAAACTCCCACAGGCTCAGGCTATAAGCAGCGCTTCTAAGAGCAAAGGAGATGCAGGGTCTCTGATTTCTTTCTCTGTCCTCCTTCTGTTGCAGTGCAACTCCACCAGCGAAGGCAGTGGGGCTGTGCCATAGTTGTCACAGACCATGATCATTTCAGCAGACTGATACATGTTCAGACAAGGAGTTTGCTTTGCAGTCTTTTGTATTGTGACATACGGCCAGTCGCAATCTGTCTTTTAATAGGGTCCAGTATTGTTCTGCTCTGTCTTTTAATAGGGTCCAGTATTGTTCTGCTCTTTAACCAAACTATAGATGGATGTAAACAGCCAATGGCTTTTTCTTTTGATTACAAGGTCATCATTACTTCTCAAGTTCATTCTCTTCTGTTTGTTGGAAACTAGGAGAGGATGGTTCTACTACTTATGGAGAGTATAAGGCTATAAAACGTCAGTGCTTTGTCTTTGTATAATGACATGTGTTGGCATTTTTATCTTCCTGTCTTTTAAGACAGTAGAGGTCGGGTCTAGGATACCTTGTACCAATGAAGTCCAGGAGGATTTTTCAACTTTTCCAGAATATTTTTTATATGTTGATTTGCTGGAAAATCAATTTTTTCAAGTTGTCTTTGGGCTCCTAAGCAAAACTTTGAAGTATGTGTTGTCTAAGACGCTACTTACAGCCAACAGTGAAGGAAACAAGCCTCCAGAGGATGACTTAGACTTGAAGGTTACAAAGTCTGAATTTTCAGTCTTTTCAACAATGACTTTATGTCCCTGCACTACCACTCAGAGATCTCCTAAATTTTTATTCTTCTCCATGTCAGACAAACTCTACTTTCCAGATTTCCTCCTTGCACTGGAGACCTTGATGTTCCCCTCCCTTTCCCCTAGGAGAAAATCTGCCTTACCTCTGACTCACTGCCATGTTTAGCTCCTCACGATGCTGAGTGTTTGACCCATGGATCCAAGGTCGTTTATTCACTCGGCTCCTTGATTTGTGACAGTACACACTCTATTTCTTCCTTGTATTCAAGCTCTTGCTTAGAGTTCTTCCTATACCTCTTTGAGGATTCCCATCATTAAAAGTTGTACTTAACATAAATGATAAAATATGCAGGGGTAGGAGGCAAAGCACATACTCATAAGTACTCTTTCATACAGACTATATATCTCAGTTTTCAGGTTTCTCCTGCAAGTCCAAGCAAGCATAGTATAGGGTATTCTTTGCCTTGGTGTGCATTATTTGACAAGCAGTTTTCACATTCGTTTGTATGAATCTTTCAGTAGTGCCAAGTCCTCTTCAAAACTCACTATACTTCTGTGAAGTATTTTCAGGTATGTGTCTGTACATGTATAAATGTATACACAAAAATATTATATATACACATGCACACATGTTTATCCTTCCAATATGTTAAGATTTTTATATTTCCTTGTCTTACCTAACTGGCACAAATATTCACACCACTGATAGGGTAAATTGAGCAGTAGAAATAGGCATGCAGTTTCAGAGTGGTTACTGATATATGTCAAAGAGTTTATGTGGTCACTCACTTTTAGAATGAGGAATTATCAATGAATTGGGATATCTGGTGAGAAATGGGCAAACTTGACCAATTGCAGTCATGATCATTAAGTCGCAGAGTCCTGTGTGTTATACTATCAGCAAAAACTGCAAACTGGAATACAGCTTTCATTAGAAAACGTATTTTTAGATAATCTTTCTCAGTTATTATTTGAATAAAACTTTAAATACTAGGAAAACTTTCAATACTAGGAGCAAGCTGCTTCTTTTCCCTCCTAAAAGGCATAGTTCAGTGCTTGCTGTGAGTGAAGTGTGGGGCTCTGGGAGTTTTTGCACTGCTTTGTGCTGTACTTGTTTGTGGGTGGGGAATGCAATGAAAGGTCTTTGTCTAGGCAAAATTTGGCCTTTAAGGGAGCATTCTGACTTACTGACAATATTTCTAAGATGTCCTATGGACTTTAGGTTTTCATGGTACCTTCACAATATCGCATGCTGTTGTGCAGTTTCTGACACATCTTTCAAGGCTTTTGATAGGATGTTAATCTGAGTTTGCAAGAAAGTCCTCAAGGTGGCCAGGCAGAACTGGCCTCCTTCCTTTCCCTTCCCTTCCCTTCCCTTCCCTTCCCTTCCCTTCCCTTCCCTTCCCTTCCCTTCCCTTCCCTTCCCTTCCCTTCCCTTCCCTTCCCTTCCCTTCCCTTCCCTTCCCTTCCCTTCCCTTCCCTTCCCTTCCCTTCCCTTCCCTTCCCTTCCCTTCCCTTCCCTTCCCTTCCCTTCCCTTCCCTTCCCTTCCCTTCCCTTCCCTTCCCTTCCCTTCCCTTCCCTTCCCTTCCCTTCCCTTCCCTTCCCTTCCCTTCCCTTCCCTTCCCTTCCCTTCCCTTCCCTTCCCTTCCCTTCCCTTCCCTTCCCTTCCCTTCCCTTCCCTTCCCTTCCCTTCCCTTCCCTTCCCTTCCCTTCCCTTCCCTTCCCTTCCCTTCCCTTCCCTTCCCTTCCCTTCCCTTCCCTTCCCTTCCCTTCCCTTCCCTTCCCTTCCCTTCCCTTCCCTTCCCTTCCCTTCCCTTCCCTTCCCTTCCCTTCCCTTCCCTTCCCTTCCCTTCCCTTCCCTTCCCTTCCCTTCCCCCCCCCTCACCGCACCTCCCCGCACCTCCCCGCACCTCCCCTCCTCGTACCTTCCCGCACCTTCCCTTCCCGCACCTTCCCTTCGCTTCCTGCACCTTCCCACACCTTCCATCCCTTATTGCTCACTCATGCTGTTGCGAACTTGTTACAGAAGCAAGACCAATCCCAGCCTTTGCACTTTATTTTTAAGGAAGATTCTGTTGAATCAACCTCATCCTTTCTGCTTTCTGTCTCCTGTGGTCTTTCACATCTCTTCCCCCAAAGATTGTGCTTGCATAACTCAGCATGAGTTAAGTGGATTCAGTCAAAACTCAGCTCCTTTTGTATATCTCCTTGCAATCTAAGGAAGAGACTTGTTTTAAAAGAATCAGTCTATTAGTTTTGCATTCATGAACAGTGAACTTAGCTGCAGGCACAAAGTGCATCTTACTTTCTTCCTGTGTTTGGTCTCTGGTTCATAATATTTATGTGCCATATGGTGGTGTTAGCTGGTAACAGTGGCCTTTGTATATTAAAGTAGCCATAGACTAGTGAATTTAATGCCTACTGCCTATGGTCCCAAGGGACCACCCCAGAAGCAAAAGACTAGCTGGATCCTATGGATATCCTTAAGCCACATTGCCTTTCACTGGCCCTACCCCTTACACACAAGCCCAGGAGGGAATGTTTAAAGATTGACTCCTGGGGATTTCATAATGCCAAAGGCATTGTTTGATGAGCAGCTAAGGTAGGTTTTGAACTGCATAATACCACTGGAACTGGTGCAAAGCAGGTGGAACAGACCCAAGCTCAGCCCACAGACTTCAATTACATGGACTCAGATAATGCATCTTAAAGTTAGGCTTTTTCTCCTCTTTCCCCTTCCATCCCATTGAAAACAATTGTGCTCCATATTTTTATTCATTTACCAAGTCCTAATTGCCTGCATTGGGCCATTGCAAGCTCCACTTAATCCCATTTAGATTTTTATTTCATTTTTATTTCTTTTTTGCTGGGCAGGTGTCTAAAGGCATATTGGCTGAAAAATCAAGAAAAGTCATAGCTTTTCCTATGTCCTATGGAAGGAATCAAGTAAAATCTCACCTGCTTTCCCATGTCCACATGCTGCTACCCATGACCTTGTCTCCAGGATTCTCAGCTCTCCCCCTTGGCAACACCACAACCAAGTTCATTTGAGGATTTACTATTAGATGTTGCATGTCAGGAATTTTCATTGATATGAGTCACCAGAAAACCTTGCAGTTACTGGGTCTGTACATGAGTACATGGCTTGGGACAGCACGAGAAGGTTTGAGGCACATCCAGCTCCTTAGAGTTAGATTTCTGGTAATCATGCTGGTTGTCTCATCTTGGGTAAACTCATTTATCTATTCATAGTAATCACAATTCAGAGGGGGTTGTTTCGTCTTTTTATGTAATTTCTCTCTTCCAAGACGGTCAGAGGACACAGAGAATCACCCTGGAGCAGTTGATATGTTACATGTTGCCAGTCAATCACTGGTCCATCCACTGTATACCAGTGATGGAAAGGTAATGGGTTTGTTAACTCCGTGCCATTGAAACATGAGTCATGTCAAGAACATTTCTGTCTGTAGCTAGCATTTAGTTACCAGCAGAGTTGTACTGGGATGCAGTTGGAAGAGCAGGACAGTCTCATTTTACTCCTTCACACCTGGGGAGCTACACATGGCTGATTTTGGTGCTTATGACTCAGAAGGAACAGGCTGGGGAGTCCTGGTGACATAAGGAATGCCTGAGACTATGAAGCTATGAACCACCTAATGAATGTCACCTCTGTGCACTGGCTTGTCTCTTTGCATGAGATGTGGCTTCAGGTATGTGGGAACACCTCCGGAATAATGAATAGGTGCCTCCATGTTCTTTGGGTTGAACGATGAGTCTTTTGGAGTGGAATCTATCCCACCTGTGGTTTTGTGTGTGTATATATAGAGATACATATAACATGTATTTCCAGTGCCTCTGGATGTAAGGAGATAATTATGTCTTCTGTTAAGTCAGAGATCTCCAAAAATTGTTAGGTACAGTAAATACACTTCTGAAAATTCCAGCATCCACAAAATTTCCTCCTTGCTTTCTTCCCAGAATGACTGCTAATCAGATGAGGGGAATAAACATTAAAATAAAGCATATTCAGACTTGGCTCCCTACCATCATTTAGTAATGCCTAGCCCTTATGGAAAAAAAAAAAAAAGGCAGATGTGATATGAGGCAGCAAACATTATGCGATTTTAAGGGAAATTAAAAGAGGAGGCCCAATGGGACAGATGTCTGATTTTCCCTGCCACTGAAATGACAGTATTTTTTTGTCATCAATGAAAACTTTCTAAAGGGAAAAAAAGAAATCATCATGATACTGAGGACTGAGGGAACCATAAGAGATAAAATTAATCAATTAGATGATATTATGATCTACATGTAGACTTCTTGCCACCAGTGATATATGCCTCTGTATAAGCAAATAGATATAATGATAAGTGAAATTATGAGACTGTAAGTAAAAAAGTGGTAAGTTAGACCTAAAAAAAATCCAGCAGAAAATTGTTCAATACCCTTTTTTGTAGAAATACAGGGAAATGCCAGTTGCTTCTCCCAGGGTCTGTGTAGATATTGTTGAAACGAATTCCAGGCCATAGAAGACATATAGAGTTAAAAGTGGAGGGGAGATAAGATGTTCAAGGAATTATTGATAAAGCACAGATAAACCCCAGCTTTTCCGCCAGGGCCATCTGCAGAGGGCCCCATCGCTGTGCACCGGCTTCGGCTTCATGGTTGGTTCCAGGAGCACCTCTGAGCACTGGTGCATGGCAGTAGAGTTTGTTCAAAGCAGAGAGAAACCCAGAGCCTTTCAAAATCCACCTGCATATAATCATTTTGATGAAGAATAAAAAATGCGATCTAGCTGTAACTGAAATAGGGTATAGTTAGAGTAAACCTCCTCACCAATGCAGGATCTGTGACAGTCAGCAGAGCACTGAGTTGGCAATCATGCATAGGGGGTACCTGAGGAATGGATGGGCTTCTCAGAGTGTGCAGTAGGGTCCAAGGGAGGCTTTTCTCAAGTTGTGTGCTGCTGAGAGACTGAAACACAGAAAGATGTTCACCAATAACCAACACTTCTGCTTTGCATGTCTGAATGAAAAGGTCTATGATTGGCAGTCCTGCTCCAATGGACTGCCTTAATTTTAATAATTTGTAGCAGGGAAGCCTTATTCTCCACTTCCATCCCTTAAGGATTGTCCACTCCAACTGACAGATCTACCCGGGGACTCTGTACGAGGGTGAATATGTTATACTCTGAGTTCATTTGCATCAGGTTGAGCCTGGATCTGTGCATGTTCAGACTGAAGTCCTGCAGTCAGAGATGTTGGTTGGAAGGTTTTATTTCATGTCTTGACAGATGGCTCTACTGGGCCTATAATCTAGAACAGGCTAGTAATCAAAATGCCAGAGACGTCAATGGACCTTAGCTGTAGATTGAAGTACTATGGTAGGAGAGAACAAACATGTACTTGACCTGAGAAAGATCTGAATAAACCTGAAAGAAAAATTACTTTTTCATGAATGAAAAGTGGGCTGGATTATGCCTCAAGGGCAGGACCACATTCAGGAGGCGGTACTTCCCATAAGGAGGCCAGGAAAGGAGCCGTGACTGCCCTGTCTCCACACAAGGAAAAATCCATAATGTCCTTACCATCCCACACCACTGCCCGCCACCAGCTGCTCTTCGAGAAGTATCAGTCTCCAGATATGTTACACAAGGGAAAAATGGCAAAGAAATTGATTTTAGCCTGGCTGCAAGCTCACAATGTTTCCCTTAAGTTTACTTTCTTGGGTTAAATTTCAACACTTTTTTGGTGCACTAAAACCCTGGCACTAGTTTTCATCCCATTCCTGTTGAAATAATTTTTTCCATTGCAGAGCACTGTACTGCCCTCTCCTCCTTCCATGGTGTTGTGGAGGTGCTAGATTGTGAAACGTAACCCTCCTTGTCCCACAAGACATGCTACCCTCCCACGTCTGTCCTGGTGGTAGTGCAGGCACTCCTGTCTTGTAACAACCCATTGTGGCATCCCATAACTACTCTACGCTCAGTGTACTTCAGAGAGACTTCCAGTCCTCAGGGATGCTATACCAAAACGTCCTACTGCAAAGCTTCTTCACCAATGTCCTACAGCTGGGAATTAAAAATGGTTTGAAGTCCACTTGCACTCCAAGGAAAGTCTTTGTGTGATGCTGTGCACACAACTAAGGCTTTATGTCCTCCCATGCAATCATTGTGGCTGAAACCAGTGGGAGATGCAAAGGTGGAGGAGATGGGAAACAAACGTGGTTATGTTACCACCCAAAGGTTCACGATCTCCTCTTGAAAGAGTCTAGTTTTCGTCATGTATACTTTTACCCCTTACATAGTACTTTTTGCATTCTTTCGTCTTAGAATCATGTTTTGTAATGTTTTTTGGAAACTGTAACAACTTAGTTTATCTCTGTTTCTGTGTGATTGCTGTCTGCTGTAATATTTTTCTATTATAAGGACATGTAGCTGCTCGGTGTTTGGCACTGCCTTTCCCTTAAAATTTATTAGCAGCGGGAGCAAACCCCAGAACATCACATTCACACTCTCAGCAGGTCAGAACTGATTTTCATTTTCTTTTTATAGAATCATGTAAAGTACTGTTTACAATTCAGTACCTTGTAATCCTTTTTTTGTATTTCTTTAACACTTTTAAAAGAGACTTGCTGATTAAAGGAAAAATAATAATATGACAATTGCAGCTACCAGTTTTTTTACAATGTTAAGCCATCTTTGAACATTCCAAAGTCAAAGAATAGCCACCTCACAGCTAGGAATCTGATTTTTCTAAAGGATGCCAATGTCCTCCCAGTTTGAGGGTGGCATTTGAATATCCAAAGACCGCAATGGGCAAATAAAATAGCCCAGATCTGCAAGCTTTTGGTTTTAGAGGAAAATGCAACATTGGGATGGTGCAGGTCTGGCATTTAGTTTTAATTCGTTAAATAACTTGCAATAAAAGGGTTACTTCCTTCCATGGGATTTTTAACCTCTGCCTGCAAAGTATATCAGAAGATGTTAAAATATCTAAACACCTCTAAATAGTTCTCATGTCTTGAGTTAATCAAAGTAATTTAAAATACTCAGTAGAAGACAAAGCTATAATGCATGAACACATATTACAGCACACGTAGTGGGGCAAGTAAATATCTCATTCAGACCATACTTCCTATTGCTTTTGCATGTGTGTGTCACAGTCATCATCATTTAGAGAGTGTTTACAGACCACGCTGACGGAGAGCAAGACCACCGAATTTGCCTAGGGGAATTTGACACGACTTACGCTTTCGCTGCATTTGTGCAAATTAGAAATTATGTCTCAGCTTTGATTTGTATTTCCTGTTGTCAGTTTGTGAAGAAACATCCATGTTACCCGTGTATTGCAGGAAGCCTGCACTCCAGCTTGTCATTATGCCTGCACTAAAAAAGCAGATAAACATTTTAATTTGCAGCACTTTCATTTCAAAAAATGTGATATTACTATTTCAGTAATTCTGCAAATTCTTTTTCCTTTACTTGTGTAAATAAAAAAGTATTTTCTTTGCTTTGTGTTCAATAGTCACTGATTTTTACCAAGGAATGGTGAAATTGTTTACAGCAGTTACCTACCGAAAGCTCCTGACCTTTGTTATTTATGTTGCTTCTATTTTTTTCCTACCTCCTATTCCACAAAAAGATTCCAGATGCACCTATTTTCAGGCAGTTAATTATCCCTAGAGATCAGATGTTTGGCTGATTCATAAAGAAACTTGCAGCCTTCCTCACAGTCGTGGTTTTTCGAGTAGCAACTAGCTTCCAGATTTCACCTTCTTTCCGCTTATGATCTGATTCTCATTGTGAGTAAAGGCTTCATCTCACTTCATTCTTATATGACTAGAAGATTTTCACTATAGGTAAGGCTGAGTTTTATTTTCTTTTATACATAAATTTATATATCTGTGTGTGTATATGTATTTTTATATATACAGAGAGAAATTTCTATAAAAGTATGTTGTTGACTGAGTTCTCTTTATAATATTTTTAATTAGTTTACTTTTTCTTTTAAGGTGGTATGGTACAAAAGTATCGTGATCCTTATAAGTAACTGTAACAACCTTTTTTCAGATGATTAACTTTAGCAAAGGGCACTGTGATCCTGTTCATAGTAACACTTGGAAGTGCATAGCTGATAAGATAGAATTTTATAGCCATTATCTAAGAAATGGCAATTTTTCAACTGTTTCATTTTTTTTTCCAATTTTTCACATTAATTTCAAATACTGCCCAAAGCTGACATTATGCTGTTGTTAGAAAAGTAAGCAAGCACTGTGTCCTCTTCAAAAAAAATCTAGAGTAAAATGGCTTGTGAGAAGATCACTACCTGAATTGAAGGGATTTAAGATGTGTCCTTTGATGAGATCTGTTCTTAAATAATGAGTTTTCAAAGTGATGATCTGCAAAGGGGCATTTGATCATCTGAAAAATACAGTGCTTTGTTCTCAACTCATACGACACTAGCAATTACGCAGAAAAACAACACGAAGACTCTGAAGGACACAGTGAGATCCACAGGAGGGCACATTCATTCCATCCCACATGGACAAAACGGAATTACCTCCCTAAACTTCACATCCCTGAACATCGTTGCTCTAATGGCTAGCTTTTTTAATCCTGTTTTTCTCTCACTTGTCGTCATTCAGAGGTTTCTGCCCTACCTATCAGTGATTCAAAATTATTTGTAATAATAGAAAAAAAAAGTAGAATCCCTTAGAGTACTGTGTATGTATGCAATTGTTCCAGTATCATTTGCAGATCTGCTGGTTGGGTTTTTGTTTTTCTTTTTTCAAAAAACTGCAACAGACTTTTCAAACTTGAGCAGAACCATGAGTTAATTGCAGGTTTATTGTTGCTGATAAGTGATACGGAGCGTAGTTGGAACACCTCAGTCTTCTGTAGGCGGCATAAACAGCTTTGGGTTTGGTGATTTTCATATTCAGAAACTCTCACTTTAAATGAGGGGCGGAGCGCTTTGTGGCAGCTCTACATTTGTTGTAACAAGAAGAAGACACATAAGCTCTCTCTCTGACACTCAAGATCACCCATTTAAAGGTTACTGGCATTTTTTTCTTCATCCAAAGCATTTTTTTCTTGTACTTTTTCAAGTACAAAAAAAAAAAAGTGAATTAAGAACAATAGTATGTCCTGTTCCCAAGGAATCTCAGAGCTTCTTTGGAGATGTAGTTTAAATTAAGCAAATAGAAACAAGTTTCACAGGCTCTTTCTGGATATAAAAATGGCTGGTATTCTCCGAGGATTATGTTTGCTCACTGTATTCAAACCAGCAGCTGCCAAACCTGTATTGGCAGTAAGATTTGTTTCAGCTCTGAATTTGGTGAATGACCATCTGATGCCTCTCCGAATTATGTAACCGTTCTTGCTTTCTGCTGTCCCTCTGTTGTCCTCACCTTCAGTCCTTCCCTGGAACAAATCCTGCATCCCACCCACTTCTCTCCCTTCAACTCTGTTGCCTACCACCCAGCTTTTCCTGCCAGCAGTTACAGATCTTCTGTGTCATGCTGTCCCTTCCTGCAAGCATCGTCTCCGCAGGAGGGACAAAAGCAAATCTCTCCTCACTAACCACGCTGCCATTAGCTGACTTTCTTGACCCTCTGGAAATGAAGGCTAGGCTGGTCTTCCCTCTATTGTCCATGGAGATCTTGCTTTCAGCATGAGAAGATTTTAGCCAGGACAATTGTGACCATTGTGCTTTTATGAGTCTCATCCAAAAAAAAAATGTGTTTTCTGAGGGTTTCCAAATTTCAGCATAGATGTTCAGAAAAGAGTCAGAAAGTTGGATGCGAAGGATATTTTTTATGGTAGCAGCAACATTTTGCCCTCCGTACTTTTATACAAACATTTTTCCTCCAGTAGAGTTTTTTTCACACCCAAACAAATTAAATCTTTATAATACAATGTGAGTATTTTATATTTTCCTGTTTATTTTATATTTTATATATTTATTTTATATTTTGCATACTCTGTGAGGAGAAGAGCTTCTCTTAGTAATATTTCTGATACCTTTTGTTCTGTGTCACTGATGAAAATATTATGTATCTACTGATGGACATCAGTTAAAAAAATTAATCTTTTCCAACCTGAAATGGAAACAATTGGACATATGGGGATTTGTGCACCAGAGCAGAAAGCCAAGTATTAAATTAATGTATTAACAATGTTTATAGTTTTATTACCCTGTAATTATATCATACCTCCTGATTGTTTTTCTTTTCATCCTAGTCTATAAAATGTAGCTGCCTGAACCTGTTTTGAATGTCTACACTTCTAGTGTTAGACCTAGTGATGTTTTGCCAGGTTCATTGGAAGAAAAGGCAGTTGTAGGGATGGAATTGTTACTCTGGAGAGTGTCAATGCCTGCCGGCCATCAGAAGGTGAACTAGAGACAGCTGGAGACTTGGTTTGGGACAATAATTATGTTTGGCATCCTTTCTGCCAGGCTGAATGGAAGGAGTAATTAAACGCAACCTTAAGTAATAACAGTGGATGGAAAGTTATAGTAGGGCTAGGTTGTGTAGTTTCAGGGATGTAAACTACATGTAAACCAGTTGCAAAAACACAGGGAGGAGAGAAATTTGTTTGTCAACTAAGCCAGCAAAGGAAGGAATTGCAAGTACGGTCCTCTCAAATGCAGAGTCCTCTGAACACACTGTTGACTGAAATTTATTGCTGTTGTTCGTTTCTGTTAGATTCCGGGAAAAACAGCTGTGTTTATATCTGTATTTTTATTAAATAAATACCCAGAAAACTGAAAATTATTCATATTATCAGCTCATCTTCCTAACTGAAGAAACTCTACAAAGGCCAGCGTATTGGTTAATCACTGAAGCCCAAGATGAAACATCATCATTACTTCATCACAGCAAGAGAGTTCTTCTGATAGTTTGATGACCCATGGTGACTGGGCTTGGCTTTGTTCACGCTTGTGGTGCAATAGCTATTTCATCCTAAAACTCTACTTTAATGCTATGGAAGATTTTTTTAATTAAGTAATTAATTATTAATTTAAATTGCTAACATGCATTTTGTTTTTATTTTATGACTGAATTTAAGTGTTAATAAATATTAAAAGAGAGGTTATGCACTGATTACATTTGGCTGCTTTCATTAACAGTCCAAGTTCCTTCTGTTGATTTTGGACAGCATCTTCTGCAATGAGTGTCCCAAAGAGTTTCATGGAAAACAATCCTATTATCCACATCACTTCATAGAAGCAAGGCAATATTTTGACATTGCTGTATCTATCTGCTGCAACTGTCTGTGGGGTGGAAAATAGGAGGGTTTTGGCACCAAAACAATTGTGTAGCAATTTTTGGGAGGAATAGAAAACAATGTTTTCAGTTGACAATAAATGCAGGATAGTTGGGCCGACGAAATAACAGAGAGATGCCTTCTCTTTGAAAGAAAAGCTGCAAGGTTTCTAGTGGTTACTTGTAAGTAAGATTTTGCTTTTATATTCCACCTGACGATCTCTGAAGTTTTTAAGGATAAGTCTTGTAAGCCATGCTAGACAATTTACACTAAAAGTGCCAAGTGTTGTCCCAACATATACACCTGCCTTCTGTGAGAACAACTGCCTCCAAGTGGGCAGTTAAATAGTGCTAGAAAAGAAATATCTCAGTTCTGTTCGAAGTAGTATGACAATCCTGCAGGCAGAGGCTACTTAACTTTCTGAATTGAATATAAAATTAGAAATGTGGTGGTTGCAAATACTGCAAACATGCAAACAGATAAAATTCCTCCCCTGCAGCTTCAGCTAACTGTAGATGTTTTCCACACCACGGTTACCAGATAAGTTTTTCTAGCAGTGCTTCTGAAAATACCTCATCATCAGCTGACTTCCATTTTAAGGGAGCCTATGGCTGAATTTAGTGGAAGAGCCTGACTCACTGGAGAACTGGATAAAGTTTTAGTCAATGACTGGAGAGGGGCAGCCGTCTGATATATTCCCATAATATTGAATTGCCTGATGCTTAGCTATAGGAGCACTGGCCCAAGCTGTCTCTCAGTTTTGGCTAACTGTTGATCAGAAAGCTCATCCCCACTGTGTTGGCCATAGAACCATTGCCTCCAACTCTTATGAGCTGAGCAGTGCATTTTTCCTAATACATTTTTCTAAGTAGCCCACTTGACATTTAAAAATGGCAGAAAATAAATGTTGAACATTGGACAAAACTTCTGTTGATTGACTTGGCCATGTCTGTAGAGGGGTGGTTAGGAAGGAGGGTTGATAAGCTGATGCATGAACTGTGTCAGGGGAGGGAGACCACATTTTTCCTCTTCCTTGCCTCCCGTTTCCCAGATACTCCATTGGAGGATCTCTAGCTAGGACACAATGCAGAACGGTATGAAGATATGTGTAGCTATTTGTTCTCTGCAGAAGACTCAGCTCTGACCTTCACACAAACGGCAGAGCTGTGCAGATCTCAAGGTAAAATTTCCAATGCTACCTGTGGGAATTTTACCACGGGAAAGAGTACAGGTCTGGGCCCGGCATGCGAGATTAGTCTGTGTTTGCCAGGGGTTTTGTTGATGCTGAAGTTCCTAAAGAGAGATAACCATTATAATGGCCAACTGATACTTAACAGTGTCCTGTCTGGGCTTGCCTGGATGTATGATTCACTTGAAATGCTTTTTGCTTTGAGTCAATCGTGTGGCTTCTGGCACTGGAATTTTTAGCACAGACATTTTGCTGATTTTGAAACCTTTTGAACATGTAAGCAATGCAGCAATTTTTAGGGGCGCAAACATAGCCTTGACTTCCTGTGATGGTGCAAACTGGTCGCTGTCTTCTTGAAGGTGTTTGTCTTCAGCCCTTAATTCTATGTGTAATGGACTTGGGACCAAAACACGGTAACTTTAAATGATGCAGCTCAGGGCTGTGGTTCAGGAAGCGGCTGCTGTCTTGGCACCTCTACCCTTCTTCTGACTGTGCTCCAGTCATTATTGTGGAATTTCCTTTCTTTCCTCTCCTATACATGTAATTCTTGGCCTCAGATCCAGCCACACATTTTGCATGGGAGTTATCATGTTTGCTCGCAATAGACTACTCACATGCTTGGAGAAATGCATATGGTAAGGGCTTTGAGTCCTTGAGACCTGAAATCGTCATACTAAGACAGCTACATTACATTATCAGTCAGAACAACTAGAAAGTTGCCAAGCAATGTGACTGATGTGCCATTAATCGTGGTTTTCAAAGCACTGGATTTACAGAGATTTCTTCCCTGAAAATTAAACAGAGTATTACAAGAATAATATGGGCAGACTTCACCAGACAATTGGGATATTATGCATTCTGATAGATCCTTTGATCCACCTGTCAATTTCCATGTTAAATAAAATTTATGCTGACTACAAACATGTGAGATCTACCATCTATTCTTTTACTGTTTCGGCAAGTGCATATGTCTTTCTCCCATATATCCAGCAATTTCAGTTCCTCCTCTGTCAAAGTCTGGAATGATTGCTCATTTAGTAGCTTCGTTTGCAGGACTGTAGTCATAAATTGCTTACTGTCAGACCTAATATATTAAGGACAAGAAGATGACATGCTATTTAGATGTGAAGTGTACATGTAAAAGGGGGCATAATTCTCATATTTTCTTTTTTTCAAAACTCAGAAAACCAATTTCCATACATGTTTATGTATTAAAATGAATGGATGAATTAGCATGAATGAAATCAGTATTTATAAAATAATTATACACAACTTTTATTGCAATCCAATTTTTTACAATAATGTCAGCTGTATTCCAGCTTCTGCATTTTTTAAATCTTACAAAGTACTTTGTAGTAAAATCCTCTTTGCAGTATAACAAGCAAGAAAGAGTCTGCCTTTCAATTCTAATATTCACAATGTAGTTCTAGGTCCTGATCTTTGAAAATGTTTGCTCATGGGTTTTTACTCATGTGAAAGTCCCACTTGAAATCAGTAAGCCCTTCAGTGACTGAGGGTTGTCCACAGATGTACAGACTTGTAGGACAGAAACTTTACTGTGTCACAGTTGAAAAACAAAACAAAACAAAAAAAATCTCTTTGAGATCAGTTTGCCCTTTGTGGAAAGACTGGCTAAAATCACTTCTCCATAAACGAAGAAGTGTCTCTACAGTCATTAACTAGTTTTAAAAAAAGTATTTTGAGAGAGGATGAAGAGGGAAATAATCACAAAACAAAGCTTATTATTAATCTTTATCGGTAAAAGACAACATGACTTTGGAACAACAACTTTATTTTCATTACTTTAATCCTTAGACTGGAATCCTCAGAAGGAGAAAGCTTTAGAAATATTTCCTTTTTACTTTGTTTGAATTGTTGTTTTTTTTCACTGGTTTGGTAAAACAAAGAGCATGAAGGAAGACCATTTCTCCCTGTTAGATGCTAAAATACACAGTATTCAGATCCTGAGCCTACATTAACTGAAGCCTGTGGCAAGATTCACATTTTCTTGACTCAATTTTTCTCAGAGTTGTCACTGGAGCACAGATTTATATTTTAGAAACCTAGCAAATTATGCCAACGGAGCCCAGGTTGTGCTACTGTAACTGTTCTGGTCCTCAGTGCGTCCCCACAATATCCGCAAAGGAAAAGGTTTAAGATGTAGTGACAGAAATGTGAAGCGGAAAGTCCCTACAAGAGGCTGTCCTTGTTAAATTGCTGTTAAAAACCTCTGTGTTAGGTGATTGTGCACTGCCTTGGAAAGCTTGTTTGACTGTTTTCACCAGCACGTTTTTTTCCTAGTGTTTCATCCAGATATTTTTTGCTGTTAATAAAGTCAATTTCTTCTTTACTGGTCATGGAGAGCAATTGATCTCTTCACTAAAATCTTTTTTACATAACCTTCCATCTCTGTCTTTTTATATCCAAGTGAAACCTATTTACTCATTTCACTTTTTACTCTATAGATTATATTTCCACAGCCTGTTCTCATTCTTGTTTTCTGAGTGTTTTGCAATTAATCTGTCTTTAAAAGTCATATCCAAGAAAGGACGCAGCACTTAAATGATAATGACTGTTAGTATAATTAGCTCCCGAGTCTGCTAATACACCACTTCTCTGAATAACATCCCAAGATAAGTTCCTTTTCCTTATTCTTTCAAAGGAGCTTATGCTGTGCCCTATCTTATTCTGTATCTGCCAGTTTTCATGAACAAATGCTTAGTATATTGGTCTATTTCAACCAAATTTGACAGAAGAATGCATGAGGATTGATAGTTCTTATGAGTTTTTTGAAAATCAATGGCTGAGTAGATAACAGAGAGCTCATCTACCCTCCTAGAGATACCTGACTGGTTAAAGGGTTAGCATGTATGTCCTGTCCACTTTGTCATTATAAGTCTCATCTGGCTTCCTCCTGCCTAGGCATGCGAGGCAGAAAAGGGAGCATAAAGAGAGAGATTTCAAAAACGTAGGAGTGCACTGCAAGTTTTTGGGGGAGAAGACAAAGCTCGGTACCAAGCAGCTGCAGCTGTTGGTTTGGAAGAGAATAAATGCTATTTTATGTTTAATCAGTTTCACCATTGACAGGGATTTGGAGAGGATTTTTGTTTGATTTGATTTGGTTTGCTTGACTTATTTTGATTGACTTATTTGTTGTTAAAAACTGGCTAATTTTCAGATTGTCATCCACTGTAATTCCTATATGATTTCCTTCAATTATACTACTGGACTGGTGGTTTATGTCCTCTTCCTAAGTGCAATTTGCACTTCAAGGAACATACTCTCAAAAAAACAAAAAGTTGGGGAGATTACATGAGTTACTGAAATGCAGCATTCAGATGCACTTGCTGGGAAGTGTTAGTTACTGTACGCTATAGGATAGAAAAGACAAATGTTGAAAAAAAATTGTCTTCCTATACCCTCACTTCAATGTGCTTATTCCTGGAGGACATCCAGACATCCTTTCAGCAGCCTGAATTTACTTTGATCATGTTTTTACAAAGTCTGAACGAAAATTTTTAACATACGCTGTTCCTTACCCCAAAAGCTATGTTCACTGTATGAAAACTCTCCTGTAATGCAAATAAATCAGGTCAGTCTGCTGAGACTCCTGTTGCCCTGAGGACTGGAATAAACTGAGCCGGGAGAGTGACCAACGATATTCTCACTACTGTTACAATGATCTCTTTTAACTCCAAGGTTATTCGTGCAATTGGCATGCTAGTGAAAGGAGTTAAACCCTGTTGCCTGGGAGGGACATGTAGTTCGGGTAGAGAATTTCAATCTACAGAACTTGATACTTCAAAAAGAGCGGGGATAATTTAGGTGTTAACAGCAAAAAAGACTACGAAGCAGACAAAAGTCACCTATTGCAATAATATCACAGTTTAGTTGTATGCACTTGATAAAAATTAACTGCAGATTCTTGTTGCCTATACTGTTCTTCCTTTTACACTCTTACCAATCTGATGCTGTACACATAATTCAGAGAAACTATAAGATAAATATGACAAACTCCAACTGTAAATATTTGCTTGTGCCAATGCTATATGCAGCTGCAATATTTGCATTTACAGTGCTTATAAAATATGCCAGAGTAGACAAAAGGTGCACAGTTGTTCTATTCATGGTGTAATTTTGGAATGATAACAGAATGTTTATTTGGTTTTTAATAAGCTATGTTGTAGAAAATTAAAGCTTTCCCCAAGATATTGGCAGGCAAGAAATCAGTTGAAGAGCAACAGAAGCTTTTTTTTTTTTTGGTATGACTTGAAACAGCCCATTTGATTATATTAATTGCTAAGTGTGGTGAGAAAATCGCTGCAATTTTCATGTTCTTTTTAATGTCAGAGATAAATTTGAAGCATGTTACACTGTCAAAGGCAAAACTTGTGTTGCTTTTAAAAAAAGACATTGGTCTGGAAAGCTCATTTTGAAACCAGGCATCATTGCACATCCTGTCTACATCGAGAAGGAAATCAGGAGGACCTACAAATTTTATTGCTCTCAGTGTATTTTTCACTATTGTCTCTGTTTCTCTGCATTTGGCCACTTTTAGAGAGAACTGAATTGATTTTAGGCCAGCGGTCCCTGTGGATGTTTCTCAGAACGCATATATGGTACTGTCTGTCCACCTTATTTCTAGATACCAGTTTAAATAAAAGCACTAAAAATAGATTTATGGTAAGAAGCTTCTTTATAAGCTATTGTATCAGCATTTGTTTGAATAGGGAAAGGAAAGAGGGCCTATATGTTTCTGTGATTCTGTACATGTATCAAACACAGAATTATGCACATGCAAACATGTATATATTTATGCAAAAGTATACATAAAAGAGCAAAACTGAAGGGTGACCTATAAAGCTCAATAAAATTTTGATGATGATGAAAAACAAGCATGTCTTTTCCTTAAAGTGAGGCAGGCTTATGGACTTTGTGGGTTGCAAAATCACTTTTTGTCATTTTAGATTCCTCCCATGTAGTAATGTCTGAAGTTTTAAAAGATTCATTTCACTTCTTTTCCTTGCCGTTGCTTCTGTGGTCTTACACAGTGCCCAAGGCACTTTGCAAAGAAAAATGCAGCATATAAAGCTTCCGATAGATGGATAAAATTTGGTGTGGCAAAGGGAACAGTAACATGAGCAAAGTGGGGTAGACTGCTCTTCAGGGGGAGGCTGCGGCCCCATCGGAGTGTCTGGTACAAAATGACCGTTCCCAGCTCATACACGTTGCCTGCAGACGTGTGTATGTAAAGTTACAGCTCGGCATGCCTCAGAGCCACCACAGGCTCCCGGGTCTGGAGGAGTGGTGTCCAAGATTAAATTGTTCCTGCCTGTCTTTGGAAGTCTGGTTCTGCGCCCAGACTCTTTCCTGATTCTGGTCCACATTTTGTGTCCTGAAGAGCTGCAGGATGGAGCCTGTGTTGTTTGCCCAGTAAGAGATTGTGGTGTGAATTTGTTGGCTGTGTTTTCTCTGAAGTGCCAGAGCTGATCCTCTTTTGCTTCTTCCATGTATGCCAGTGTACTTATAAATTTGATAAATTCAAAGCAGGTGATTCTGTTCTTCCCCATTCTTACCCATGACACTTGATCTTGGAAGAATTTTGTTTAGATGGTATTTTTGATGGATTTTTTTTCTTTATTTATTGCTTTCTTTGTCTGTAGAGATTATTCAGATTTACAGGCAGCAACGCAGATGTGTGAATGCACTTACAGGGGAGGTCAAAGGCTTTGCAAAAATAGGCTTTGCATCCTCTTCTTTCTTGACATACTTAGCATATCTTTTCATTTGCACACTATGTCTCCCTTATTTCCCCATTTTCTGATATCATAGGAAGTAAGCATTTATTATTTTACATCCTTTGTTGTAAGGAAAGAGAGTGTTCCTGTGTAGGAGTAAAGGTGGTCTGTTGA
The DNA here is from genome assembly GCF_009769465.1 of Tauraco erythrolophus. Classification (NCBI taxonomy): domain Eukaryota; kingdom Metazoa; phylum Chordata; class Aves; order Musophagiformes; family Musophagidae; genus Tauraco; species Tauraco erythrolophus. The sequence continues at coordinate 50,931,367 of NC_141496.1, read as the reverse complement.
GTAATCACAGGATATTGTTTGGTTTGACAGATCTCCCATAATTGCCCATAAGGATACGCAATAATGTGATTGAACTTCATATTCCCGCTCTAATTTATAACATTTTAAGGCATATTCTCTCTCACCTAACAAGTAGGTACATGGTAAGCAAGCTAGTCATTTTACTTAAAAAAAAAATCAAAAGAGGTACAATTGCAGTGCATGAGTCTACCATCCCTTTACACTAAAACCAGGTTGCTTGGATGAGTAACAATGACTCATGAAGAGATTACTAATGCTTAAAAAAACTGACATTAAATTTAACTTAAATTCTAAGCAATATTAACAGAAATTTCAGAAGTAACTCAAGTTGCTATAGGATCCTTTATAACAGAAGTAATGATATCTAATGTCTGGGACTGTCCTAGATCTGGGTTTCACAACTTGCTTAGATCTTTTTCTTCCCTTCTGTTCATAAATTTTTGGTGGTGTAAGATGCAAAAGTTCTGCAAAATCTTTAGCCTTTCTTGGGCAGCTTGTTCATACTTTCTTGTTACTCTGTGTATATGAATATAACATGACCCATACACATAATTATGTTTACATAGTCCACTGTGACATCACCATCTTACTTGATTTTTCAGTGAAGTTCTATGGAAGCTTGAAATTGAAATATGCTTTCTTTAATAAATTATTTTTATTGTGTGTGATTGTTATCTTGCGTGGCTTTTGAAGACTTCTATGCTAATGGATTAGTCTCCTTTCTCAATTATTACATTTTTTCTTAGGCATTGCAATGTTTTAAAAAGGAAGGAGAGCATTTTGACTGCCTTATGATTATGACCTATTTTGGGACAGAACAAAAACAAATGAAAAAATACAAGATTGAAAAAAATACCAATCACATACTTGTATATCTGCTTGGAAAAAAAAAAAAGAGTTTATCTGAATCTATCCTAAAGCCACAAATCAGGAGGAATATTACAGAAAGCTGAGTTTTGACATGTAAAGTGTGAGCCCCAGGAACCACACTTTTATTTTAGGGATTGTAAGGAAAATAACTTTTTAATTTCTGAAGAAAAACATTTAGAGGCTTGTACTTTATCTCTGAGCTTCCTACTAGGATCTTGCCAGCCAACTTCCTTGTTGGCTTCAACTGAGAGATTTGCAAAAGAATCAATAATAGGAAGTGAAAGTGGTTTATGTAAGTAGGAGTGAGTAATTTATAAACAATGCTTTATTAGTAAGCAATAGTTAGAGAAGCACAGGCTAATATCAATCCTGTTTGAAGTCAGCAAGATTTATCTCTGATGTTAAGTCAACACGTAACAGGATCAGGCCCTTTGTAGCACGGTGCTTTGATGCTGCACAGATTTGTCTTTGAGACTATTTCTACATAACAATAATTAAAAATCAGAATAACAAACTTCCCTCCAGTTAGCTAAAATGTACTGTATATACTTGTTCTAAAAGAGCAATAGGTGGGTTAGAATTCCATAAATATCATGCTAACACGAAAACGAGATAATTTCTTCTTATACTGTTACAGATTTTTCCACTGGTTTCTGGAAAGAGCAATTTATAGCATACCTCTGCCCAGGCATGCATTCAGAAAGGTGATTTTTAACAAGCCAAAGAATTCTCTCTTCTCCTTCATGAGTGAATTTGTTTTGCCCTCATTAGGACAACAAAATTTCAAGTACTCTGAAATTTCATGCATGAGACATTTCCAAGACCAAGGCTATCATCTTTGCAAAGAGGTTTTATGTAAATCTCAAAATGCGAGAAAAGCAAGAAGTTTGCATTCAACCTTACAAGATCATTAGTGTTAAGCATGACTCAAAAGCACACAAAGATGGGGAGGGCTGGTTCTGAAAACCTTCAGAATCAACTAAAAGAAGTTTTCTGGTTTACCAGAAAGGTTTCTTGGTTTACCAAGTCTGGTTCTGCCAAAATGTGCATTCTGGGCAATTTAAAAATAGACAGGTATACTGGGGAGGTGATTGAGAGCAAGGGTATTTTTTGTTTGTATATGACCCACTTTAATAAATTATGATAGTATTGTGCTTAAGACATCAAACATATGACTTGATCTGATTTAAGAATCTCAAATTTGGTAGTACGGAGATAATTTGTACCATCATGTCTCAGTCCAGCAATGCATTTAACCACATTCTTGCTTAATGCATGGGCAGAGCTGCATGCAGTACATACTTGCACATCCATTTGGATCTGTAGCTTTTCCTACTCTTTCCTTAAAACAATTTGCAGCTGCTCATCAAAATAATGCACTAATATGGACAAGAGGCTATTCCAGGCTAAATCTTATCCTTTTCTTATTTGCACTCTGCCAATAAGTTTCCTCTGGTTGAAGGAAAACTTGATAATCACCATAAGTTTTAAAATGCTTAATAGTCACTAGGTTCTCAGGCAACAAAACACATACTGTTAGAAATCCCATTAGAAACTATAGAATAGAAGTTCAGACAAATGAAATCTGTCATTTGGTGTCTAGTACCCAAGGTGCTCACAATAAGTTTTGAAAAACTTTTTGTTTTTTTTTTTTTTAAAACAGAAATTAAATATAATTTAAACTTTTTTAAAAACAGAAATTAAAAACTTTATTTTCTCTTTCCCCTTTTTCTCTCTCCCTGGTCACATGGAACTGACAGCCACAAGAGATATCCTGTGAGCCTGTCCCTGATCGTGCATCAGATGCCTTCAGCTGAAGGTCAGGTGAAGCAGTGGATATTTTTAGTCTCCAGCGTGCTTGGCAACCCAACTTGAGGACTGCTGTTTGCAGCGTCAGGGATCATGCCAGCTTTCACAAATCCATACTTGCAAGAAGAGCATTAGACCTTTGAGGCAGGACCTTGCCATCCAGCTCCTGGCTGGCACCTGGGCACTGTGAGTAATCCTCCGGTGGGTGATGCATTCCAGCTGAAAGAAGCCATCTCTTGCCCCTTGGGCCCCAAGCAAAACCCAAAATGAGCAGCTATTTCTACAGGAAGAATTAGGGCCTCACCAGGCACATAAAGCTCTTGAGACTGGTTCTTCTGGAGGTTTTTGAGGAGTACTGATACCACATATGCTTAGGTAGGATCGGAGGAATTCCTTCTGGGTGAAGGAACCAGGACAGCAGATCTGCTCGCCCTTCTTGGCTTGCTGGACCCTGAGCTGATTTCAAGTCCCAGGTGGGTGTGAAAGGTATGTTCCTGTTTCTCCTCGGCATCAGGTCAACAGCACAGAAGTGTAGACAGCTATGCTAAGTCCAAGACTGTGGGAGAGCCAGCTTTCTGGTTCTCACCAGCAATGTCACCTTAGAAGTCCGTGGGCAAGGTGGATGTCCAAGGGCAGAGTCAGCAGCAGTCATGATGCCCCCACATCACCCGCAGCCAAGTCCCACACCTGAGAGGTACGTGGGGCAAATCGCAGGGCCGCGGGTGTATCACGCAGGGCTCAAAAGGTGAGCAAGCAGTTCAGCCATGCCATCACTCATCCTTACGCCTGCAAGCAAGACACATTTTCCACGTACTCTTTATTCCACTGCCAGTCCTCTGAATCACCATGTCCTTCCCTGCTTCCCCCTCACTTGTACGCACATCTAGCTTGCATGATGTTTTTTAAAAGGTGAAAAAAGTTTGCTGCCTACAGATGTTTTAGGATATTCTTTGTATAGCCCTGCCTTTGTCTTCTTCATTGGGCAAGGCAGATGGTACAGTAGAAACAAAAACTTGTGACGTTTTTCTTGACCTTTATGCTAATAGCGTCATACATAACCGGCAGGAATAATTTCAAAATACCAGGAAAGCAATTAAAAGAAAAAAAAAACAAACTTGACATGTAATAAATAATTTAACACCTCACCCTAACACAACCTGCAACATCTTTCAGTCACGTTATGGATGTATACTCATCAGTTTTTGTGGTGTTTTGCATAAATTTCATTAGTAGGAACAGAGGAATATTAAAACACACACATATACACAATTTTCTGACTTTTCAGTTCATTATGAAACACTTCACCTCTGGGCAGATGACTAATATGCTATTAAACTTCTCTATCCTTGAGTTGTGTCCTAGCCAAAAAAGGGGTGCAGTCACTCACGATCTTTATTAAATGAGCTGAATACACCCACTCAGGGAAAATGCTCTTGTATGACTTTAATGTGTCCTACAGCAGCGCTAACATGCTTTTTGGTCATTTAGTTCTGTGTTGTGGAGCTGCAGTAATAACTCTGTAGTGAAAATTGGGGGAAATTTCCATTATAACCCTGTGCTGAGTAGTTTGGGAGGCATTACCCAGAAGTTTTAAATTTCCTATTAGCAGAAGCAAAACTTTGACTGCATGTTGGATTGCGACAGCTCGCATTTGGACCTGGTGTTGCCCTACAGTCCAGTACAGATGACAGTTGTTCACTGTCATAAAAAGGTAGTTGCATTTTTTCAGTCGTAAAAGGGAAGTGTGGACGCTTGTTTCTGAATGCTGGACAAATTTGTGTGATCCCAGTTCAGATTCCCTCTCTGCCAAAGACCTGTCATACAATTTTCCTTATTTTCCTGGATCTTTGGTTTCTTATATGTAAACCAGGATAGTGAAACTGGCTTTTTGGCTGCTCCAGCTTGCAGTGGGTTCTGTGAGCCTGATCTGCAGAGGCTGGCACGATGCCCTCTCCAGCGTACTGTAGAAGTGGAGAGTTCAATTGTTACTGAGGTGTCGAGGCGCTGCAGCACCGCAGCTAACTTCTCTTACATTGTGGCTTAATAGAGGGATAAAACAAATGCTGAGTGTTTGATGTAGCAGGTCGCTGCTGCAAACCATGGCGTTTGTGTATCAGGGGATTCAGTGAACTCTAATAAAAGTGGGGCAATGTAATCCTGAAAAAATGTTTAGTTTCGGTTTTTCTGTTATAAAACTGTAATCTTCTTAGGGATCAATCTTTAATAGAATAGATATTAAATTTGATTTCATTATTAATTCTGTCTAGAACTGGACATAAACTCCTTTTTTTTTCTTTTAAACTAAAACGTTCAGGAAGAGGTGAAAACATGCAACAGCTGTAAAAGGTGACTAGCAAATCCAAATCACTTATGTAATACACAGTATGTCAGGAAACCTTTTCTGAATATAATGTAGACCAGCCTGTGGGATAGGACACACTTCACCTTTGCGCCCATTAAGATTTCTCTGTAAAGTACTAGATGAATTAAACTAATAATTTCAACAGAAAGCAGTTTTCTCTGGGTTTAAGAAATTGCTTCTCTGTCACTGTAACTTCTTTGTTTACCCTTAAAGCTGGCCCTATTAAATGTTGCATGAGAGTGACTCAAAGGCATTTAGAAGAACACAACTCTAATTACCCATACAGGACCAAACTTGACAGAAAATCTGGGATATTGTTCTGGCAGTAGTTGACAGTGACGACACTAACAATAAACTCACCTTATGAACAAAACCCTTCAGTGTGTTGTTATGAATGGAGAATCAACTGAGGTACTTGTGCTTAGGGGTATACTTTTGTTTCGGTAGCAAAATTATTTTTAAATTAAAGAAGCAATATTCAGGAAGTTTTTTCTAATGTTCATAGTTTTTTCCCAAGCTTGCACTTCTTGAAATGAACTTGAAATACTGTAGGCATTTAATTTTGCAAATGAAGAGGGTCCTTGTCCTTTCGTTGGAGCATATTCCAGTGATAGTGCTGCAAATTCTAGGTATTCTAGCAAATGCTACTTATTCCAGTAACTCTCATGAGACAATAGTGTAAATCCCAGTAATTTTAAGAAATGTCTATTGCAGCAAGAGAACAATATGGAAGCTAAATGTTAAAGCTTTCCAGGAAAGAAAAAGCAAAACTTATTCATTTCTCTGAATAACTTCGTCAGTAAGAACTCATTCCTTTTCCCTTACATACTTTGTACGTTGCATTACTATGGAAGTATCCTAACTGAAAGCAGTATGATAAACTATTACTCACCATGAATAAAGGAAAAACTATTAGGATGAATAAAGGGCCTTTTTTGTAATTGTTTTTCAAGACGCATATTTATTGTGAATGCCTCGGTTTTATGATTCCAATCTTTAGCCTCACAGTGCTATGCAATAGATCCTGAATTTTCAGTGTGGCAATATTTCCCGTTTAATTCCTGTAATATAAATTGCCTAATGTTGATCTTTTAAGAACTGTTAAGGTGTCTAAACACTTAATAGTAAAGATAAAGCAGTATGACTATGATCAGAATTCCACTGAGATAAAGGTGCTTAGATTGCCACAGCTACTCTGCTAATGAAAGGCAAAACCCATCTTTATTTTGTTATGATTGTCACCACTGTCAACCATTGCCAAGGTTCTTACAGTGTAACTATTTTAATTTATTTTTCTGTTTTTCTGTAACTTGCAGCTCCAATCAAAACAGATACAATCAGAAAAAAAACCACACTATTTGGACCAAAACAAAGTGAATATTTCTAACCCTTTTTTGTGAAAATCACTTGGCCTTAAGGGTTCTTAATACACCTAAGGGATTAAAAATTAGGGTCCTATATACTAACTGTTATTTCATAAAGCCAGGCTAAAGACAAAGACAACAGGAGTGCAGCTATGCAACGGTATGGTTATTATTAAAATAAAAAATCAACAACTCATAAGCACATTAGCAAAAAGATGAATAATTTAGATGTCAAGCTGACACATACTGGACTGATTTCCTTCTCCCTTAAAATTCATAAGTCTATACAGGTCTTATAGTATGATTCAGATCTCATAATTTAATGAAACAAACTTAATCAGAGGTGTTCATTAAATAACAATTCCGATACGGAGATAATTTAGAATGACTAATTAAAGACCTACTTTATTTTCCTCTATCATTCTGTGAAAAGTTCTACAAAGGTGTAATTTGCTAATTAAATCCTAAGATCCAAATCAATGTTTCAGGCACTTAATTGCTCAACGTTGTGCTCTTCTCTAAGAAATCATGGAAATTTCCATGAGAATTGAGGATGTACCTTCTTATTATTACTTTTTAAAACTATCTTTTCAGTTAAGATGTTGATAACATCTTTTTCTTTACAGTCTTAAAAAGAAATGGGCTGAAACCAGGAAAAGCTTGGAATTTGGAATATATTGAATTTGGGTGTGCTTGAAGTTGTGCATTTGCAACCATCTCTCAGGAGCAAGATGGTCTTTAGGTAAAGTATGGCAAAGCACTTAAGTGCACCCTTATTTCTGTCCCTGTTCATCAAAGGACAGAAGCACGTATTCTACCTGAAGGACGTATTTCTCTAATTTTGCACAACTAATTTTTACTTTGTTTTCCTCTCCTTCCCTCCTTGTTTCTAGGTGCAGAATTAATCCCTTAAAAATTAGTGAAAACTCAATGTAGACTTTTCCTTTGTTTCTTCCTGATGTAGATAATTTCTCCAACCACACCAAGAATTAAATATGATTTCATATTGGGTGCTGGTGTGAATGAAGGTAGCCACCGTCTAAGAAGCTCCACCATCAAAAGGTTAGATGATAAATTGATAGGTTAAAATATATTAAACATCTTTTCAGTTACAAATACAGAACTTGTCTTTGGAAAATGTTAGATTTAAAATCAGCTTCTAGCATTGTCCTGAATTTCCAGGTAGTATACTGATTTCCATGTGGGGGATGACTTTGGAAGAACCTAAACCAAAACTCCTTCTAAAGTATTGAAGGCTGCAAATCAGGCTGAGTGCAGCACATAATTCTCAATAATAAGAAAAAAGATAAGCTAGAAACATACGTTCTTGTAAAAAAAAAAATCCTATTTCTAGAACAGTTTTTAAGGGGTTTCCCTCAGGCTTTCTAGTTTACTTAAGAACAGAGCTGGATTTCTTGCTTAAATGGTATGAGTTTCCTGGGTTTAATTCACTGTTTTTCTGTTTGTTGCAAATTTTTACAGGTTTCTAGCATTATTATCATTATAGGAAATAAATAATTCTGACAGATCTTACATGACTTATCTTTTATGACACTACTGGGGTATTAATGAGAACAGAAAAAAAATTGATGGGGCTCACATTTGAACTAAAGTTGGTGTTTTGTTACAGAAATTTTTTCACATGTCCGAATGCAAACCAGTTTGTTATCTGCTGGTTCCTACCATCCTACTTCCCAATTAGCAAACAGAAAAGCTATGAAAAAGTGGCACAGAGACTATACAGTTTCTGTAATTTTCCCAGAAACTTTCTCTTTGCTTTAGTGCTTTGTCTTTGTAGTTCCTTTGTCTGATTTGTGATTGCCTCCTTGTTCACTGCGTTTTCAGAAATTGCCTAGGTAGCCACAGTTTGAGGTTAACACATCCTTAGAAATGTGACGAGCAATTCAGTTGTATTTATTTAGCTTCCAGTTGGCAGCACACTCCTCAATGTGCCCCTGAACATTGGCTAAGCAGTCTTGATTTTTATAAACACTTGTGAAGAAACATTGGCTTTTTTTTTATGAGGTATCGTGTAATCTGAATTGAAAAACAAACAAAATCCCAAACAAACAGGGTCCAGAATAGTGCTTGAGATGCTTAAGAGCCCACCTTTTCCATGGGCAGTTCAGTGAGTTAGGCTTTTCCCAGCAGTGGGATTTCAATTCTGTGTGAGAGGAGTTCTGCAGATTTTCCAGTTTTCAGAAAAGTTTTGCAGGGACAATACTGCTATGGTCTACAGGGGTTCAAGGCTGACAAATCCCCAGCCTTGCAGCTGTTTGGGTGCTGTGTTGATTTTCACACCCTGCCCCACAACTCAGAGACATTTAGCACCTGCCCATGTTAGGGCAGGGCTGTTAACCTGATTTCTCTAGTCTGGAGAGAAGTTAAAATCAGCATTTTCAAACCTGTGTTTCTGTGTTGTATTGGGACTGCTCTTACCTGGCTGCTTTAACATGTCTCGGTGGCATCGGTGAACACCTGAAGCTCAGCAGTAATGGTTTAGCAGTGTCTGGATATGCCTCTCCTCCATGCCTGTTCTCCTGGCAGTCTGAACCTGTGGTCGCCAAGCTGAATTAAGCATGGTGTAGAGACATTAGGCTGGAAACTCACAAAACTGGAATATCTTCCAATGGCCATTCTGACAGCTTTACAGCTTTGCGTTCTCTTTATGCTTTTTAGCCAGAGGTAAAGGACATGGACAAAAACAGGAATACTGATTTCATATCTCAATGTCTCCGTTACCTTTAGAAGAGAGGTGACGTGAAGACATGCTAGCAAGAAGTCATTAAGATATTATCATCATGGAGAAGCCCAAGAACCTTGAGTCATGACAGAATAAGTATACAAGGTTCTACATAACGCAAACCACTTTAGTATCCATTTGCAAAATTATCTTATCTGAAAATGTTTAAGCATGGTACCCTGCCCCGAAAAAAATCTCTCCCAACTATCTCTGAAATTGCTAGGGTTAATATGAAGGTGGTAGGATTAGTTATATCAAACCATCTGCTGTTCTGTATGAACAGTGATAAACTCCTAAGTACTATTGGAGAACCACCTTTATAAGACATGACCTGACCAGACTTGCTCTTCTATTGTAGCTCAAGATTAAAGCATTTCTTACCACCACATTTTTTTTAACTAATCCTCTCTTTGGCTGACTCATAACAGCTGTTAAATAACTAGATATTTAGCTAAAGATGAACCGAACCTATAAATTTAAACATGTGATATAATAACCAACTCCTTTATGCATAGCAAACTGCTTCTATCATCATTTGAATGCTTTATGCTTACCTCACTGTCTGCATCTGATGGAGCAGATATAATGTCATAGTTCACAAAAGATGAGAGCAATGGTGATTAGATATATATGATGCATTATGGAGGAGGACAGAGACCACATAGGAGTGCGAGGCATTGCCTGGGGGAAGATGGAAAGGTTGACCTAATGTTTTTGAAACATCTGAAAGGTTGGTTGGAGTTTGTTCCTGAGTATTACAACAGCAGCATGTGCAAAAGTGCACACGCCTTGTTTTTACTTATTTTCTTTACCCTTTTTGCCAGTTATCTGATAGTCTCCCCTCCATATGACTGTGAAATGGAATCATAACCTTGTTATGTATGTAACGGTACATTCACCATTTTTCTCTGTCTACTTAGAGGTTCTGGCTTGTCAGAAACTTACCAACAGTAACACCAACTGGTGCTCCTGCAGCAGTTCATCATCTCCAGACCATAGCGCCTTGCAAGGGCTAACATTTTCTGGTAGGAAAGGCTGAGCCTTAGAGAAGTAAAACTTGCCCAAAATCATGTAGGACAGATCCAGTCTTTTTATTCACAGTTCCATCCTGCCTTATATCACATGGAGCCCCCATGCCTTTTTTTTTTTCACAATGAAGAGACAACACATGCACATAAAGGCTTTTATTAATACAAATCTCTGTAAAAATTCAGCCATAAGGAAAAAAGCCTTTTTTTCTCAAATTGGCAAAAGTAACTTTCTTTCTTTATACATAGTCTTTTGGTTCAATTTTCATTGGTCCTAAAGTCCTATTTAAATAAAACCTTTGTAGTGATGTTTTAAAAGAAATCATCTATTGTTGGAATTAAGTCTAGGAAACATGAATTTGTTCCATGTGAACAAGTTTCATGAAAACTAAAGTACAGTGGCAATTTTAAAGATTACAGGCACATTCTTGAAACCTTTTAAAAACATGCTAAGCTTGAAGCTTGTGAAAAGTGCCGTAGGACTTAAGGTTAATGATGTGAGTAATGTGTCGTCTCGGCGCAGACCTGAATTCATAAGATAGTAACTCATACACAGAAGTGAAAACGCTCAGTTTTGTTCTTCCTGCAGTAAAAATGGGAGCCCCAGTGGTTGTGAGCACTGGTGGCTAAAATTTCAGATATGAGTTCCTTCTTTCTGAGCTATATTTATACTGTCAGGGAGACTAAGAAGGCTTAAGTTGCGCTGTACTCTTTGCAAACATGGAATGAAATAACAGTCTTTTTAAGAGCTGATAAAGCACAGCAAGGCAAACACACAGAAGCAGCTATCATGCTACTAGTGTGAGACAGGTGACAGTACATCTCACTGATACGGTTTGCTGATCTCCTCTGAGTGTAAAAGGTAATGAAATTCTGAAGATGTTCACCTGAAAATGAAATGGAGCAAACTCTGGAACTGTGAAATATTCTGTAGTATAAACCACCTTATTGATGCAAAAATAGAGAGAAAGGTAGAGACTGGAACATGAAGAACTTGGCAGTGATAAGAAGTCACCTGTATTTGATGAAAAAGAAGGAGAGAGAAGCAGTGTCGTGGTACAAAGAGTGAGGTTGTCTCAGCTGCTGTCTAAGAAAGTATCTTTTGTAGCAGCAGAAAAGAATGGAAAGGGTTTATCTAAGTCCCTGCTTTGACTAAGTCAAGGATGATAACATTGTGATGAAGGAATGGGATTTGGACAGTGGAAGAAATTAAATGTGTTGTTTGGAATGGCCATATCTTTGAGAAAGGGAAAATACTGTGCAGCACAAGTGTCCAAGATTTAAAAGAGCAGACGCTGAGACTGTCAATTCAATATTACAGACTGAGACTCTGTGTGGTAGGTGAGCATAAAGAAAGGAAAGTGGAGAATGTCTGCCAAGACAGGGATGGCTGAAAACCTTGTTGAACTTGAGCCAACAGACAGACATATAGAAAGGGATGTGAGAGAGACAGGACAAGACTTCATTTTTGAGAATAAACCTGGCCTGGAGTAGTCTGTGGTTGCCTCATCTCTCTTGTGAAGCCTTGTCCTTGTGTAACCTTGAGGATTAAATAGGAATATATCTTATAATTTTTTTTAAATAAAAATTATACAGACTACTGTCAGCTGAAGTTGTCCTAATCAGACATAGGATCTTTTTACTCATTTGAGGACATATGTGTGAAGTAACCCAATACAGGAACCCAGTGACAACAACTGGAAGGTGCTCAGTGCTGTTTTAATCAGGGAAAGATTAACCTAAATGCTACTGGAAGCAAAACTGCTTAACACAAGACGTGGTCAAAGTGGATGTGGGGACAGAGAACTGTGCCTTGTCCTTGTTCACAGGAGGCCATGCACGCACCGTGCTAGAGAGGCTCGCAAGGACACTGCAGCTCTGACCCCTTTCCCACCCCAGCATCACTTGTTTGAGCTATGCAGGCACTGCTCCTGTGTACAGCAAACAGAGCTGAAGCCACCTTGCTTAGTATTAACTGTATTAATTCCTCCCTTTGCTGGTTCCTTGATAACCCGTTGACCAAATCTGAGTCGATGCAGCAGGATTCAGAGATATGTTCCACACAGGCAGCAGAGGGAGGCTGAGTGTTATGCTACAGACACCAGACATCACTTGCAGTTGTACTAGGAATGCACTAGGGACCTCCTGGCCATGCATTGTCCTCCACCCTTGGAGGGAGTGGGGATCCCATTAGAACCAGGGGTCACTGCTCCTGAGGGAGGATGGAGTGCGAGAGGAGGGGGAAAAGGGGACATAGAACCCCACACCATCCAAAACTGGCCCTGATTAGCTGCGCTGCTCACAAGGAAACTACTCCAAAGCAGCAGTTTTACAGCAAGGGTGAGGATCCACAGGGTCTTGGGCTCTGCTTTGGGGCTGGTGTGAATGGTGCAGTGACAATGTGTGGTGTCTTCAGTTAGACATCAGGAGAAATAACTGTCTCATACAGTATGGTGTCCAAGGTCTTCCAGAAGAAGAGGAGGAATGGTTCTCTTACAGTTGTAAGTCTTCCTGTCTTTTGCCCTCTCCATCTCCACGCCTTCATGTACTGCCAAGTATTCCCTCTATACACAAATGCACATCTCCGTCCCAGGCTTAATTCCTGTCATCAGCTTCACTTACCTGCAATCATCATGCTATTGAAATCACACTCTTGGAGGCACCTAGTAAAGTGTACAAAGGAAGTTCTGTTCGAAATAAGTTTTACAGCCAGACATGCATCCGGGTGGCTTATAAACACAGGCGTGAAAAGAGGGATTTTTCAGCCCGTTAGTGCCTCACATTTTTGCTGTACACAGCAGCTGTGCTGACATCACAGCTGCTCGTGGCTTTGGAAGATTGGATGTAGCTAGATCACTGACATCAGAAGCAGAGAAGTGACTGCCTCAGAGGGTTGAGCCAAGCTGCACGCTGCCTGTCGCTCACCTGGTTCTGGAGGTGGTGTTTGCCTCTGGCTCCTGCTCTCCCCTCCACCCTCCGTTTGGAGAATTCAGCACCCTTCCCCAGACATAAAGCCACTTTAAAAAAAAAAAAGACCCTTTTTTTTTTAATTTTTAATGCGGTTATGGATCAGATTCACATAGATTTGAGAGGTCAGGACTACCTCCAACTTCCCTCCTCAAAGCCATGCCCCTTTGCGCACTCACCAAACTGTACCTATTTTCCAGCAGACACGCAGGAGCGTTATGCACCACGGATATGCTCCTGGTGGAGAGAGAGCCAGGTCAGCAAACAAAGGCAGGAGCAACCTGAGAACGTGCATGAACTTGTTGCGAAGGTGAAGTGCTGCAATTATTCTTCAGAACAGAAAATACACATCTTCTTTCCCCCTGGAGGATTTTCTCCCAAAAGAGCCAGTAAATATCAGCAGGTAGCAGGGTGGGGAGGGAATATGTCACGGGCTGAAGAAGCCAGAGGATATTGGTGGAGGACAGAGGACAAGCAAACCACAGCATGAGTTGCACCCCTGTAGTGTGTACAGCTCCTATAAATTTCTAGCCCCTTCTCTGATAAGCAAATGTCAATGGAGAACAAGAAAGGAAAGAAATACACTTTGATTCCTGGCTCATGTCCTAGGCTGTGGCAGCGTGTGAGAGACATTGTTACTAGGGAACAGGTGGTTTAGAGCAAGAATATAGCTGTGGATGTGCCCTGTATGATATTGCAAACCAACCGATCATGACACGAGTTTTGAACCCATACATACAAAAGACAAGCCCCCACTTGCAGATTGTTGTTTTGGTCTGTATGCATTGACACAGACACACATATACGGTGATGTGTGTACACGTGGCCATCAGGTACTCTTAGGAGAAAGCTTAAACAAATGAAAGTTTATATTTTGGGCTTTGCTCCTGTCACTTGCTCTGCCTGTCTGCAGTCATCATGCTATTGGTATCTTCACTCCAAAGTCACCCTGACACTTCCTCTGAACTGGAAAGATATATATCCCCAGGATGAGCAGGATAGAGAATTTAAGTCAATTCCAGTTACTAAATCTAATCTAGCCGATAAATACAATTACTGACGCTTTTAATTTATGATATAAAATGGTAGTGAACTGCTGCATAAATAAATATCACAGAAATTTAGACATACATGGAACAAGACAATTGGCAAATGTGCAGTCATGTATTGGGTTTCATGTGACATATGTTTTGTAAAGTAAGAGGAGACTGTCTAATACTCTCAGTATTCAAGAAAGAAACTCGATGTCATCAATTTGTAGACCCTCAGACATTTCAATTTTAAAATAACCTTTCTACAAATCCAAAGGTCCTTACTGCTGCTTTTAAATACTTTGACTTAATTTCTTTTTATGGTATGCCCTAGCCATTTTTGCTACTCTGGCAGAGCCAAGCACCCCTGAAGCTCATGATTTGCTGGGAGGAAGTGGATATGGCCACGTTATTACTGTGCTCTGGCAGTGCTTGGCTAAGCGACTGGGATATCCCTTGGAAAGACAGATATAGAGAGGTGAAGCCACCCTTTGTTTTGCAGCTGCTGATCGCAATGCCAAGCCTCCTTTCCCATGCTGTAGCCAACGCAGCTTGGATACAGGTGAGGAGTCGGGCCTTTTCTTAAGGGTGTTGGGGCTCATGATAAAGACTAAATGAATTCTGAGCATGCAACATATTTGCAAGATGAAACAGTAATTACACCTAAAGTGTTTGTGGTTCGATTCACTTTTTTAATCTGTCTGGCAGGAATAGACATAATATCCAGCTCCAGATGGCTCAGAATCTTTCTCTCTCTTTTTCCTCCCCCCCTAGTTTTTCTACTGTAGGCAGAGTGGTGTTCTGTTTTATATTTGCTACGTTTGTTTGTAATTGCTTTCGGCTTCCTTTATCTCTGGGTGAGAATTCTCCAGGTGGGAATTTCTACAGTTGCAGCATCAGGCGCGTGATTTTTTTTGTCTTAATTTTTGTATCATTTACAAGAAGAGTAAAAGCCATAAGCATGCAGGGAATCCTAGATGAAACTTACCTGAGTCCTTCAGTGTTCTCTGAAGAACTGGAGAGACTACTTAACTGTTAATAGGACATCTTATGTATCCAGCAGAAGTGCAATGGAACACCTGTTAAGTCAAAGGTTTTCCACGTTTGCCGTAAGCTAGACTTTAATCAAGCACTCAAAACTATCAGGAAATTTTGCTCCCTTATTTTATCATTTAAGAGAAGAGGAGAGCATCACAAAATGTCACATTGTCTCTTTGCTGTGAAAGGCAGAGCATGAGGAGTTACTTGTACTTTCAGTACCTCACTACTCCATTATCATGTTAAAATAGAGCCAAAATTTCATGCCAAGTGTCGAGAAACTTGGTTGCAAAACAATTCAGATGTTGGCCTTACTTTATGAAACAGTCTGTGGTTAGCTTTACTCATCCCTTCCCTTCTGATCTGTGTCAGTACTGAAATGGAAATGGTTTCATCCAGATGTCCTTGGGTTTTTATGTCTCTTCAGGCAAGTGGGAAACTCAGCAAAGATAATTTTGTTGCTGGAGTCAGAACTGTATATGGACATAAAAAGCCTGCTACCCAGTGAGCTACGCTACAAGGCCAATGTAGTAGTCCCCAAATAGCTATTCCAGAAAATAGTTGGGTTAAGAGTCATTTAGTCAAGCCACTGGGACTGTTAAAATTCCGGCTTGGCTTGGCACAGAGAAAATTTTCCATATTATTGCAAAATTTTGAGTTATCTTTATGCATCAAGAGGCTCTCTTCATAGATTAGACCAAATAACATACCTGTCCAGAGGAGAGGCATTTGAGCATCATGTTCATGTCAGTATTTGCAACTCCTCCATCAGAACAGGTTTCTCCAGTTACTTAGAATTAATTGGGAAATTTAATATGCCATGAAACAAAAGAGTAGGTCCATCTCTGATATTCACAGCTTCTTCTATTAGTCTTTTGGTTCATAATTTTTTTTTAAATTTATTTTGATGGGTTTACATCTCCCTTTTTAGACCACCTGGGGCATTTTGGAAAGGCAAACTTTGTTTACAAACTGCCCACTCTGGCATGTTGAAATATCACTGTGCATGCTGACACAGTAAATGGGATAAAATTTACAGGTGTCTCTAGGGCTGGGTGGAGAAGGTACAGGCAGAAATTTTTACACAGCTTGTTGTGAAAATTAACTATGTTGTAGGAGTGGCAAGAGGAGCTCTGTTGGCAGGGAGGCAGGAGCATGCATAGGTATTACCCAGCAAAAAAGAGACTGTGACTATGTCAGGTCTATATAATGATGTTTAATAGCATGTGCAATGCAATAGCTTATACAACTGTAATATATAAATACAATAATGCAAGCACGACAATAGTGGTTACAGTTATGACTTAGCAGTATTCAACTGGAAGCTAACAATGAGATAACTATGATGATGGCAGTGGATAGCTACAACAAGCTTAGCAGCATGCAGTCATGGAAGAGTTAGCAGTACACTGCTAGGGTTATGATGGCTGTTCCCAAATCCCTGGATTCTCCAGCTGCTACAAGGTCCGCAAGACCCTGCTCTTGTCCCTGAGCATCCACATTGATGGCACAGGGCCACAGGATGTGGCATGTGGTCAGATGCTCACGACCCAGTGTCACCAATGCTGGCCCTCTTCTGCTGACCTCGCTCCTGTCATCCTTGGGTTGTTCATTTAGCTGATTAGGACACCATGACCTATGCCCTCTGGGCTTCATTTCCCCCATTTTCCATTCAGGTTCATCTTTACCGAGTCATTTGTTGACCTGAGCTGAAAGTGACAGTCAAGCATCTTCTTACTGTGGTGTCTTCATCCTGCAGCTCTTCTGCAGGGGAATCTGTTCCCTGAAACCAGCTTAGAAGTGACCGCTGCTTTCATCATTGCCCTAGGCATCCTAACCATGCCATTATTGCACTTTTTATCATAAGTTCTACAAATCATATTAAATGAGCAGGATGCTAAATCTCTTCATGACAATGCACGTCAGCAATTTAATTGTGGTCTTACATATAGACTAAGGCTTTATAGTTAGGCTGGGACAATGGTAGATTAGTATGTTAGTCTTTCACCACAGATAATGTGAAACCTATTTGTTATATTTGTTATGTAATACAAGCAAAGTTACATTAAAGCCTTAGTGTGGCTCAGTGGTCTCCTCTCTCGTGCTTTGGACTGAGACTCCTACAGCCACTGGGTTTCCTCTTGCAAATTCATACCAGGATTGTACCTTCATTTTGGTTCTTCATCTATATCATTCACAATTTACGAAGTATGTATTGTCTTATGTGCTCTGTGACATAACATGGACCATTTAATGTGGGCTGAGTTTCTTCTTTCGTGAGTTAAGTATGATCATGAATCAGACACAGATTTGATCCTCCCTAAGTTGTAGCCACAGAATTTTGTAGACCATACTAGTTTCTTCATCACAATGAATCTCCCATCAAATGTTGAGAATTACTTTTGAGATGTGAAGGAAGGAGAGGGCTTGTCTTGTGAATTTTCAGGAAAACATACTTTGAATTAATTTTGTTACAGAGTGTTATCCCAGTGGTCTGATTTACAAAACACTCAAAAGAAAGGTTTGGGAAGTTTACAAATCAGTCATAATACTTGCACATGGGCAAGGGGAAATGTGTATAAGTTGAAGGAGAACAGATTTAGATTAGATCTTAGGAAGAAATTCTTCAGTACGAGGATGGTGAGACTTTGGAATAGATTGCCCAGAGAGGCTGTGGATGCCCCCTCTCTGGAGGTGTTCAAGGCCAGGTTGGACGGAGCCTTGAGTAGCCTGGTCTAGTTGAGAGGCGTCCCTGCCCATGACAGGGAGGTTGGATTAGACGATCTCTAAGGTCCCTTCCAGCCTATGCCATTCTATGATTCTATGATTCACCAGCCAAGGTTGGAAGCATGAAGAGATGCCTAAGTAAGTTGCCTATGCCCTAATGTATGCACTATACAGAGCTGGGTACGTCCAAGCCACTCATTTGTTCCTGTTGTTCTTAGGCAGGCTAACACCATACTTGCTATAAATTGCCATCAGTTGGGATTTGCTGAGTTGTGGCTAAACAGGGCAAAACGTCTACAACAGAGTCATGACTCATCAGCTTGGTTTTGTTATGACAGGAGACAGTTATTGCAGGTTGCAGGAAAGAAAGCTCAGGATGCAGGACTCCCATCCCCATCACCCCCTCAGGACACAGGATATTGAATTCACTGGTGTTTATCTTCCCCCTCACCCTACCTGAACCCAACGACACCTCTGGGACTTCAAGCCTGATTGTACCTGCTTTTAGGTGATGTTTTGTATGCGTTTATTGATGTTCTCTAACAACACAAAAATAAACTTATCGGAATGGAAAATGCCTCCCAGATGCAGTGATTCAGAGACAACAGTTGAGCAACTCGTTTCTTGTACTTGATACAGCATTCCCATATTATTTTTCTTGTTCTTCCCAGGCTCTGGAAATGAATACTTTTCCAAGTTGCAGTTAGTAATGATCCCTGTGTGAACCTAAATACAATTTCTAGGAGACTAGCTGCATATTTGATACCTACTAAAATATATGGTATATGTTGTATCTAATACATCATTTTCTAGATGTATGCATATAAAGATATTTGGGGGTTTTTCTCTCGCTAGTATTTCTAATGAAATTGTAGGATAGAGAACTGTAAGTTTTCCCCAAAACTAACTACTTTTTTCCCTCTCATTTCTCCAGAAACTAGAAATCACATGCAGAAGCGTTTGATCCATGCAGAAGCTGTAATTTAGCTGCCCAATAGCTCCCATCATCTCTGAGCCATGTTCCCAGAGGGCACTACAGATTGTGTGACTGCCTTCCTCTGTTGCACAGCTGTTTTTTGAGTAAGATTATCTCTCCTTCCCCTCATCACAAAACCTCTTTTTTTTTCCCAGAGAAGTCGACTCTTAAAAAAAAATTGGTTAAAAAGAATCATCAAATGAAAAATAAAATCAGTAGAAAAAGGTAGGCCATCTTAACACAGAGAAGAGCAGAAAGTTAAGCTTATCTTAATTAGATTTTGAGCTGCACCCATACTTCAAATATTTGTTGATTTACTAAGTTACATTTGATGGAAGTAGCCAATTTTTTCGAAAATAAGGAATTTAGGCTTAATTTTTTTTTTTCCAGTTATAGAGTATTGTAACATAACTATGTTTTATTTACACTTTTGTAGAAAAGTCTCCCTTCAGTAATAATTTCTTCTTGGGAGCACTGGCAATTCCATAGTGTTAAGTACATAATTAGTAGATTGGTATGTGTCCAATTTGCAAAGAAGATTATTAGCAGATCATTAATCATTTTCAGGCACTTACTGCTAATTTAGTGATGAAATTTATGCCAGCATCACCAGAGTGAGCTGTCACACAGCATTGGTCACTCTTTCATATTACTCTAGTGGTAGAGGAAGTGGAACTTCCGAGAACTATAGAAAATCCAAAGCCATTTTAGTGGTGGTGGCAGCTCAAATTCTCTAGCATGTATCTTCATAACTGCACTTCTGGATAACAACCTCTTTCTTTTGGTGCCTTAGAGAAGAGATGGCCATTTTAACATGGTGGCTCTTAAATCTGAATTGACAAAGGTTTTTTAAAAGGTTCTCTACCAGTGCTTTATTCAGCCATTTACCAGACTCATTAACCTGACTTCCAAACTGTCAGTAAATTTGATTAAATCAACAATATACCACCATTGTGCCCCTTTTACTAATTTGTAAGTAGGTCTCCACCAATAATTTAAACACTAAAATATGTAAGTCCTGCTAACAAATCTCAGTAGTAACAACCATATACTTTGTCATCTATGAAGACTTCCAATTCCTCCACATTTTCTTTAGTTTTATGCATTAATACAGAGATAACATATTAATTACACATTTTGCTTGTATTAGTTTTGCAGTTCAATTATGATGATATTCTTATTTTTCTGTCCCAGATTTCAAGGTTCAAAAATGCAATGAAATATTTGCTGCCTAGAAAAGCCCTTCCAGAGTTGAATACAGAAATTATTAGAGTACCAACTGATAATTATTAGATGAATGTTTTAAGTAATATTTTTCCCATACATAAGATCATACATGAACAGCTGTGAAATGTTAAAGAATAGTTCTTTCTCATGGTGGGTAGTTTATCCATGAGTAATAACTCATATTTAAAAGTAGTGCGACATGCTTTTTATGCCTGTAGAACAATTGTTTTTCCTGTATGTAAGCAAGATTTCAACAGGTGATCTTGCGTAATATACTGTTGCTTTTTTCCACAGCTTCCTATTATACAATACACTACCAGTTCTTTAGAGCTGTTAAAAGAATGTAAATATACTCTGTAAAAAATCAAAAAGGTATGGGTCAGACCACTTTGAGGAAAAGTCAAGGCAAAGCAGCAAATGAGGCCATACATACACTGGCATTGTACTAGTTCCTTAAATACGTATTTTTCAATTGTACAGCACGCTGTCAGTTACCTATTCCCTACCAGTGTATAAAGGTATTAACTATGCATGCAGTACTTGTCAAAACTTCTGCTCTGCATTAGCCAAACCCATTTCATCAGGAGTTTCCCAGTGAAATACAAAGAAAGAATCTGTGAAATTATGCAATCAATAGTAATTTTTTTTGTAATCAGCCTGAAAGGAGACAAAACAAGCACACGCTGTTAGACCTGAGCTGTTGGTGGTTTTCAGCGTGTGGTTTGGTAATCAAAGCAAATGCTCAAAGCAATGGAACATCATGTAATACGTGAGTACTATCAAGCTCTATCATTCCCTATTCAGAACAGTGTTTTCAAGCTGTTTAGGAAGTTAATTTAAACATTTGGAAGCACAAGAACAATTACAACTGACCCATTTAAAAGGTTTTATTTTAGACATTTTTCTTCTTCCCTGTGAACACCAGCATATCAATGGGACTAAGACCTTTAAAGTCCTATTAATACTCTCATCAAGCCTAACAGAGTCAGTAGTCTAGTGCTCTGGCAATATGTCACCATTCTGCTTCGGGATAGCTTATACTGGGATGAGAAATTACTGGCCTCATTGCTAGAAGTAGCAGTTGACAAAGGAGAGATGATTTCGTAGCGGGGTCGCTGTCTGCTTGACAATGATCTGCCAGTTGCCAAACCATTTCACATGTGCATCACCATATCATTCTAGTAATACAGCAGGACTCAAACCACCAACATAAAGAGGCAAAAGGGCCCTTCTGCCACTCTCTTGAGTACTGTATTTCAGTAAGGAACACTCTTAACTCTTGTGAGAGAGGATTTTTCAAATGCCTTCATCTTCAGCCAGCTTCTGCGGCCATGGGGATCAGCCCAATATAAAAAGTAACTGATTTCATGGCAAAAGAGTTAAATGAACAGAATTAGGAACCTCCCCATTTCCTGAGGCAAACGTAGTTAAAGGTTCACTGTGGTACCTCCCCCCATGCATTTCGTTTGCTGACTATCACACTTCAGTGTGGACACCAAACCCTTAATCTACTTGACAACTGGGCATTGAATGCTTGCTGCGAATGGTATTCATCAAAGACACCAGGGTTTATTTTAAGTTCAAGCATTTTAGACTGTTTGAAGGGGGAGTGGGGATTATACAGGGGTTTTTCTCCCATTTTGCATGAATATGCATTGCTTGAACAGGAGCTGTTTCATTCAGCACATAACTTTGAGTGCTGAAGCTAACATGACTACTTCCATGCTTAAAGATCAGTGTGTATTTAATATTTGTGCTGAATCAGTCATATAAAACAATAATCTGGACAAACAAGCAAAAAATAATTTCATTCCCCTGCTCGTTACCAGACTTATTTCAAAATCCTTGACAAGTGCCAGATATTTCAGAAAAAAAATAACACATTTAACCTGCATCTTGTAGGTGCTCACGATTTCAGAGATTTCATAAAAATAATTATTTTTACAGTGACTAGGCTTGAAGAAAGGTAACGTAAGTCATATGCCTGCAATTTAAACTGCACAAGAGGTCAAGGAAGAAATTATTCAGCTTCTGATTTAAAGTAATAACATTCTCATCTGCTGCTTGTGATATCAAATCAAAGGAACTCACAAACAGTTCTGATTGTTTTCAGTAATTCAGTATTACAAAATTAACACTACTAATGGATGGGTAGCAAACATGGTCTGTTATCTCAGTGCCAAAAGATTGTGAAAGGTGAAATATTTTGGAATTTTTCCTTTTTGGTGGAATAAAATTGAAGACAACTCTGTCTTTGTTTTCTACTTTGAACATGGTAAATTCTTGGACCAAACTACTTCCAACTTACAGAAAATATTAAGATTTGGAGAAGCAGATCCTGAATGATTTGGCTAATCATTCCTCTTGTAATAAGCTTTTCTTGAATGTAAGATATCTTCAGTTCAAAGGCGAAAGGGTGTGGTTCTTCTTTACATCACCTTTCCCTTCTACAAGCAGTTGACGGACTGTGTCCAAAAAGTTTCATGTAATATTGTCGCTCTTTGCCCACACAAATCTAGTCTATTATTAAGAACGGTCTCTCTACTCATGAGGCCAAATTATGTACTAAAGAAATAGCCTGAAGCCTGTTTACCACAAATCTTTGTTATGTATTTATACTGTATTTATGTCGACAGAAGCCTGCTTTAAGTTCTTTACACTACCTATTTCTTTTAATGTATTACTTGATTCTTTGCATATGTGAATTGAGCTGCAGATGTTAATAGTCTAATCATGCTTCATAAATAAATGGCGGTTATGTGCTATATTTGTTTGAAAAGAGAAATTATTTATATGATTTGGGGCTTGTGTCTGTTTGATAAACTATCATTCTAGCATAAGGAATAGTCATGTTGGCATTAGTAAGCAGTATTTAAGTTAACTGTGAAATTCATTTAAGGTAAGCTAATACTGAACTGTAAGTTTTATTTTGCAAAACCCTAAACATGTCTAACTTCCCTACAACTATCCACCAGCTAGATATGAATGTCAGGCACTTATTTACCTTAAAAAATCTTAGATTTAGCCAACAGGTAAATTGTTGTTCTATATTATAACCAGCCATTTTGTCCAACAATTGCCTTCTAATTTGCCTGGAATTTTGTCATCTTCCACGTTTAACACATGCCCTTCTCTAGAAGAGTTGTTCTAGTATAGCAAAATGAAAATGATTGAGTTTATTGGTAATATAATATTAAGAGAGGCATTTGACACTTAAAATATCCCTATAACAGATATCTTGACTACAGAAAGCCTCGGTTTTAGCTGTTAAGCAAAGACCTTACTCCTTGGATAACTGTTTTTTTCAAAGTCTGACGAGTGTTTTCCTGGGTCTTGGGTGAAAGAAAAACAAAAATGACATTGCAATAACAAAATGCAATATATGTGTCAATTTGTTTTTAAGGAACAGTTTTCCTTAAAATAGTTTTCCTTAAAAAATTTTCCTTCAGAAGAGTTGTTCTGCTCATGCAATAAGTACCACATTGTTATGCACATTTATGAATAATAATAATTTCTTACATTTTACAAACTTTCATCAGAAAATACTAATTAATCAGCCAAACAGCAGCTACACATTCTGTTTAGCATGATATCGGGATATTGTGATACAGCTGACGGCTGATTGGAGAGCGAGAGAGCATATTTAAAAGGTATGTCAACTCCATTTCTTCAGTCTAGTCGGAAAAGGTATTGTGTAATAACAAGAAGCATTTTGCAGGCTGGAAAGGCCAGTCAAATCATACCAGGCAAGTTTGCTGAAAGCTTGTCAGGCAGCAAGCTGTTTATTTAGGCTCAATATGACCAAGTATCAACACAGCATTAACACAGAATGACAAAGTTATCGGAAATTGTTCCAGTGAACAATCCAAACGGAAACTTATTCCAGTACATAACTTCTAGGGGAAAGATTGCTACATATATGTATTTGTCACTGTACTGGAAGTAGAGTAAGGAACAGTGACATCAAATAGTCACAAGAAGACTTGTGTTTTTCTGAGTTTCTTGGGGTTTTACTTTCTTTTTTTTTTTTCTTTTTTTCCAGAGAATTTAAAATAAAGGTGGAAGAATTCCTCAGGCAAATTGGGAAGACAGAATGAGCTGGGCAAAACAGAAGCCTTGAAACAAAGGAGAATAAGAAGAATATAGGAATATATGATCTAAGCTTTACAATGAAAGTGAAGGAAAAACGCACAAAAAGGAATAACACATGCTATTAAAAAAAAAAAAAAGTGGTAAATCTGCACTCTTCGTGCCCAAGGATACATATTTCTCCAAGTACCTCTTAGCTTGTGGTTTAAATCAATAAGAAATGATATTTCCAGGCTTTCTATTTCCTTCCATGTTGTTCAGTCATTACATCCTGCAGAGATGAAAAAGATTACCACTGTCGAGTAAGGGTAAAGAGAATTCAGACAAGAAGCATCTCTCTAAAACTGAACTTGACCCAACAGGTCCATCTTCTCAAAGCAGTTATCCCTATATTTAATGATGAGCATGCATGTACTGCTGCTGACTTCAGATTAATGTGTTTTAACTCAGTTGCACATTTACAGGTAAATTTTAAAAATATGTCTTTGGTCAGAATGTAACCAACCAAAAAATAAAAATAGCCATCTGAGTAGCAGAAAAAGTGAAGCCTGGTTTCCAGTACATTTCAGGAGGATTTTCTGTTTGACAATAAAAGGGCAGGTTTTTAGCCTTTTCCTCTGTGCATGGTGCAAAGATCCTTTCACAGGAAACCAGCATGCACTGTTTTCATAGGTCTTGTCATCTTTTTTTGTGGTGCAGGACATCAGAGCCCATACAATGCAGAGCATCAACTCATGGCAAGAATACTTTGCTTTTTCTTCAGTTCCTTACTGACTTCAAGAGATGACTAAACATAAATTTTCCCTAACAAGAATATCAGCTGAAAAACAGCTGAGATAAACAGGCCAAAGTAGCTAGACACACTAGCTGTGCATTCTAGTTTGTTGCCTGTTTTTCCTTCCATAGCCATTATTTTCTGTCTTATATAAAAAGCTATTTCCATTAGGCTAACTTCATTCAAAAGTCTATGACACAGTTGTTGATAACACCAAAGATAAAGGAGCACTTACTGCTGGCTTCTAGATAGGTTTGAAGTTACTCTGTTCCCACTGAGTCAGTAGCACTTTGCCAAGAGCTTTTGAAATCCCCCACTTCTCTCCTGTTGTTTTTTTAAACCAGCACCTTTTCACAACAATAGCAAGCAGCACATTCAGACCATCAGTATGTACGCCCACACAGGATGGCACTGTGTCCTGCCTGCTCACACATCAATTTATATTTATTTTGTTATTCTGCCAATTTTTCTTTATCCTCCCGGTCAACCTTCCTTGCCACAATTCGATGAGTCATGGGATCATGCAATCCATTGTAGTGTAAGCAGTTTTCCTACATACTTGTTGAAAACGGTTTCCTTAGAGCTCCACCAAAGGCAATGACTTTAAGTACTTTATAAACAGGGCCATGAGAATTACTTCTTCAGGTGTCTCTTCATACAGTAGCTGAAGTACCCCAGCTCCACAATGCATCCTCCAGCAATATTTTTGTCTTTTAGCTCCTACCTCAACCCATAAAATGTGGTATATGCTGTTTCAGGACAGCCAAGAAATGCTCTTCAACCATGTGGTCTCTCAGACTCTTTGTTTTGCACAAATCCCAATCACAGGCCCGCTGCGAACATCTCTATAGGAGCCCGCAGTATGTCTATGCAGTGCATTGTTTCCTCTAGCTCTCTGCTTTTCCTTCATGGCAGGACTATCAACACACAAAGGTTCTTTGTGGCTCCAGGGTTTTACACTGCTAACAGCTTTTGACAATTTGCTAAAGCTTATTAAACTCAAATATTTTGATAATACATTATCATAACAAAACAAATCAGCTACCGCAGCATAACTCTTCTCCTGTCTTCTTTCAAAGATTTGTATTAATTGCTTAGAAAAAGAAGATGATTTTGTTAAGCAAATCTACTCTTACTAATTCAGAAAACAGGAAGAAAGATATTTTCAGAAGCACAGTGGTGATCACATAGGACTCACAAACCTGTTCGTTCTATCCATGTGATTTTTTAGGCTCCTAAAATTATTCCTATTTCATTTAATTCAGGCTTATTAACTCTAGAGACAATCATGGCATTCTGGTGTTTTCCTTCTGCTTTCCACAGTTTTTTGAGAATTCTCTGAAGTCATTAAAATTTAAATCTGTTCTTATGCATTGTCCCAAGGAAAGTTGGGGAAGCTTTGGCAAAGTCCTTTTCTTAAGCAAGGAGAGTTGCTGATGGTTGAGCTGTTAGCAGAGTGAAGGGACAATAAATGCACAGCAGGATCAGGATGAGTTCTTAATGTATATGAGCTCAAAACTAGGATTTAGACCACTGTAACTTGTCATTGCTTGAAGAAGCTCAGTGGCTGTAACTTAGTCTGGCTCAGTGGAAGTAGTATGGGACTGGGAGGCAAGAGACTTGGATTCTGTTTCTGTATTTTCATTGCTCAAGTAGCTTCAGTTGCTTCTATTTCTGTCTCATGTCCCCTCTGTCTGTTTGGATCTGTGTAAACAGTAAGCTCTTCAAAGCAGAGACCATCTCAACACACACTGTGTGCATCCTCACAATTACTAGCATTTTTGTTTGTCTACACTAAAGATCCTTCCTCAGAAAAGTACACTTGTGGCTACTGCAAAGCGTATTTTCTGAAGAGAGACACTTGGCACAGTCATACTTTTGTTAATCGTGCTCTCCTTATTACTGCAGCTAAAAAACAGCAGCAAATGATGTTGATCACAGGAACTGTGATTTTTACCTTATAGCTGTCTCTTAAATCTTGCTTAAAGGCAAATAGTGGAAATTAGATAGACTTTTATTCACAGATAAAATTTCAGCTTCTGAAAACTTCTGTCACATAAGCATCTGGTGGAGATACCCTGTCACGATCAAGGAGTTGTTTTCCTTGTGCCTGAGTCTGGGTGAAACTCAGTTGCCTGGGCAGTAATGTCTCAGGATGCACCTCTGTGTTCACTTTGGATCCAGAGAATTCTTCTGGAAAAGACTTTTTGGGAATTCTTTCTCTTCTCTTTGCAGATGTAACTGCAATGGTACTGCCCTCCTGCTCAGGTCTGCCAAAAGACTCAACCTGTAGCAGGGATAACACAGAAGTTACTCCACAAGCTCTGGGTGATGTCTCTCTTGGCATTTGGAATACTTTGATCACATTATGAGGTCTGCAACTCTCCCTATTAACTGATCACCTGAGCAGCAGCTGAGGTCTTCAGTATTTCAGCACCCTGACCTCTTCCTTTATCAAGCCTTTAGCCTATCAGCTGTAAGTAGTTTTCCCGTCTCATTTGGGTGTTGTTAGGAGGAATACTTTTAAACTATTGCGCGTTTCTCAACTACAATAAGATGAATGCCAGACACGTAATGGATACCAGCAAACATGAACTCTTTGATCAAAGCATTGTCCCTTTAGGAAGCTGGAAAGTAATACGTCCTTTGATTTAGGGGTTTTATTTTCTCCTCTTACTACATTGTGTTAGTCACCCTATAATGAGACCAACTAAAGTATTAGGTATAAACTTTGAAATACCTCTTTAACTTCATTGCAACTATTTTACAATAGCTACTGAATTAAACTCTTTTTCAGGTTGTCACCTTCTGAGCCCAAGCCTCTTTTATTACTTTGGAAGATGGCAATATAAAGAAGACATATAAAACTCCTCTTTTCCAGGTAACATGCATGGACCTACTTTTTAATTGCTATTTAGAGCTGAATGATGAGCTAGAAGATGACATATACATTAAGGCTTAACCAGTGTTGCCATACAGACTACATTACCAAAGAAGCTGCTCATACAAGGAAAAGGAGCTATTCCACTGCTGGAGTTAAATCATGTTGCTGACGGACATAGGCTGTACCTGCAATGGACTCACATGAAAGAGTGATGTGGGTTTTATTTGGCACAGTGTAGCCAGATGTTGGGTAGAAACACCAGCAAACCTCAGAATGAAGCATTAAATGTCCACATACCTATTCATCTCCACAGAGGATGAGGGCTCTAACCATAGAGAAACGAGACTGTGAGCCCACTTAATGGGAGCAGGCAGAGGCACGAATGAGGTGAAGATCTGGCCCCACTCCCACTACTCTCCATCCACGGCAAGGCTGTGTGGGATGGGGATGTAACAACTGAAGAACGCATTAGGCCAGCAGCAAGTACCTGCACATCTGCAGCCGGGAGGAAGCGAGGAGGCAGTCTGCATCGGACATCTTCAGCTACTGATAAAGGTTGCTTGAACTTCCTCAGTTAGTCTTTTGCTGGTACGCTTTTGAGAGTTCACAGACCTTTCTTCTCCATAAGAGAGCCGTAGAAACAATACACTCTAGGTAGCAGATCACAATAAACAGCTGGAAACTTAGGTTTTCAAAGATTCCTGAATGTGATGCTTGGTTGCTTCCATACAGTACCCTTGAAGTTTATTTATGTTTAAAAATTATTTGTCCTAACACCAAACACAGACATTCGTTTTTCATCGAAGTCAGCTGGAACCTTAAATTATTACTTCAGGGATGGGGTCCAACAAATTGTTTTCAGTATACAGGAGAAAACATAAACTTTCCATGGAATGTGCAAGAGAAAGCTAGTTTCATAGTAAGAGCATATGGCAAATACAGGCTTCCTCCTTGGGTAATGTTTTGGCTGATATAGAAGGATACAGAGGATGCTCTTCTTTTAACATGTGTGCAAAACGCCATTACTATTGAAATAAATTTTGTCAATTTGTAGGACAGAAACAACAAAGTCTAAAAGCAGTACAGCATAATGGCAGCTGTTGACACTGAGATCTGCATGAATGAATGCAGAAGGTAAACTTGACTTGACTGAGCCTTTATTTTCCCTTCTTTTCAATGCAAGCGTCCTTTCTTTGAAGTAACAGCAAAAGCAATTCAAAGCTCAGCTATGTGTACACAGCACTGTTACTTTTTTACAGCAACTTCTGTTGTAATAAAAAAATAGTAAGACCTTTTACCCCAATACAGTGCTTTTCATCTTCAAAGCATTTTCACAAATGCACTCCAGCTAATCTGAACACCCCTTTAACATAGTTAAGGTTGATTATCATCATGATTATGGCTTTACAAGAGGGACAGAATTTAAATTACTTAAATACAACAGTATTTGATGTCAGAAGAGGGATCAAAACTCAAGGGTCACTATGTCCTAATCATCTGCCCACAACATTAGACCCTCTTCTCCCAACCCTGGTTTACACTGTGAAGAACTATCTTCTTATACACAGACTGTTTTCTATATTTAACTAAATAATATTGCTATTTGTGTAATTAAAGCGCTTCTCACACAAACAAGAATGTTTCAGTTCACTTGACCAAGATTTCACTACTCTGTCAGGCGTATAGCCCAAACTTTTAAGATAGTTGTGGGGACCTTAAATTGTCAGACCTTCCCACGAGTTACTTCTAAGAAGGACACTTCTAAATGTCCTTCTAAGGTTTTCAGGTATAGATTACATATGGACTTTCATCATCATTCTCTCCAGGCATAAAAAATGACACTTTATATTTAAGGGCCTTAATCTGCTCTATAAATCACTTTCATCTAAAGGTTCTTTTGTATTTTTTGGGTGGTGTAAGATGTAAACGAGACTTAGTTCTTACGCATTATTTTAACTTAAGCCAAGGAAACACCACCCACGAGGCACAGCTACCTGAAATACCAGGAAATCAAAGCAGAGAGACTCCAAGTCATTGTGCATTTATTTTATTTTTGAAAAAGTGAACTGAAACTCCACTAAATGATTCATTTTTAATTCAGACAAATGGATTTACATTCTCTCATTTAGAATATGAAGTACAAAGTGCACCCTCTGGGAAAACATAAAGTTATCATTTTATTTCAAGGTTTTCTGTAGTGTTATAAATGGAATTGCGAATGGAAATTGCAACCTCTCCAGTAATCCTGTAGCCAGTGTCTTTTTGAAAGTCTGTGTTCATCCTGAACATCCATGTTCATGAGGTTTTCCTGAATATTATGGTGGCGTTTTTGGCAAGGTGGTGTTTAATTACCTGCTTCCAATTTCAAATTGCTGCTGTAGAAAGCTGAATATTCACAACGATAAACACTGCGCTAAGAATTTCTAGATTACAGTTTACTGATGAACAGTCACTGGATTCCTTCTCTCAGTCCTGTAACAGGATTTTAATCTTAAGCTATTCAAAACTGAGTTACCAAAAGCATGAAATGAAAGCATTTAAAAATGCTTATTTCACAATGGTCTGTTTCTTACCTGTTATTGAACAGTTAAATCATTTTGAAAGCTTAAATGTATGCGTCACTTGACCTAGGTTATAAACTGGTGTAAGTAATGGGAATTCACTAGCTGTTGATATACAGTGAGCTCACCTGAAGAAGTGCAAAATTTCATATTGGTACACGTTTTCCTTACTAGTTAACTGAGAAATTGAAATGAGCATGGTATTAAATTTGAAAAGGTACATAGTTTGTCTGCAAGAATACAGTTTTTCAGCTCCTTTTTCTGATTCTGACTATAAGCTGTCCACCCACTGTCTGGAATGTGCCAAAACAGTGGCTCAGACTAGACATCTTTGGAAATCCCATCTAATGAAACTTCTTTTGAGCTTCCAGCTCAATATTTCTTTAAGTATCTATGTCATTAACAATTCAGCATGAGCAGTCTTTTCTGTTTGCTGTTCTGTCTTCAGATTTACCCTGGATATATAGAGAGATTTCTACTGAGTAATACTCCTACAAAATATATATATATAGTACAGGGGGTCCATGGCATATGAAACTGGAAAGCTAGCTAGTACCTCTCTGGACAGCTACAGCATCAAATCCCCATGGGAACAGCCTGCATGGGAACATCTAGCACAAGTTTTAAATGGGAGTAAGAAAGGACTCTTAAAAAACTCATGGTCCCTGAGAGTTCAAATGGTGAACATTTTCACGCTATTCAAACAAAGTGAGCCCTCATATTCAAAAAGATGTAAAATACAGAACCAGAAAAGCAAGTGGGTTTCACATAGTTGTGGTAAAAAATGAATACTGCAGCACAACTGACACAGCTTTTTATAAGCAATTAAACAGAGGAAAGTTGTAGTAGAATTAAACAGAAGGGATTGCCAAAAATAATTCACTAAAAGATTCTGTGCACTGAAAGTACAATGTATACCTTCAACAGAACAGCCAACCTGGAATGAGAAAAATAGGGTAAATTTCAGTCTTAATATGGTATTATGACTATACAGCACCGCTCTGGAGAAGTTAACATATAACTTCACCCATATGCTTCTTTCTCCCTTTATTAAACTATGATTTCCCAAAGTCCATTTCTCAACAGTATAGTCTCACATTTTGAATGGTGGTAAGAAGTCTTCAGCCTCTGTGACAAACATCCCAGCTGTGATGATCTCTAACATACACTGAAGAGAAGAGGGTAAAGTGTTTGAAGCTGGATGGAGAGCAAATTCCAGCTGAAAACACAAGTTCAGCTCTAGCTGCTACTGCCCTAAGTTACCAGGAACATCCTTTTTCTGGTATACAGTGAACTGCCCCACAGATCTCAGCAGATTTCTCAGCTGCAATAAAATGTAGGACGTATGTTCAGCGACGAATCTGAGTCTGCATTTACTCACAGATACGTGAGGCTTTTTGACAGGTAGCACTGAGTGGCACAAGAATGTAATGTTGGGATGGCTGAGGTCTCACTGATAAAGTTGCTTTAAAGAAAATCCACAACAAATACTTTTAAAAATAATTACTTCTAATTAAAAAGATACTGGCTATTTTTGAAACCTCTACATTTTATATTTATGCCTATCTATAGTAACTAAATAGATACACATATCAAAACTATTGATGTTTCTCAAAATTAAAATGAATGTTCTGCTTAAATGCATGGACTTGTGGCCACAAGAAAAACACCACAAATATGAAAATTCTAATTATTAACATATAATGATATAGTGTTTACTTTTTCACATCACTTAAAGCTATACTTAGCTTGGACAGCTAAATATATGTACTTTCTATATATGTGTACTTCAGAAAGAAAACTTTTTTTTTTTTTCCAAAACATGCTCCAGTTTGTTCTCAGAATCATTTCTGGATGTTGAAAAGACCACTCTTAATTTAAACCATATTAAACCTCTAAATGAATTGGGGTTTAATTGAAAACAAACCTCTTCCACTTAGTTACAAATACTGCAAATAAGGAATTTTCATATAGGGTAGAGCTGGAATTTCAGTCTCATTTTACCATTTCTGTCAATCCAGGACTAATCAGCACTTTTTGCTCCATGTCACTGTTTCAGAGGGTGCTCCAGGGATTTTGTGATGCTTGTTGCTTAGTTCCACCCTCTGTTGACAAATTGAGGAATTTTAGGGGCAAGTGACATAAACCACAGTGTCTCCAGGAACATGGTAAGTGGCCCAGCTGAAATATGGAAAATCTGAAAGTTAGTTTTCAGAGACACCAAGCCAATGCTCAGCATTTTTAGCACATGCTTACACATTTAAGTAGATAAATTATTTCTATTGTACCACTACATTTGTGAAATGGTGTTTTCTGGAACTGCAGCGTAACTTAGAAAAAAGTATTTACATACCACCAGCCGCAGTATTGGTCTGTTTACACGCAGTCAGCAAAGACTCCTGGAGAGTGACATGTAAACATTCAGATCGTAAGTATTAAAAAAAAAAAAAAAAGGAGGACGGGTACCCTGGCTGCAATTTCAAGAGGTATTTAAACATAGCAGCATTCTCAACG
Source organism: Tauraco erythrolophus (assembly GCF_009769465.1). Lineage (NCBI taxonomy): Eukaryota > Metazoa > Chordata > Aves > Musophagiformes > Musophagidae > Tauraco > Tauraco erythrolophus. The sequence continues at coordinate 50,898,381 of NC_141496.1, read as the reverse complement.
ACATAACAAAAGTACTTCCAAGATGAAAGCTTTTTAAAATGTATTAAAACATTCCTGAGGGTACATTTCAAGGACGTAGTAACATTTCAGGGCTTACGGACCAGATGATAGCGATGTTTCAAAAGCAGGCTGAAGACGTTCTGATGAGGCATAGAACAGCGTATTAATAGAAATGCTCAGAAATTCCAGGATGGCAATACCCACTTCTGGAGAGGCGAAATCCTGGGGGGGGGCGGGGAGCGGAAGAGCAGTTATGCCGTATGCTGTGACGCAACATCTCGATAACCCAGATTTTACTCCAAGGAGCTGTTCTGCATCGTACGTTTCCTGAAGAATTAGAGCTGTGTGACTAGTACGAGGCATAGCAGCCACCACCCGGCTCGCACCCGGAGACCGGTCCCTCGGGCCCGGGACGCGGAGTCCTCGGGCGCCCCCAGCCTCTCCCATTCGGGCCGCAGGCACAGACCCGCCGCGCCTCCCCGGTGTCTCCTCGGGCCCGAGGTACCGGGGCAGAGGCACCGGGGAGCGGCCCCGGCCGACGCGGCCGTCCCTCAGCGCGGGCGGGCGCTGCCCCCTAGCGAAGAGCGCGCAGCAGCGGCGGCAGCACCACGTCCTCTCCCGCCGGCGCCGATCTGAGCGGGGCGGGAAGGGAAGGGGCCGGGCTACTGCGCGGCTCGGGCGGGCTGGCCTGGCTGGCTGCCAGAGGTGCCGCCTCGACCCTACCCCCACCCCCGCCTTTCCCGCCAACATGGCCGCCGCAGGGGCGGTGAAGGTAAGCGTGCAGCCGCGCCGCCATGGTTGGGAAGGAGGTGGCGGTGGCGGCACTCACCGCTGCCTTCAACCCCTCCCCGCCTCTCGCCTTTCCCCCCCTATCCCGGGCTGGCTGCCGGCGCGCAAGGCGGGAGCGGGAGGGCGCGGAGCACGCCGCTGCCCTCCAGGGAGCGCAGACGCTGCCTGCCTCCCACCCGCCGTGTGCTTCCCTGCTCCCTCCCTGCCTCCCCGCCTCCCTTCCCGCCCGCCCCCCCCCGCCGCCCCCGCTCCCCCCCGCGCCGCCCCCGCTCCCCGCCCGCCCGCATGGAGTGGGCCCGGGAGCAGGGCGGCCCTCAGCGGTGCCAGGCGGGAGAGAGGCCACCGCGGCGGGCGGCGCCGGGCCGAGTTCCGCCCTGGGCCGCTGCCGTACGTTCGCGGCCTGGCTGCCGTGGGGCGGGCGGCCGTCCCCCCGCACGGCGCTCCCCGCGCCGCGGGAGCCACCGCGCTGCCGCCGCCGGCCCTGTCCGCGTCTGCCGGCGGTGCCCCGGAGGGCGGCCCGGGCCCTCCCGGAAGAGGCGAATTTTTTTTTTTTTAATTTTTTGCTTTTTCTTAAACGAAAGCCAGAGGCCTCCGCTCCTCAGGGCTTCCGGTCGTGCCGCGTGGTGTCGGTTTGCCAGCGAGAAGAGCCGGGGCGGGTCCGTCGCTGCCGCAGGGCGCGCGCGTCCCGAGGCTGCAGCAGGAGTGACCCGCCATAAAAGTTTGGCCCGAGGCTTGTGCGTGCCGGGTGTTTAAATACTGACTCCGAAGGGTGAGGGCCTGCGTCAGTGATGACGCAGCAGCGATAGGCTGAAACTGGCTTTGTGTTTGGACCAAATGCGACTTAGTTTTATGAGGTGAAGTAACTATCACATTTTTTTCTGGTGTGTATAACTCAGTTACAAGCTGTCTTTATTTTACACAGACAGCAGGTTTGTTCTCCTAACTGCGAATTGTATGCAGCTTGCTGTTTATCTCCTTTTAAGTGAAAGTCTTTTTAATGCCATCCTCTTCTCATTATCCCCAAAATATGAGAGGAATACGGATATATTGGTTGGTTGCTAGTTGTCTAGAGGCTCATAGCTGACCGTGACAACGCTCAGCATATACTGGTGTTTAAGACCCTCAGATGGACAAGCGTAGGCCGTTGCGGCACTGATACCTCTGTGTCTTGTGCTTGAACCTGTTTGAGGAATTTCGCCAAACAGCAGGTGAAGAAAGGCATACGCTTAAGTGTGGTGATTATTTGGACTCCCACAGAGAAATGCTTTTGATTTTATAGTTACTGGTGTGATAACTTTTTTGTTAGGTTTCACTTTTGTTGCTCTTCATCCCAATGTTCGAGTTGGACTATGCCGTAGTAAAATACTTCCATGTTTCATTCCACTGCAGTGCCATTTTACTTCAGATTGAATTCCAAATAAGCTTAGCTACAGCCTCCATTAATTTTTACAGGTCATGTGTTTTGCATCCCTTTGTAGGATGCAAAGTCTGGAATGGAGCATACAGTCTTGCATCTTTTCCATCCTTGACATCACTCCTAGATGTGACTGTCTCTGCCTTTTGAGGAAAGGTGAGACTTTTCTCCCTGAGTCAGCTCCTCTCTGCCATTCCTTGCCTTCAATGCCTGGGCTGCTAGGTGGAAATAGAACTTGGCTCCCTTGGCAGGGTATCTCCCCACTGAGCCTAGAGCAGCTGCATTCCTTCTCATAGTTCACTAGAAGGTCTGTAAAGCAGAATTTAATATAGAATCAGATTTTGGGGTCTTCAGCCCCCAGACACAGCTGATATCCCTGAAGATTATATAAACTGGAGGAAAAATAGTTCTCTTGCAGAGAGGTAAAATTAATCGTAGGGTTGGAGCTAGCAACTCCAAGTTGGCATTACATGGTTAGGGAAACAGCTGCTTCAATAAATCTCTGCTGGCCTAACTTTCCTTCTGCTGTAGTAGCTCTCCTGTTGAACTACAGTGAGCCCAGTGTTTTTCTAGCCAGTGTTGCCTCAGGTGGCTTGAAGGTTGACCACACTGCTCCTGAGGTGTTTTGCAGGGAGGAAGAAGGCAAAAGCAAGTTCAAGGTAGTCTAGCTTGTCTTCTGTGCTGTGGGTCCTCCACTCTGGGACCTGTGAATATTTTGCCAGCGTGTTGCACTGCTGCCGTTTCTGGTAGCGTGGCTGTTGGAAGCCACTCTGCCAGAAAGCAGAGCCTGCTCTGCCAAAAGCCTGCTCTGGAACCGAGCTGTGCAGCACAAGCACGTGTTGATGTCGCTGCAGCAGCAGCAGTAGGGAGTCCGAGATCAGATCTGAAAGCACCTGCACCAGGCCTGTGCTGCTGTGAACAGACCGAGCTCAGTGCTGCCACGGATCACTTGTGCTGCTTTCTGGTGCAGGAACAGTCTGTTACAGTGCTGTGTCTGTGTGTTCGTAAGGACATTAAAACATTGCAGTTCCATAATAACTTCTACGTCATGTAGCTGTAGCTGGTATCTCCAGCACTGCACTGTTTTCCTCAGTCCCGACAACTTTCACTTTGCCAGACGTAAAAATTCAGGCAGGTGAGCGTTCCTTTTTGATTACTCTCAATCGTAAGTCATAAGGCACTAATAAAACAAGCATTGTACCAAACTAAAACTAGTTAAGTTACTGACGGAACTATTTTTTTTTTCTAGATTTAAAAAAAGAAAGCACCATTTTGATCCCGGCTTCTACTAATGTAGTAGTCTTCTGTGTTCACTGAATGCATGCATGAACAATGTTAAAGGTGGTCTTTTGTTGATTTTGAGTTTTATGATTGCTATTGCACACTTCTTACGTGATTCTTAAAGCAAAAAATAAATTTATCCTTAAAATTATATAGTTTTCAGGGTTTTAATGAACAGTCTAGCAATCTGAATGATCACGATAAATAAGCAACATGAGTAACAAGGGAGCAGACCTGTCAGTACTGGTGCAGACAGTGATCTAGGTCTTCCCTAATGGTTATATATTCAGGGTTGGATTTTGTGGATTTTTACTGGTCTTTTCCCTCTGCACTGCTCCTCGTGCTCCACAGGGGGGTAGCAGAAGGAAACAGGAGATCTGTTCAAACTACTTCATGTTACCAGCATTTACACAATCTGGTGTGGAAAGCTTTCTCCGAGAAGCATTTGATGTGTTAGAAAGATCACACAGGCTCTGCTTGTTGAAATGAAACGCTTGATGAGCCAGCTAATACAGCGGTTGAACAAATGAGGTCTCTATGAATGTGAAAGTTAAGAAAAAGCTAGAGTAGGAGATAGACGGGGGTGTGTTGTAGCAGGGAGGTGTTGTATGTTGAAGTCTGGAGGTTTTACTTGAGAAATCTTTAAAATAATAAAAAATGGTGAAACCATGCAGTAGCCAGTCATGCTAAAATGAAAATGTTTCCAAATTTTGTTTTTCCATGATAAGCAACGCAGCCATCTTCAACTTAAAAGTGAGACAAACTTTGCAACAATGAGTCACAGTGGAGGGGAGAAAAAAAACAAAACAAAACCCAGTAGCGTTTTCTCTGTGTATGATAAATGGTGATGTTATTTTTAAATACCATTACTAAGCTTGAGGTTGTGAAGAGCCTGACAGTACTCATTCCATCCAAAGAGCTAGAAGTGTTCTAAGGTTGAGAGAAAACTTGACTTGATTGAAAATTGTATTATCCTAGAAAGAGAAAAGTTACTTTCCAATGAAGAACTAGAAACAAGAACATTCAGATGCATTTTTCTTTAGCTGGACTATGAAGTCACTGGTGAGTTTAGTTTCAGTGAGAATGTATGTTTCAAATTACCTTTTTTTTTCCTTTCCTCTTTTTTACAAAAGGATTAGAACAGATGAGCAAAAACAAGAAATCGGTGACTAGTAAAGCATGACAGATAAGTAGTAATTGTGAGTCACTTCATCCTTTACTACAAGTTGTATCAAAACACAAGAGTTTTAGCCTGATTTCCTAAGGAAATAAAATATATTTTATTTAAGTGGCCCTTTGCTTTGCCCTCTCTTTTTCCTTGCCATTATGCTTTGAAACTGTTAATCAATTTCGTAAAAATTTTGGAAAAAAGTTCTTAAAAAGACTTCGTAGAAAAAGTAGGAGCAAGAGTCTGTTAAGTTTATAAGGTTGTGAGTTGAGTAAAACCTGACATCAGTGCATTTATGCAGGAGAGAATTAGTGACCCAGCTGCAGGCAAAGTTTGAATGAGCACTTACACCTTGTTAGGTACCAGAGGACCTAATTTTAAACGTGTGAAGAAATCCAGTAGTGCTCACAGTGAGTGAAATTGTCAGCAAATTTTTTTTATTTCGCTTGCAAAGGTGCTGATGAGCTGTCCCCCTTTTCAGAAGCTGTGCAGAGACTACTTACAGAAACAGGAAATTTCTTAGATCTTGGCAAGTCAAAACAAAAACCTTCTAATTTTCTGAAAAAAGGTTTTCATTATTTTGTATGTATACCACTATATAGTAATGCCTGCTATTCGGTATAGTGGTTATGTATAGGACTGGGTTTTTTTCCATATAAACAAAAAGCCTTTGTTATAATATGCTTTATACAGGTATTTCTCACTCATTAGAGACAAGTAACACCCTTCATTTTTGTATTGGGAGTGAATGATGAATGGGCACATCTTTGTGCATTTTCCGTAGTTTTTTAGACTTGGTGTCTTTAAAGAATCCAGAAATTTCCCAGAAATTTCCTTTCTAGGAAACTGTACTGGGCATGTTATGTTTTGTTGATCTGTAGTCTAGTCCTTTCTAAAGCAGAAAATACATTTTGTAGCTGCCTGCTAGTTTTCCAGACATGCTGTTAAATGGAATGTAATCTCAAGAAGACTAATACGTACTTTTCTGTGTAAGATCGGAATTATTGGTGGAACTGGCCTGGATGATCCAGACATCTTAGAAGGAAGAACTGAAAAATACGTTGATACTCCTTATGGCAAGGTCTGTATAACCTACTTTTTTTCTTACTGAGACTTTTTACTGGATTTAAGGATGTTTGTATGCTTTAAGAATTTTCAGGCTGTTAAGTGAATGCATGAAGGAGGTACTGTCATGACTTTCCTTTTACTTGCTGTGTATTGTATGATTCTTAGTTTGTAGAAACAAGGTGTTACAAAGGTAATGTGCAAAGGAGACTATACCTCTTCTTGTTTATAGATCAGATAAGTTTACAAACTCGGTCCTCAATTTGCATTCAAGAGGGATGACCCTTCTCTTTAAAATTTGTGCAGTTGTGTGACCTGCAGTAACATGTCAGATTGCTTCAGGAACCTTTCTGAATTGCAGAAAACTGTCCTTAGTGGTGTACAGACCACCATTATCCCTGTAACGGCTGAATTATGTTTTACATACTAGTTTTCTCCTTACAGTCATGCTTATAACCACATAATTTGAAAATGATTTCAAAATGAACCTTTTAAATTGTTTTTGTGGCATAGGTATTCTTGACCAACTCTCCTTCACATTGCTTCAGCCCTCTTCCTCAGCAAAAAGGAATGGAGGCAAGGGGTGTTGTTCTATACACAGTGCCAAGCATGCTGTCAAGGACAGCTCCTGCCCCAAAGGAACAGGCAGGACAAAGGATGAGAGAGTTTTATAGGCAGGAAATCAAGAGAGAGAGAGGTTCTAATTGATACAGGAAGTTCATAGAAGACCTGGATCTCAGATATTCTGTAATGTCATAAGACCTGGGTAGTCTGGGTGCTTTATAATTGCTATTGGAATTATATCTTATGAAATCTAACACTGTAAGTTAGTATCCGTGCCATAAAACATCTGGCATGTGGTAGCAAGAGCCATTTTATGGGTAGAAGCTTGCCAGAAAGCTCAACGCTGTGATGCATCATTGAAAATCTGAATCCATGCCTGCATTCAAAATGGTTTAAGGAGGAAGTAAGAGTGTGAAGAGCAAGCGGAGTTTGTGTGCATGCCATTCAAGAAGGGGAAGGAGACAAAGACTAAGGGAGGAGAAGACATAATCAGAAAAATACATTTGATTTTTCTACCATCCTTCAAAATCTGTTAACAAAGTGCAAGAGGATGAAGGGAACCTGCGTCCTCTATTTTCTGTACCTTTCTCTCGAAACAGTAGTCAGCATTGGTCTGAAGTAGAATCCACTGGCTAAACCAAGCCAGTTGCCATTGCATTCCCTGTTTTTTGAGAGTCATGGATGGTCACAATATGGCTGTGTCTGGAGGCTGCCTACAAAGCAAAAATAGCACTATGCTTGTAGCAGATATTAACTGAAGCCTTCATAGCCAGGAAGAACGAAACACTCTTCTCTCTCACAAAGGTCTGTGCAGATGGGAGTTAAGGACACAGCTGCAGCTCAGCATTTGGAGGGCTGTTCTGTCACAGGATGCAACAGGGTTTGAGTGGCCCAAATTCTGCAGTGCCTTCAATTCTGTAGGTGGCCTACGTCAGGATTTAGTATTACTGAGAAGAGTATGAGTAGCTGCAGGATGGCTCTTGCACAAGAGAGGGGCAAGTCTCCTCAATCCTTCACCTTTGGTCAGCACAGAGGGCTTTTTGAATTTTGTTTAGGAAGGAGCTTAGCTACTGTCTTTTTTCTGTGCTCTTTACAGAATGTGAAATGAAGAGGGGAAAATAAATCTTGGTTGCCTGTTGTGATTTGTGAGAAACCTTGATCACTGGACTAGCTGTGTCGGTGCTTGCGTGTTACAAAGAAAAAGCTTGTGAATATGCTGTCTCTGTGCATGATGGGGACCAGACAGAGCGTATAACTGAGATGTCATGGTAGGAACCCAAGCGTGGATTCTGGATACTGTAGTGAGCTGCACTGGGACTACTAAGCTGACCTGGATGGAAAATGACAGTTTTGTGAGGCTTCTGTATTTGTGAAAGGGGGCACAGCCAAGGAGCAAGCTTTTGTCCTTACCCCTGCTGGCCTGTCTCTCTTCTGCCTGTAGATCTGAACCCCTAAGAACTCAGGCCATCAGTCTGATGGTTGTTTCATGTATATTTACTCCTGCATAGAATCACTTTAACTTCAGTATTTGAATGCAGTTTTCTTCCTTGTGGAGCAACTGATGGATCAGGCTTAAGATGTACAGGGTTTAGACCACAGGTTAAAGTGGAATAAAGTGCATTGAGTGGGTCAAGTTGATGGACTTCAATTGAAGCAGAAACAAACCTCACAAATTTAATTGGTATCATTAGGTGCATCAATATTTGCTTATTGCTGCTTAGACTTTTTAGCATTCAGGAAGCAGGTGTTACATAACCTGCCTCCCTCATTTTAGAACAACAGAGATGAGAGAAGCAGCTATTGCCAGATGCAAAAGGGCAAATGAGAACTTTTTTTTTAAATGTGCTTGGAAGAGTTTAGAAGTTTGTGGTTTATGTTACTGTTTGTTTTTTTTTTTTCTGAAGGTGTGCCTTGTTCTTGATTAATACTGAAATAAAACCAAATTGGGATTTTTCTGCCGTAAAGATGCTTTTTCATAGACCTGTGACATCAATGGAGAGAGAATCTCCTTGATATTTTAAGAGGTAAAGGCTTAATCTAAATAAACTGCTCAGAACTTTGTGGTCTTTTAATTGCTGAGAGAATGAGAGATGCAGCACCAAGCCAATTTAGTTCTAGCAAAACTAGGAAGAGTGAAAAATAATGTCTGAATGCCAAAAGGCATAGTTAAAAAAAAGTATGTACATTTCATTCTATCCTGTAAAAATACAAAGTACAGGATTCGCTTTCCTTAAATCTTGAGTTTTAATTCCTAAGTTTCTTGCAAGGACATAGCCAGAAGATTTTTAGCTGAAAAACCTTTCTGGTGGTGACGTTCCTTGGCTCCTTTGACATTTGACAACAGCAAAGTAGACGTTTCTTTAATGCTGCTTCTTTACTTTTAGGAACAGAATAATAGCTTACATTTTGTTAATGTAAATAAAGTCCTTGAGTTGTATTCTGCTTTGGCATTCTCAAATCGTAAGAATCATTTAATAATGAAACTTACATCATTAGAGAATGTGGGGATTATTTTTTTTCAAGTGATACGTGGAAAAGTTTAAAGGAAACTGGTGTGAGAATTTTTGCAGTTCTCTGTATTGGCATTGGTTCTCCCATGATCTTTCAAGTTACATTAGTAATACTAGTGAAAATGCAGTACATCAGGTTTTTTTAAAAAAATAAATATGCTTACAGCTGTTAATATTCCAGCCTTCTTTTCTCCCTTGTCCACTTCCGCCATTTTCATTGCATCAAAAGTTTGATATTCTGTGGAAAATAATCTAAAACCTTTTGGCATTCCTTTTCTAGATGTGGAAAATAATGTTCTCTTATAGGATAAGAAAATTGCTTGCAACAGCATTTATCTTCGTCATTGAGTTTTGAAGTTACTAATCAAACTGTGTTCAGAATACACCTTCAGTTAGATTGTTTTACTTTCTGGATGACAGAACTTGGTTCTGAATCACCTTTCCCCAAATCAGCAAAATATCTTATTTTAGATGTCCCCCTTTTTTTTTGGTAATAAGTATATCAGGCAAAAAAGCAGAGGGGCATTTCCACCTTGCAAACAAGTGTTACATGCTTGCATCAGGAGAATCAGACCATGTGATGCAACACTAAAGCTCCTCTTCTGCTTCCTCAAAATGATATACGTTGTTTGGTTCCTAAGCTAAATCACAGGTTAAATGAAGGTTTGGGGAACCTCTGAGATACTTTTCCATCTGAAGTTTTCCTTAGAGTTTTATTGTGCTTGTCATTTTATTTTCTGCTCCAGCTTGCTTCTGAGTTGAAACCAAGAAAAAAATTGGTTCTGTAAGCACCACATGAACAATACTTTATGCGTATTTGTCTTGCAGACAGAGGGGGGATTTATTTCAATTGTTTGTTACTGTCTTAATTTAAGGTTAATTGCCCAGGGTTATTTGCTTCCTTTTCTGTTTTGCAACACTGAGTAGTATATATCTGACTCTGATTTTGTGGAAGGGAGAAGTTGTTAAATACTGAGCGTATTTAGTATTTACACTCTTTATTGTACCTTTTATTAAATCTTGCTTTAAAAATACAGTGTTTAGAGCTTTAAATTCGGATTGTTCCATTGGAAATTTTTATTATTTTATCAGCATTTCAAAGCTCCTGACTACGACTGAGATAATAGCAGAGACGTACAGCACTAGAAAGAACTCGTGGGAGAAAGACTGGAATGGAAGCATACACTAGCTCTGTTACGTGGTTAACGCAGAGTTGAAATGTCTGTATCTTTCACTTCCTTGTAGTTTTACACATGCTGATTTATCTTTATTTCCCCTCTTTTAATGAGCCATGATACAGGATCTGCAATTTTTTTCTTAAACTGTCAGTTCATCATTTAGCAGTGCGTTCTTTGTTCCAAGACTACCTTTTTCTCTGCCATGTTTCTAGCGATCATGTGCAAGAAAGGTATTCAGTCAGTCACCTGGAAGATGCCCTGAATGTATTCTGTGGAAACCTGCATAAAGATGACATATGATCCTGTTACTCAGCCGCCCTGGAGCCTGTTGAAGTGACTAAGATGGCACCAGATGGGGAAGGAGACCCTGGCTGCTGCAACTAGATTTTGAAGCCTGTCGAATTTTAAAGCTGTTACATTCTTTGCTGTGTCAGCAGCATATGCCAGAATTCAGTGCAGTTCTGTGGTGGTGATGAGTACCAAATAGCAGTTAAATTGTACCTTTCTATCCCAAATAGAAATTGATATCAACTTGAATTTATCGCTTGTAATAAACTTGAATCTGTCAATTGTAAAGCAAAGGGTCCAGTCTTCAATTTACTGATCTTTACTTTTCATTTTGGTAAGAGGCAAGGAATTTTGGCTGAAGTCCTCTTTCATTTTTTAGGAGTATTTTTGTATCCTGCCATGAGCTAAGTTGCATGCTTATTACTTCACACAGCAAGTGTGTGCTCTCTAAACAAAACAAACTCAGAAAACATAACCTCAAATGCTAATTATTAGGAACCTTCGTTGCTATGGCATGTTGCAACATCAAAATGCCTTGGCAACTAGACAGCAAGGCTTTCGCCCTCTGTGAAATTTCACTCTTAAAGCCATGTCTGATTCAGAAGAGTATAAGTAAAGTAAGCTAAATAGAGTAAACGTTTAACATCAGTAGGTTAATATTAAATGGAGACTTTTAAAAAGAAGTCAGAATACACTGCAATTCTAAAATAAATTGTCTGTAACATTCCCTTTATTAAAAAACAAGTGGTAAATCTGTGTCCGGCAGAATTTAAACCTAGATGATTGAGTAAATTATGGTGCTTTAAAGAGATTTCACATTAAAATGACCAAAAAGAGCTGTGCAATAAGAAGTATAAAGTGATGTTTTTATTATAAATTAGTATCTCTAAAATGCAGCTATATGAGACTGTCATATTACTTTATTCTAGATCTCTGCAGATTTTCAAGTGTATAATAGAATTAACAGCTGTAAAACTGAATGCTAATTGAAATCTTGCAGCTAGTGTTAAAATACAAATAAAATTTTATCAGGTAGCAGGCAACAGAACGTTTCTAAATGCAAATGTGCAAATCCTTCCAGACACTTGCAGTCTTGTGACGGGTGAGCTGGGGGAGTCTAGAACTTCTCGAATCTGTACTGTGAGCTAGGGGGCCATGGTAAAAAGGGGACAAAGAAAAGAATGGGAAGTGTTATGGAAAGGGACAGATTAAATATGATTTCTGTTGGGAGAGGGCTTTCACTAGGGAGTGGCACCTGTTTAGCAAAAAGCAACCAAAATTTAGAGGAGTCAGACATGCTAACCGATTTTAAGGCAACACGTGCATGCTTCTTTTTTCCTGTTTGTGTAGCACCGTTTGAAATACTGTTTCAAAGTATTTGAAAATATTACTGTTTCAAACACTGAAGTAAGGAGGTTTTATATTAATGGTGGTATGAACACTGAAAAATTGATAATCCTTCTGGTGTCAAGTTTGATCTTCCTCTTCCAGATCGTTTTAGTAATCTGCCGTATCAGATTACAGAGCTGAGCTGAAGAAAACGTGAGACTAGAGTGGTAACCGGTATTTCCTTTCATAACTATCCTGTTTATTTTTAAGTAGCAGTTAAGGTTTCTAATGTGATTGTCAGGCTGTAACTCATTCTTATTTGCTTGTTTTGCAGCCATCCGATGCTTTGATATTGGGAAAGATAAAAAATGTGGACTGTGTGCTGTTGGCAAGGTAAATGAGCAATTTAAGGGGTTTTATATTGTGTGTCTTGAATTTTTCTCAAAAGTTTTTCTTTTCACATTAGGTGAACTGAATTTTTATTCTGATTTTGTGAGGTTGCTAGCAACGTCCAGCTGAAGTCTGGGTTTTTTCTTGAATGAATTTGATACTGCAGGAACTGCGTGTTAAAAATACCATCTAGGTTAGGAAAGAGAAATCCAGTAGGGGTGCTGCCTTAGTAGTAACAGCAACCTGCAAGACTGCCTGTTCTGGTGGTGATGCCTGATAACCTCAGTGATCTGTCTGCTCCCTGTGTTTGCAAATTTCCTTTGTGAAACTGGGAAATTGCGTTTCCAGATTAACTGTATCGCTGATGCCACTGTGTAGACTCTTCCAAATTATTCCCTTTGATTTTTGAGTCCTCTGGCTGTTACCTTTATTGCTTAGGAGACTGCGTCCCCTGTAATTACCCCTCTCTGGGTCATTTTTTTTCAGACATCTCTTACCGTACTCAGAAGAGACTCTGGAAATAGGCTTTGCAAACGAGTGCATGGAAATTTCACTAATGTAACTGTGGATATCTAGAGCCAATGTGCTTCTAGATTAAACATAAGAATACTAGCACAGTTCTCGGCATCTGGACAGCATGGGCAGAGCTAAGTGCTGATAGCAGGGTACATCAGCAGCCCAGGCAAGTCAAGGTTATGAATCAAGTCCAGGATCCATCCAGGGAATCCAGGCAGGAGTAGTAGGAGATGGGGCCAGAGACAGGGCTGGAGACACGGCTGCAGTGTGTGTCCAAAGTCCATCCAGAAAACAGGTCTGGAGACAAACTACAGCATAGATCTGAAGGCCATCCAGGAGATAAGGCTGGGGACAGGCACACCTGAGACATAGCTCAGGCTGGGACCTGAGCTTGGAGGCGGGAACACCTAGGCTCACCAGACGCATACCCGGTGTTTGGTGGCGGCTGAGGGTGAGGCTGGCCAGGGCAATTACATCTCAGTGGTGCACTCAGGGCCCCAATTCTTTTCATGACAATGTTTTTCTGTTAAGTTGCTGACTGTTACCATCTCTACCACTACACTTCTGTCTGTGGTTTTACTTTTCTTATCTTGCGTGGACTTTGATCATGTATTTTATCACACCAGGACAACATTTTTCTCATTTTGTCAAATGAAATGCTAAACCAAGATCTCGTAGCTGTGCTGTATCAAAGTAGGCCTTGGGCTACAGATGGTTGAACAACTTGACTGTGGTTTCATCCTCACTGGGTTTTATGCCATTCATGTATGACCCTCCTGAGTTTACTTTTGGGGCTAAGTTTGGGACTAACTTCACTTTGTGTTTTGGGAAAAATAAAATAACAAAGTTGCTCTTGAATGCCAGATTTAAAAAAAAATAGGTGTGTGTACTGTGGAAGGGGATTATGACATCAACTGCAACATTAAACAATAAATGTACATGCCCAGTAGCTTATCAGCAATGCTAATGGCAACAAGGGAATCCTGCCTGACAGTGCTTGGTCATGTTGTGTGTGGCTCTCAGTTCCCAGCTGATGAATTTCTTAAGACCTTTTGGTCTCTGTGAAAGTATCAGGTGGGTAAATAAGTTCCTTTCCTCTTATATGTTTGAAAATAATTTTCAAATGTGTTTAATCGTTATGTGAGTGATGAACCTGTGCAGCGATGGCAGAGATAACATGAAAGCTTGTGCTTATAGGACTTAAGTATTTCCTGTCTTAGTGAAAAAATATACTGCAACGGTGTGAAGTCATTCTTCTAATTTATGAAAGCTGTCAGATCATTGTAAAAGCAAAGAGAAAAAATGTGATGATTCTACTGTCTTCTTTGGGAAGATGACAGATTAAAACAGTGTGTTCTTTCTGGTTTTAATTTCCTGTGATGTGCTGCTCTTTTCTGGGTGGGAGAATACAAGCAGCACTTGTGAGCAGAAAATTTGTTGAGGTGTATATAAATCTTACAAATTTGTTGTAGTCTGTGCAAGATTTAATTTGCTACACATTGGTTTTCAGAATCTATGGAACGGACTTAAAACATTCAGAGAAAAATGCTTTTTGTACTCTTGAAACTGCTAAGGTATATTTGGATTGTATTTTCAAGATTGTTTTCATTACAGTCTTGAACTTTAAAAGTTTGCATTCAAAAAGAAAACTACACCACTACTTCTTAAATCGATGCTGAGAGAACCTTAATATAGTTACGAAAACAAGCTATGCTGGAAGAAGCTGAAATGATCAGTACTACTTCCAATGTTGTTAGAGAAATTACATTACCTGGAATTCTCTATCTGGGAGAAGGAAGGTGATTTCAGTCTGATTTATTTTACTGTCTTGCAACATGTATCTTTGCAGGCACGGCAGGCATCATACAATTATGCCATCGAACGTCAATTACTGTGCCAATATCTGGGCATTAAAAGAAGAAGATTGTACGCATGTGTTAGTGACGACTGCCTGTGGTTCATTACGAGAGGAAATACAACCTGGTGATCTGGTCATAATTGACCAGTTCATTGACAGGTGAGTAACATTTGGGTTTAATTGTGTTCTTAGTTTTGGGGGAGAAAAAAGGGGACAAGTGGGGTTACACCATATAATAACATGTTAATGTTAAATTAAGTCTTTGTGGAATTTGATCATACCCTCAGTTCTTGTGGCAAAAAGTGAGATTCATGCAAGAAGACATGATAGGAAACAGCAATGAGATTACAAGAAGTTCAGCTTTAACAGACGTAGAAGAAATACCAGCTTTTGAAGAGTGGCCTCAAATGAGCTAAAGTATAGCTCCTTGGGAAGAGTATTCTGAAGAGATCTCCTGGTTTTAGATGTGGAGGAGAAACATGGGTAAGAGCACAGGCCATTTTAAGTTTTAAGAAGACTGAAATGAGATGGACAGATGCAAGAAAGCATAGTAGGAGCCAGGTAGGAAAATGTATGCAGCAATAATTAAGCTCTACAGAAGAGAGATCTGATGCAATACAGTGGGAAAAGAGAGGAGGTTGTTTTAAAACAAGGATAGATGCTAACATTTTTTTATTTACTAAGAATCATAAGGAAGTAAATTTTTTCTGAAGTCTATCTACTCCGGTCAGTCCTTCCCTTCTTAGGAATGTTTAGGAAAAATTCAAGCAAACAGGGTGGGAGGGAAAGCTACATTTAAATATCACCAACTACACCAAATATTTCAAAAATATAGTTGCACATTTTAAAAGGTAAATTTATCAGTATTACTTATATCTGAAAGTCTTATTTAGGTATTCCACCCAATTTTAAGTGTTTGGAATGGCTTCTGCAGCTTCTTTGTGCATTTGTGGGGCTGCTAGCAATGTTTCATTGCCAGCTGAGCATATATACCTAGATTTGTTCTCTGCAGTGCAGTTCAATTCAAATTTTGACTTACTGACATTTTTTGGGGTGTGTGGCTGAAATGCTTTTTCTTGTAAGACAGTACATTTTAAGGACAGTGTAGGTAAATGACTAAGTACGTTGCATGAGCAAGCCCCATATAAACTGCTTCCTGTTATACTAGAGTTGATTTATGGGTGGAGAGCAGCTGTATTGCTGACAATGGTCTTTTTTTTTCTTTTCTTTTTTTTTTCAAATCTAAAAGTATTTAGGCTGGTAGCTTTGTTTGTACAGATTAAATCATAGTCATCCTTATTCTGCCAGTAGTAATTGGAAATGAGTAATTTTAGTATCAGTATTGATTTGTGTAGGAAAGATATTAAACTTACTTGGGCACACAGTTTGGATGATTGCAAGTAAAGCCCCGGTTATTTTGACAGTATTATAATCTGGCAGACTCCTGGGTAGGTGAGAGGAGCCTAACCATGCTAAACTGTGAATTGCATGCATGTTAAGAAGTAGCCTCTGTCCCAGAGCGCCTTCAGTCTTAAAACAAGGAACAGTTGGAATGGTTGCATAGTTATTATCTGCTACGGATGAGGGGTGCAAGTATGGAGAAACTAACTCTTGCGGAGGTCAGGCAGAAAGACATTAAGAGAGACAGGAAATGAACCCAGATATGAAATTTGAGACCATCCTTCATCCAAAATGTCATTATCAAAATTAACAATTCATTTTGAAGCTGCCTGATCTCCTCTCACAGCTTTAAATTTCCCAGCACTTGCCAGTCTGCATCATAACTTCTAAGCTGGAAAGGAAATAACCAGCTTGGTTAAGTTTGGGTTTGAAGAACATGTCCTTTCCAAGAAAAAAAAAAAAAAAAAAAAAAAAGGATTGTAAAACAAATTAGCTATTTACCTGGTGTGAAGATGAGTGAAAGGACAGGGATCATTTACATTGTGGCAAAGAAGGAAAATAGTATCTTGAGCTGCATTAGTAGAGGTGTTGCCAGCAGGTCAAGGGAAGTGATCCTTCCCCTCTACTCAGCACTGTTGAGGCCAAAGTTGGAATACTGTATCCAGTGCATGGCTCCCCAGTGCAAGAGGGACATGGACATATTGGAGAGAGTCCAGCAGAGGACCATGAACTGAAGAGACTGGAGCATCTGTCCTGTGGGGAAAGGCTGAGAGGTCTATGACTGTTCAGCCTGGAGAAGAGAATACTCAAGGGAGATCTCATCAATGTATACAAATACCTGAAGGGAGGGTGCAAAGAAGACTGGGCCAGGCTCTTCTCAGTGGTGCCCAGTGACTGGACAGGAGGCGGTAGCACAGACTGAAACACAGGAGGTTCTCTCTGAACAGCAGGAAAGACTTTCTCACTGTGAGAGTGACCAAGCACTGGCACAGGTTGCCCAGAGAGATGGTGGAGTGTCCCTGCTTGGTGATGTTCAAAAGCCACATGGACATGGTCCTGGGCAACCAGTTCTAGGTGGCCCTGCTTGAGCAGGGGTTTGGACCAGATGACCTCCAGATGTCCGGTCTAACCTTAACCATTTTGTGATCTGTGTCTTCATTTCGAGTTTATTCAGATGGTCGCCAGTAGTAATGGCATAACCCATAAATGAGCAGGGTTCCATTCGGGCAAGTGAGGTTTAATTTCAATGTAGAAGAGTGGGAACTTCTTTCATGGCTTCAGGAAACTAAGCAGCTTTTCAGAAAAGCAGGTGAGAATGATTCCATGTGGAAAACAATATGTAATATGAATTTAAAAATCATTACTGGCTTGCCCTTTACTTCAGAAAAAACTGACGAGTCATAATAGTCTGTTCCATTCGACAATTTGATTGCTGTGATAAGTCTTTTTCTCTGATGATCTTTGCCAGTAGGTGTTAGACTGCTGGTTCTTTGCAAGTAAGGCCTGGATTTTTGCCTTTCACAGTAAGATTTTTGCCTTTCATCGGTAAGAATGATTGCGTTATATATCAGAAATCATTATGAAAACAACGCTGCTGACAGAAGATATTTGTAAACTAAAATAGATTAATTGTCCACCGAAGTCTGAAAAGACACAGTTTTTCTGAAATACCTTCTAATGAAAGATCAGAGTCCTGCAAGCAAACCATGTCAGCGGTCTTGGAAAGAAGGTGCTGGTTAAAGCTGCAAAGACAGTCAGTTATTTTTCTTGAAAGATACCCGGGCTTCTGTGTAGTGGTTAACCCATGCCAAGCACTACCTAGGAAAGGGGCTTGGATCTAGGTGGGAAGGATTTACTCAAGCTGCCATTAGAGTTAATGCCTGCTAGGTGTCCAGGTACCTTTTGGTGTCTGGGCTCTAGTTCTCCATAGGGAGCAAATCATTATTCAATTCCTTTCAGGTATGAGGCAAGAAGGAGAAATAGTGAATGGGAATGGGAGAGAGCTAGAATTGAGCAGAAAGCTGTAGGCAGCGATTGTAGTTTGCTCCCCTTGGGCATATACACTGTAACATTAATGACAGGATCTCAATATTTGGAGTTGCGTAGGACTTCTGCCTAGCTTAGGACATAGGTTTGACTTACAGTGGGGAACACCGAATAGGTGTAATTACAACTATATAGCGTTTCCAAACTTTTGAGAGCTTAATTCTGCAGATCATTAGCACTGCTATTAAGTGTTTGATTTTGTATGTAGAGTTTCTACTTTCTTCATGCTTACCTATTAGTGTGTGTATTTACACAATAAAAGATACCTTTTGTTAAGTAAGTACCAAAATATTTGCATAGTGTTCTCCCTACTTCCAAATCCAAAAGTAACCACTCCTACTGTTATGGGCTACATCAGATGTTCTCTGCTTTGAAACAAGTGCCTAAAAAAAAAAAATCTGGAGGAAACTTTTTTATTATGCCTTTGGCTCCTGTTAGTTTATTACAATGCTGTTAGTCATCTGGCTAGATCAGACTGATTAGGGGCTTTTTAATACCTTCTGTTCAGTTTGCTGCTGAAGTTTGCTAGGAAAAGAAGAGTAAGAAGGTAAGTACTTAATCAGATGACTCAGTCAGGAAGATGCAGAAAATAGCTTCATAAAAGAAATCCTGTAACAGCTGCCAACTTTATTGTTTGAATTCTTTGTGTCGCACACACCACTACAATCGTTACAGTATTGCTACGCTCTGTAAAATTTTTCATGGGAGAATTTTCTTTCAGTATCCCTGAAGAGGCAGGCCATGCTGAGACTGCTTTTTGTATAGGAGATGCCAGTGTGAATTTTCATTTTGTTCATTAATTACTAATAATGTGTCAATAAATTAACACTACTGGAAGAAAGGAGAAGGTGATGATGCAAGTGGTAGAGGACTATTTGTCAGATGGAAGTGATTGGTTTGCTCACTTATTTGAGTTCGATTTTGCCTCCTAGCATCAGTCATAGTCAGCACTGCCAGAAAATCTTGTGTAACTATGATAAAATCAAAATGAAGGAGCAAAAGCCACCTTACTGTCTAAAGTGTGGCTATTGCTGCAGGATAGGGAACACAAACTCTGGGGGCACCTTCAAAATTGCAGTACGTGCAGCTTCAAATTTGAAAAATTGGTAAGGGCAAGGCAGGCTTGGCAAAACCAGGCAACAGCACAAGGGTGTGCTTGCACTATGAGCACCCCTATCTCCTTGGGTGTGATACATAAAATCGTAGGTGCCCCTTTCCCAGTGAAAGAACTCCCTTTTCTCCTGTGCCGCCAGCCACTGTTTGGCACAATGACAGTACGAGGGTCTGGTGGGGGTTCTCCGTAGAGCCCTACAGAAGTCAGATGGCCAGCAGGAGCCAAGGAGCTCCAGCTCTTAGCTGCTTGCTTGTACTTACCAGTCCAGTGCTTTCAGGTGCTGCTTCTCATCCTCTCCACTGTGAGCGTCTCTGTACTTTGCCTTTGTGCTGTGCTGCGTGCTTCTGGATTGTGCGCTTCTACTACGAGTAGTGTGGCTAGTTTCTAGGCAGGCACTTGGTGACTTCTTCCTGTTTTAATGTAAACAATCAGGCGATTGTATGACATTCAGTCATGCTCAGTTGTTAAGCAGGCTCTCCTGAGGGAGGGCATGCTGACGTCACCACCTTTAAAACTGTGAGATCTAAGGAGCACTGTCTGAAGAGCGGCTGTTGCGTTCCTTATTTCTTGTTTCCTGCTGGCTCCATAAGAAGTCACTCAGGGCACGTGGGGAAGGTCTTGAAACTCCTGTAGTGAGAGGAGCCGTAGGCAGATACTCTCCTTTGCTTTCTGGCTCTGGGTCTCTGTGAGAGTAAGGCAAGGAAAGCAACTGTGGTTCTGCAACCGTCCTTCTCTCTTCAAAGGATACACAGAAACAGTGTTGCAGTGGTGAAGTTTATGTGCTGCTGCCCCGTACCTTGTGGACAGGTGAGTGGGACAGATCAGGCTGGCCAACTCCTGACTCGAGTGGCAGGGCTACAGAAAAGAGGAGAGGCTAAAGGGCATTCCTCTGTGCCACTCATTACTTCATAGATAGCAAGAATCAGAAATTGGCTCAAGTATGCCTTTACTCTCATCCCAAGCACAGCAACATCAACTGGCTCCATGTCGAATAGCTGTGGCCTTTGCGGAGTTGCAGCCTTCCATGCGGAAGAGAGATGATTGCACTCTGATTGCAAACACGTGTGGTCCATTCCTCAGAGCAGTCATAGGTCTTACCGTTGTTACTTATTCCCATGCAGTTAGTATGTACGGTGCTAAAACGCCGTGGGATTTCTTTATCAGACCGTGTCGTGATGTGGCTGTTCTCTCCAAAGTACATAGGGTATCTGTAAGTTCGAGATTAATATTTGTACGTATGTGATCTTTCCTCAGGGCTTTTCTGAGTGAAAGGGCCTGACTAACAACATCTGAGATACTGTAATGCAGGAAATGGACTATGACTTTTCCCATTTCCTCCAATTTTAAATAATTCATTAGCAGACACTGAAAAAAAGTGTTTAAAATCAGACACATTCTATTTGCAGCTCTTCAGTATCCCATAAAGGAAAAATTGATGTTATTTCAACTGATTTTAACAGAGGTATCCCATTTTGCATATGTTTTTAGTTTGCTCGTCTCTTTTGTAATCTCATCCTTAAATCTACTATAAACAAGTAACTTGTGTTTAAAACCTTCTTTTAAATATTTACTGGTGACTTGGGTTGGAACTGATGTGAACAGTGCTACCAAGAGGAATTTTGTATTTTAGCTCCGCATTGAATTTGGCTGTTGCCTTACTTTTCCCCTATAAAGTACAATATATGACACACTGCAGAGAAGAAGGGAACGTCTCAAAGAATTTTGTTCCAGAGGGTTTTTGCCATGCAGGTGACTGAATTAGCTTGAGGCAGTGCATTTGAAAAGTGATAGCAGCTAGCAGTCCCAGTAGTTGTCAAAATGGCATGCTGGGTGGTAATTTCTGCAGCATGTTTGGCCATTTCCATGTAAGGAAACAGTTTCTCAAGTGAACGAAGAGAGAAAAAGAATTCTTCTACTTGCAAGCTGCCAATGCACATGTGTAATCTTTCTGAGAATATGAAGACATCCTGCTGCAGGGTTTTTCTGGTTGAATTCACACTTCTTTTGTTCAGGAAGCTGTTCCTATAAATTCCTGTCCTTTCAATGTAGGAATGCAATCATATGAACAAGCTGTATTTTGATTAGCTTTGTGGTAATTCAGACTTGATTCCTTCCCCTCCTGAAAGCTTACTATGCTCTTTTTTTCAGAGATTACTTACCTGACTATTAAATTTAGCTTATTTCTTTTGGGTAGAATTGTGGCATAATGTGGCTGTTTGTGTCATTTAGGAACAAATCAGCATTTCAGCGTTTTTTTAACAATAGATTTTCTCTAATTCATTGACAATGCATTACTGGAGTAACGGTTCTATTCTCTTGAGCTCAACTCTGAAAAGTGTGTACAGAGGCGAACAGGATTACAGGTGGGCATTAATATCATACTGATATTTTTGTTCCCTCACAGGAATGCTATGGTTTTGGATTTGTGTAAATTTTGTGCTTTCTCTTCTGTTTTCTCCCTGTTCTCTCTGAACATTTTCTGCTTTTCTAGGACGACTAAAAGACATTGTACTTTATACGATGGACAGCATTCCTCTCTTTCAGGAGTATGTCATATTCCAATGGCAGAGCCATTCTGCACCAAAACCAGAGAGGTTAGTGAATTCTGTAATAGTATTTAGAAATGTTATTTTTATGGCACTTATTCATAATATGATTGTTTAATTGTGTGTTCTTAGAATACAAAGGTGGCAATCTGCACCTCTTTGTTCCTGTTCCTCAGATACATCAAGATTTTAAGGAAAAATGTGACGTTTGGAAGGCATGAGAAGTAACAGATCTATGTCTATAGGAGCTGTCTTCCTAAAGCATGTATGCAGAAGGTATCAGTTGGCAACCTAGATTCCCTCAGGGTCTTAATAACAGGACAGGAGATCTTTGAGAGCAACAAAGCGGAAAAAGCAGGAAGATAGAATTAGGAATTAGTTCTTTTTTGTTCTGAATAAAACTGCACCTATAGGTAGAGGCACTCTACCTACTTAATACAAAGAATTAAATAAATAGTACTTTAGCATTCACAGAAATTATAATATTGTATTTGTGCTTTTGTGCATTGTAGCAGTGGGTGGTGGTGGAGAGTCAAGGCTTAGTTTAAAGGATGTTAAACATAGAAACAAGCCAATTTACAGTAGCCTATTTATTCTTAACGGTTGCTCTAGTTTTGTCACTTCAAGATTTTCAGGCTTCAAAAACACTTAGACTAAGCAGTGTGAGACACTGCCCTATTTTTCAACACCTTTATAGGCTCTGGGAGGAGTGTATCTATGTTTAAAAATGCCACCTTTGTGTATTCTTAGACTGGAGGAAAAGGGAAGGTGAAGACTGAACTGAGTGTTTTGTGCTGTTGTGGAGTGCTCTGGTCAGAAGACCTACAGGGGCCCATTCTCCAGGGGCACAGGAATGCTTACAGAATCAGTCATATCCATCTAAGAGGCTTGCTCTCTGTGCAGTCAGTTACTACACTGAGCGGGACAAAGCTGAATTGTGAAGCAGGTGGCTCAATCTATACCCAGAGCATGTACAAATATTTGTACTACTGAGCTATTCTGCTCTTGTCACCTGCTCACTTACTTCAGTGTCATTATAGGCTATTTTTGTTAATTAGTCAGACAGTGTGGTTTCGAAACATCCACCAGCAGGTCCACAGGACTGTTTGTAGAACAGTGCTTCCGTGCACTAGGAATCAAGGTGTTTTGCAATGAAGTAAAGACATTTTAAATCTCATGAGGAAACAAGCCGCTAAATATTATACATGTGCATGCTGTGCTCTTCTTCTATTGAGCAGCAAATTAGGCAAAATACTTGCATTTTTCATGCAACAAGAGCCTAGCTTCATGCTCTTACCGAAAGATTAGTTGGCATATAGTTGCTTGCTTAGTGGCTTTGAATATGATGTCGTCCAGATACGAGGAGTTTATTGAGAGCTAACTGTACACTTTCTGAAATGGATTAAAAACTGTTATTAATGAAGTGATTGGTGATACTTCACACTGTGTCTTTCATTTTTAAAAAAAGGTAAGTCGATATGCACAAGCTGTTTCCTGAGATTGCAGGAAACACACACCAAGGCTAGTTTTCATTTGATTGTTTAAGTAGCTAGAGATGATGTTCTTTGGGTATTACGTTTTTTTTTGAAAAGGCAACAGAGAAATGCTCCTTTTCAAACAGAAAAGAAAACATTTAGGTACTTCCCAGTCTCACATGTGATCATTATCTCATTAGCCTGTGTGTTCTAATCAGCCTAACAGATGTTTTAAAGAACATGTTGTTTTGAGCTTTTAGCAAGGTTGAAAAGGGATATTTTCACTTCATTTGAAAATACCAGATAAAAGTGACTTAAACTTTTTTCCTGAAACTATCCCTAAAAATTTTTGGGATCATTTCAGCACAGTTTATCCTAATTCAGGGAAATTGCATAGATAAATGCAAAAATAATAAAGCCAAAACTGCTAATGTAACAGACTAATTAAGGAATTTTGCATGAAAACATCTGAAAACTTTACGTTAAATTGCATGCGTGCAAATAATGAAAATAGTCTGTTTTATTTGGTTTATGCACTGTAAATTAAAGGAGAATCTGAAAGGAGTTTGTCTTTTCTCCAACTGCAAACTTTTGAATAACACAGGTTGCCTTGATTGTTACTGCTTTCGGAAACTGAGGCTCACTGCAACATCTTATAGGAAGTAAAGTTGAAACTTGGTTACGAGTTTCGAGGAAACACTGCTCAACAATAGTTGAAGTCAAATCACAATCGAAGTTGTCTATTGATTTATTAACAACATCTAATTAACTGGCAATCAAAGTATCATACATTCAGAATGAATATCAGCAGTAAACCTCACTGTTAGTATTTTGCAGGGAGGCTGCTCCACCTGGCCTCTGTGAAGTCCATGATGCTGACAAGGCAGCTTCTAGTGGTGTCAGACTACGTTTTCACTGCTGCTGTGTTATGAAGGTCTCTCCCGTCCTGTCACAATTTTTCATGCTGCTTTTATACTTATTTTCAAGTTTTTCTGTTCTGTGGATGGTCATTTTAAATAGATGTTATCATAGTTATTTTCCCCTTCTACTCAGGACAGTTGCAGGTGTGCTAGACCCATTCACGCATGCTGATACACTCTTATTCCTACTCTATCAACTGGTGTTAACCAGGGCGTTTACCAAGAGAGAAAGATATGATGATTCTGCCATATACAAGGTCCTGGTTGGAACTGTAAAGACTGATGTGAAGTACATGGTATATGTAAAGTGTTCAGCTCAGTCACTGGCATGGGAAAATGTGGTAATAATTTCTCTACAGATTCCCAGGGTACTTTTGAAGTTTATGCTTGTAAAGTTTTACTTCAAAAAGTGCATTTCCTACTACTTTTCTCACCAGCTTAGCTCCACCGTGTGATAGCATAGTGCTCAGTGGAGTGTTTTCGCCATTTTGTTCTCAATGTAAGCACAGCCTAAATGTCATGCAAAAATTTTCTGTTTTGCAGTCTTCTTGGTCTGCACCAAAACCAGTAAACCATCTGATTCTGACAAAATCAGAGGAGTTTAAGATCATTGCTGTTAGTAGGACTATTAATTTCTCTTGCTGGCTAGGAAAACTGAAACTAATCTGTGGCTTTGGACAGCTGTAGCCATATGAAGCTTGACTGCTTTGTATAGAGCTGATTTCTTTTGTATGTGAGTTTTTCAATGGGATGCAGAAGCAGTGTACCAGGGGAATTATTTCATTTTCCTGATGTTGGCATGTTTTACAGGTTCTTATTGAGACTGCCAAGAAGCTTGGACTCCAGTGTCATTCCAAGGGAACAATTATCACAATCGAAGGCCCACGTTTCAGTTCTCGAGCAGAAAGCTTGATGTTCCGCAGCTGGGGAGCTGATGTTATCAACATGACCACAGTGCCTGAAGTGATTCTTGCAAAAGAAGCTGGAATGAGTTATGCTAGTATTGCCATGGCAACAGATTACGACTGCTGGAAGGAACATGAAGAAGCAGTGAGTGAAACTTTTTTTCTGGATGAGAACCTGTAGGTTTTGGTCAGAGATCACATACTGAACTAAGTCTCTTCTTATTTACATCAGTATCACTGAGTTATTCTGGTTAAATGATTGTGAAAGTAAGAACAGAATAAATTGTTGCTACCACATTCATTTTCATAAACTTGCCTCACTGCTGGCAAACCTTTTTGTCTCCTCTTGTATGAGTGAGAGGGTCTGTGTGTATGAAGCTCATGAGCTCATGTGTGAGCTTGTCTTCCCATAATTGGTCTGGTGTTTTTTCTTTCACTGGTCTGTGCAAAATGATGTATCTGCTTTAGTTTTCCTTATTGTGTAAAATGCAACCCGATATACACCCACAGAGGAAAGAAGCTTTTACTGGCTAAATCAATTGTGGCATTTTAAGGCTTCACCTTCTTACTTAAGAAATGTATGAATTAAGTTAATTTATTTGAGTATTTAAAATGTGTGCCATCAAAATTGAGAGACACCACTCAGTTTTATTTTATTTCTAGGTTTCAGTGGATAAAGTTTTAAAGACACTGAAAGGGAATGCAAATAAGGCTACCAGCATACTCCTTACTGCTATACCTCACATAGCTTCCATGGAATGGACTGACACCCTGAACACCCTGAAAGTAAGTACACACATGAGGCTGGTGAGCACTGGGGACAGTATATGCACATGTACACATAATGTAGGTATATGTTCCAAGACGTTTCTGCTTAAATCATAATTTCTTAGAGTAGATGCTTCCAACAAACTAGTCTATTGAAGATGAGCAAATTCATTAAGACTTACACATGCAAGTGCAAAGATCTAGCTTCACTTTTACAAGAAGCATGACAAAAGGTAAAAAAACTAAGGACTCAGGTTATGTTTATGACTCTTGCTTACCCAGTTATCTGAAACAGATATTTTCTTGTCTCCTTTATAAATTTGTGAGAGGTAACTGACTTTTCCCTTTCCGCTTTGCAGTCTTTAGGGAGTTGTGTCACCGATGGATAAAGGAAACAACAAAATCAGTTTTTCTTCTCCCTTCTAATCCACAGAAAACATTTCAGAGAACCCGCCACACTTTCCGTTTAGTACAGATGCTTGGCTGTACAAGAAAAAACTCAAAAAGTTTGAACAAGTAATCTAAAAAATGTGCTGGATATTCCTCAGCTACTTTGGTCATGCTGGCATGCAAGGAAATTTCCCAAGTATATAACTCTGCTTAAGTACTGAGGGATCTGCCTCCAGCTCTGGCAGGTGTACTTCAGTAAGCAGTGTTCTGTTACTTTCCTTTGCATGGTTGTCTTGATTCTTCATCAGGAGTGAAAGAGCAGGTGACTGGAAAGAGCTGGCACTGAGTTTGCAAGGTTCTCATTTTTCCTGGTTTTGACTGAGATAGGGTTAGTTTTCTTCTTAGTAGATAGAGTAGCACTGTATTTTGGATTTAGTATTGAGATTTGATATGAGAAGAATGTTCGTAGAATCATAGTACCCTTTAGGTACTGGAAGACTGCTGTAAGATCTCCCTGGAGCCTTCTCTTCTCCAGGCTGAACAGCCCCAACTCTCTCAGCATGTCTTCATAGCAGAGGTTTTCCAGCCCTCAGATCATCTTCATGGCCCTCCTCCAGACTTTTTCCAACAGGTCTATGTCTTTCTTAAGTTGAGGGCCCCAGAGCTGAAAACAGTACTGCAGGTGGGGTCAGAATGTTGGTTGTAACACTGATGTTTTTAGTTATTGCTAAGAAATCACAGATTTTTCAGCTTCCTGTGTTTTGCTAGTGTGCAGGTGCACAAGAAGCTGGGAGTGAACATAGCCAGAGAGCAACTCCACATTGGCCAATGGGATATTCCATACCACGCAACGTCCTGCTCAGTATATAAATGAGGGCTGGCCAGGAAGCTGAGTCTCTCCCCCTTCTAGGGTTGCGGTTTTGGAATTTCTCTCTTCCAGGATCACTACCCAGGAACAGACTGGGCATTGGCCAGCGGGTGGTGAGCAGTTACACTGTGCTTCGCTCGTTTGTATATTCTATTATTATTGTTATCTAATTTTGTTTTCTTTTATTTCAGTTATTAAATTGTCCTTATATCAACCCACAAGCCTCCTTGCCTTCACCTCTCTGATTCTCTGCCCCATCCCCTGGGGTCAGGGTTGGGTGAGGAAGCGGCTGCATGGTGTTTGGTTGTCAGCTGGGTTAAAACCACAGCACCCTTTAATGAACGCTCACTGTTCTTTCAAGTTTATTGTCAGCTGTTTAAAACACTTATTCAAGTTCTTCCTTCAGCTCAGTCCCTGAACAACTATTTGCTGAGAAGAAAATATGATGCACCTAGAGGAAGGGTTATTCTGTTCTACTATAGCTTCTACACTCCTGCTCTTAAGTGTCTGCTACTGCCTGGTATCAATGATAAATATTGAGATAGTTTTACTTTGGCATGGCAGTTCTTATGCGTTTATGCTCTTTGCTGACAGAGGCATGGTTTGAGTGATAATATACTGAGAAAGGGAGTTGATCTAAAGGCATTAGAAGAACTGGAAACAAGAACTAGATGTTGGCAATGAGGCTTGAGATTTTATGTCAGGAGAGTAGGAGTCACAATTGTTTCTGATTTAATACAACTTAAGAGCTCTGGAAAAGTGACAGGAAAGTCTGAGGCTTTGGAGGCTTCCTCTGATTTTACTTAGGAAGGGCAGGAAAGGCTAAAATTTCTTTTGGAGACATTAAATGGTGGTAAAATAGATGAAGGATTGGTCCTAGGCTTCTGTGTTAGTGAATAAGGAGAGAGGCAATTACGCAATACAGCAAAGATGTGTGTGTACATGCCTCTGTATGAGTGTGTAGTGGAACCATAAAGAGTTTTAAAAAGCTGTTTTCTTTGTTGATGTGAAGTATTCTTCCATATATTTTACTGTGGGAATTTTGAAGGTCAGATGATACAGTTTTTTGAACTAATCTTTTTTGGAAACGCCTTTTCATAGAGCTCGAAGGCAGCACCTCTTGCATGCCCTCTGGTAATGTGGTAAGGAATGCAGGCAAAGAGGCAGCTGAGCAAGTCTACAGCTGGAACTCTGCAGTCAGTGACACTGCAGAGCCATACCAGCCTATGTCCAGGCTGCAGCTGGACATCTCTCAATGAGCATTTGACGGTGTCTGTTTCTAATGTTTGGGGAAACACGTGAAACCATTAAGCTCTACATGGACACAACTTTTCCTTTCTGAGCTGTGTAATCTGGCTGCTATGACTGGAGGAACTTCACCAGGCAGGAGAAAATATGCTACCAGTCTCTGCCCAGCTGCATTTTATCTGTCTCTTCCCATGGAGGTATGCATCCCACCCACCCACACACATGCAATGCCATGGTGTCACCTGTGAATCTCACAGTAGTCTTTAGGAAACGCTGAAGTGTTGAAGCAAAAATGTCCAAGAGCTGTTTTTCTGCTAAAGAATAGGTTGCCTGCCATCTGTTCCTTTTCATGTGTCTCTTCGTCTGTGATATGCCAGTGAGTTTGTGTAGTTTGAAAGTTACTATTTGTAACTGCCTAAGAAGCCAGTATTTCCTGGCTCTCTTACTGTAAAAAGAAGTCATTCTCCAGGCTTAGGTTACGTGAGCTTGGAAAAAAAAAGTTTGGAGCAGATTTTTCTGCAGTCACAGCATTTTCCTACAGCCTGTCATTTTGAGGCATGGCCAGGGTACAAAGCCCTCACTCTCAGAACAGTGTATGACCACATTGTATTTATGTCATGGATCAGGAAACACAGATGATGCTGTTGATCACAGTGGTCCAAGTGATTTCTGGCTGGTGTCAGGGAAATTTCTAGATATGGTGGGTCAACCATGAGTGAGGTACAGCTGGATCTTCTGTTCACTGAAATGAGTTATTCAGTGAGGTGATGGTCACTGGCAGTTCTTGCTGTAATGCTCATGCAATATTGACATTGAGCATCGTGTGAGGAGCAGGGAAGATAAGTAGCAGAGTACAGATGCTGGAGTTCAGATGAACATACTTGAGTTTAACCAGTAAACTAGTAGATATCTCATGGAAGGCAGCTCTGAAGGGGCAAGGAACTCCAGAAAGCTGGCAGGTCTTTAAGGGCAGTATTCTTCAAGAACAGGAGTGATCCACAGAAACACCAATCAGGAGACTAACTTGACTAAACAGGAAGTAAAGCTCCAGTGCAAAAATGCGGCATTCAGGGATTGGAAGCAAGGACAAGCTGCAAAGAAGGAATCCAGAAGCACAAGCAGGCATGTAGGGATGGTTTCAGGAAAACCAAAGCTTGCTTAATAAAGCTGACACGGAAGGGACGTCAGAGGCAACCAGAACTTCAGCCACTGCATTGGTATCAAAAGCTGATCCAAGTAAAATGTAGGCTTATTACTGAATGGAGTAAATTAATTGGTGACAGCAGACAATTTCTAAAGGAAACCAATGTAGTAGATTCTTTATCTTTGTTAGGAAAAGTATTGGTGAGAGAGGAAAAAATGTCTTGTTGAAAAGAATTTTAACTCATAACAGCTGGGAATTGAGTTCTGTGCCTTTGTTACAGTAGGGTTCAACCCATGAGGATCAGGAGAGAATCTACTGGGATCGTAAAAGGAATGTCATGTTAGAAATCATTTTTCTTACAGCATGGGTGTAAGAAAAATCACCTTGGAGTAAGGTGTCAGGGCTCCTGTGAATGATCCTCATATAAACTTCTGGACTCTGTGAGGAGACGTGCTGATGTTACCTGCCTTTTTTGAACTTCTGTACTAGCCTATATGAAATGATATTTGTCAGGCCTCTAATCCAAGGAATAATGTTGACTTTGTATTTCAGACAACAGTGCAGTGTTCAGTCATCCTGCCAAAGCAGTAACAGCCTGGATGGACCTTGAAGGTTGAGTGCCTGCAAGGAAGAGTGGATTACTTTCGAACTTCCAGAGGTTATAATATCTTAAAAATTGTTACAAGCAAAAAAAAATGAAGTAAACATTGACCAGTGATAATGTGTAAGACAGCTTGTATATCTTTATCATGCTTGATAATGTATAAGATGGCTGAAGTTAGATTTTGAGTGTTTTAAACTTGGAATAGCTCTACTGTCAAGCTGGATCAGACAGCAGCCAAAGAAAAAAGTCAATAGCGAATTGTCATCCTCTATTCAGTGGTACCTTTTAGTTGATGGAAGAAAGGAAAGGCTACGTAATACTCTGTTGCAATTTCGTAAAATAAGATTTAAGAAAGCAAATTCATAGATATGCTATTTGCTGTCCTATTTCTGCCTCTCATCTTTTCCTTCGACAAGGCAAATGGTTACAGATCACTTCAGAAACATACCAGAAAAACTGAACAGACAATTTTGAAATAAAATTATACTATTTTTATACATTGTCTGTATTTTTAGTTTTAGTGGGTTTTTTTTAAAAGCGGTGGGGGTTTTTTGTGTTCTGATGATCCTTTCGCAGCAGCAGTTGTGTAATGAATGAATGTTCTCATTAAAAAAATTTAGTTAATGCCTAAGCCAAATTTGTGCCTGAAGATGTACTTACGTGACTCATAGAACTGTACCGAAAAGTACTTTGCTGCCAGTGTCCTGAACACTGTGCTGGCTTTTTGCTGCCTCGTTGATTTGAATAATTCTGGGTTTGGTTTTTGTTTGAAGTGATAGAAGTGCTCAAGTGCTTTGGATGTATAAATTTCTTTTTTTAATACAATTTACTTCAATAAAATAATGCCTAGTAAATAAAACTGCTTCTTGTCTAGTAAATAAAACAAATGAAACCTATGCTTCTCCAAATGCGTGGAATTTTTTTATTTATTTACTTCTGGTCATTATTGAGTGAATTTTGTTTTTCTAACAGTGAGTTTTGCCATTCTTGGAACAGGTTGGTTGGTGATATTTTGTAAACATTGCTTCTAGAAAGACCTCTTTTAAAAAATACTATGCTGCTTAGAACTTAAGTTTCTGAGTCCCTGAAACAGCAAGGATTGCTGAGACAGAAGTGGATCAGAATGCAAACCAGGCCAAGCAAGGGAAAGATCAGAAACATGAAAGGTACAGATTCTCACAGTGATGTTAAAAAAAAAAAAAAAATCCAAAGGAAAAATAAATAAATAAAAAAAAATGAATAATAAAAAAAAAAAACATACGCTTCTTAGCTTACTGGTCTTGTTCTGTAAGACACCCAGTCTCCTGCTGTGAAAGCCTTTAGATTTGGACATACTCTCCCTAGCAAAACCAGAACAGGTCCTTTTCAGATGCTGGGAAAAATAGCTTAACTAACTTTCCTTGTTTCCTGGTGTTTTGTTAAAGAATGTAGATCGCAGGAGCCAGAGCTTGAAGCTTGACAAGAAGGCTAGAGATCTAGCATGCCTTTTACTGCCTTTAGGATGTAGCCAAATCAGATGGTTGACCTTAAAAATGGTTTTCACTGTTGTTATCTTTGTCCCCCTACACGGTTTTAGTGAAATGGATTGGAGCTATAAAGTTTGTATTTGGATGTTCTAAGAGAACATTTATAACATTTCTGTTAGATGATAATGCCAGGTAAGGATACAGAATTGGATGGATCACTGCATCCAAAGAGTTTCAGTCAATAGCTCAAAGGCCAAGTGGAAACTAGTAACAAGTGGTGTTCCTCAAGGCTCTATACTGGAACCTATACTATGTAATATCTTCCTCAGTGACACAAGATAGTGGGATCGAGTTTGTAGCTAACACCAAGGTGAGTGGTGCAGTTGATTTGCCAGAGGAAAGGGATGCCATCCAGAGGGGCCTCGTCAACCTCATGAAGTTCAACAAGGGCAAATGCAAGGTCCTGCACGTAGATTGGTATCAAGACAGACTGGGGAATGAAGGAATTGAGAGCAGCCCTTCAGAGAAGGATTTGGGGGAACTGGACAATAAACTGCAATGTGCACTAGCAGTCCAGAAAGCCAACTGTATCCTGGGCTGTATAAAAAGACACATGACCATCAGGGCAGGGGAGGTGATTCTCCCCCTCTGCTCTCCAGACCCCACCTGGAGTACTGCATCCAGCTCTGGGGTCCCCAGTACAAGAAAGATACAGGGCTATTGGAGTGGGTCCAGAGGAAGGCCATGAAAATGATCCAAGGGCTGGAGCACCTCTCCTGTGAGGACAGACTGAGAAGAGTTGGGGTTGTTCAGCCTGGAGAAGAGTCCAGGGAGACCTTATTGTGGCCTTTCAATAATTAAAGGGAGGTTATAAGAAATATGGAGGGAGACATTTCATTGTCATCTGTAGTGACAGGACAAGGGGCAATGGTTTTAAACTGGAAGCAGGTAGATTGAGGTTGAACATAATTTTTTTACTTGTGAGGGTGGTGAAACACTGGAACAGACTGTGAATGCACCATTGTTGGAAGTGTTCAACACCAGGTTGGTTGGACAGGGCTTTGTTCAACCTGATCTAGTGGAAGATGTCGCTGCCCGTGGCAGGGGGATTCGACAAGATGAGCTTCAAAAGTCCCTTCCAACCTAAACCATTCTGTGATTCTATGATACCTATTTACTCTGTCAACATAGACTTTGTATCTGAAGGTGTCTCATGCAGAACTAGTACAAATTCAGCAGCACAGTCGTAGTGTGTAGTGTGTTTTTGCAAAATTTAGCATGCATTTTATACTCTTTGAAAGGTACTGATGTATTGGGAGAGACTTATCCAGCAGACTACACGATGAAGATGGTAGTTGGCAAGAAAAGCATAGGTAATGTTTAATTGTATAAAGACAGGCCAAAAAGCTGGGTTTAATTGTCTTTTTAAACCATCCTAAGAAAGGTATTGAATTTATTGTAGGAAGTGCTGCAGGTATGATAAAGAATAAGAAGACACAAATTTAATGTACTACATTACTAAAAGCAAGAAAACATTCTAGCAGAGAACAGGGGCCTTTCTTAGTCTCGAAATGTCTCTGGTTTGACAAGAGTGAGAATGACACATGGAGAGCTTCATTGATGGAAATTGCCTCTCTTCTGTTTGACTGCCTCTCCATGACAACTTTATTTGTTACGACCATTATTGTCTGTTTGGTGTGATGTATTTGGAGTGCCTTCTTCTGGTGATTTTGACACTGCTCCTATATCGTAACATCAGAATCAATGTTAACAAATACTAGCTTGAGGTTCTTGAAAAATTACGGCCCAGTAAACAGCTTACTGAGATAAGGGATGCTAAATTGTTGCTGTTTCCTAGGTTTCAAACATCTCAGACTCCAAAATGAATACCTCTCAAGGTTAACTGGTGTCATTGCTCCTCTAACAGAAACTTAGTGTCTTCTGTGACAGAACCTGAAGGTGCACAAGTCCATGGGACCTGATGAGGTGCCTCCGCAGATCCTGAGGGACTGGCAGATGAAGTTGCTAAGCCACTATTCATCATGTTTCAGGAGTCGTGTCAGTCTGGTGAGGTTCCCACTGACTGGAAAAGGGGAAACATAGCCTCCATCTTTAAAAAGGGGAAAAAAGAAGACCCAGGGAACTACAGGCCAGTCAGTCTCACCTCTGTGCCCAGCAAGATCATGGAGCAGATCCTCCTGGCGACTTTGCTAAGGCACATGGAAAATAAGGAGGTGATTGGTGACAGCCAACATGGCTTCACTAAGGGCAAATCCTGCCTGACTAATTTGATGACCCTCTATGATGAGGTTACAGCATTGATGGATAGGGGAAGAGCAACTGACATTGTCTACCTGGACTTATCCAAAGCATTTGATACCATCCCACATGACATCCTTCTCTTAACTGGAGAGACATGGTTTTGATGGATGGACCACTCAGTGGATAAGGAATTGGCTGGATAGTCGCACTCAAAGAGTTGTGGTCAACGGTTCAATGTGCGAGTGGAGGCCAGTGACGAGTGGTGTTCCTCAGGGGTCAGTACTGGGACCAGTGCTATTTAACATCTTTGTTGGTGACATGGACAGTGGGATCGAGTGCTCCCTCAGCAAGTCTGCAGATGACACCATGTTGTGTGGTGTTGTGGATATGCTGGAGGGAAGGGATGCCATCCAGAGGGACCTTGACAGGCTGGAGAGGTGGGCCTGTGAGAACCTCATGAAGTTCAACAAGGCCAAGTGCAAGGTGCTGCACATGGGTCGGGGCAATCCCAAGCATAAGTACAGGCTGGGTGGAGAATGGATTGAGAGCAGCATGGAGGAAAAGGACTTGGGGATGTTGGTTGATGAGAAGCTCAACATGAGCCGGCAATGTGTGCTGGCAGCCCAGAGAGCCAACCGTATCCTCGGCTGCATCCAAAGAAGCATGGCCAGCAGGTTGAGGGAGGGGATTCTGCCCCTCTACTCTGCTCCCGTGAGACCCCATCTGGAGCACTGTGTCCAGCTCTGGAGTCCCCAGCACAAAAAGGACATGGAGCTGCTGGAGTGAGTCCAGAGGAGGGCCATGAAGATGACCTGAGGGCTGGAGCTCCTCTCCTACGAAGAGAGGCTGAGAGAGTTGGGGCTGTTCAGCCTGGAGAAGAGAAGGCTCCGGGGTGATCTTATAGCAGCTTTCCAGTACTTAAAGGAAGTCTACAGGAGAGCTGGAGAGGGACTTTTTACAAGAGCGTGTAGTGACAGAACAAGGGGCAATGGCTTTAAACTGAAAGAGGGCAGATTTAGATTAGATCTAAGGAAGAAATTCTTCACTCTGAGGGTGATGAGGCACTGGACCAGGTTGCCCAGAGAAGTTGTAGATGCCCCATCCGTGGAAGTGTTCAAGGCCAGGCTGGATGAGGTTTTGAGCAACCTGGTGTAGTGGAGGATTTCCCTGCCCATGGCAGGGGGATTGGAACTAGATGATCTTTAAGGTCCCTTCCAATCCTAACCATTCTATGATTCCATGTGTTAAGTGTAACCTGTTACACACTCACCACTGCAGTTTTACACTGACATCTTTTATACCAAATATTGTCTCCTACAAAAATTAACACAGCTTTCAGCAGGACCTTTCATGACCTGACTGGTTTCTATGTATATGTTTCCTGAACCAGTACATTTTAAAGCCTCATTTTAATAGTGACTACTTCAACACAGGTATCTAAATAGTGAGCACTGCAGCAAATGAAGCAGCTTCTCTGTAAGTAAATTGCATGTCTCATGCAAAATGGATTAGAACCGTGGAAAGCCTAGTAAAGTATACTCTAATGAAATTTAACCTTTAGTTTTTCAAGCCTGCTTCTCATTCTCCAGTGGTATTGTGCTAAACTAACCCATTGATTTGCATGGCCTGAATGTTTTCAATGCTTTGGGGGCAAACAGATCACCCCTAGAGCTAGCAGGAGCTGCTGAAGAACAAGTCAGTCTCTCATCCTTCTGTGTAAGATTTGCCTTGGAGGAATATAGAAATGCAGCTGGGAAAGAGTGGATATATTAGAAATAAATGCTGAAAGCCTGATTTTCTTCCCCACATACACAGAGGGCAGAGAGAATGGAAGTGAGTGATTGTAAATAGCACAGGTGCACAAACCAGGAGATATGCCAGTATTAGCCAAGGACTGGGAAATACAGAATCAGTAGCCAACTGATTCATTGTAAAATTTTCCACTGGGCTCCAAAGGAGATGCCAGAGCTTGGAACTACATGAAATGTCCAGATCCGCACAGACCAAAAGCAGAATTGTCACTGCAGAGTAGGTTCAACATGCAAATAACAAACACGAGAGGAAGACATACACCCACTCGCAGGAGCTTTTGTGCAACTGTCCCTCCAGTGGCATTCGTCAGAGTTCTACTTTATTTTGGCCCATGTGTCACAGGTGACAGATCTCCTTCCGCTTTGACTGAAGAGACTTCTGGATCTGGACTCGGTAGCATTCAGACCCAAACAGCTCTTGTCTGTATTCTAAGCCAGCACCCCACACTTACTTGTATCATGAGCATTTACACTCTCTGACTGTGGAGTTGCTATTGTGTCCTACTCTACTTCTCACTGGTTGGTTGGAGGTTGTATTTTGCTTACCCCAACCATCTAAGGCTTTAAAAGTCCTTTTCTCTTAGAGGAGAGCTCCATTTATTTTGCTCGGAGCATCCTCCAGTGTGTATGTTAACAGTGCAATGCACTGATGCCAATGCAACACTGCAGGTTTAAATACGGTACAAACTAGACCATGAGGTAGGCCGTTAGATTTACCCTTTTTCTCCCTCTTCTGTTTCCTCTAAATCATTCTGTGCAGCCTAACATTGATCTATCTTGCTAACATAAGATTGCCCACTCATATCTCATTTTCACTTAGCTAACACTTCACCTTGTTTCATACTAACAACACCCAAAGCATCTCTCAGCATCAGCACAGGTGGCGCGTGACATCAGAATTTAGTTTTTATATTCAAAACAGACCTGAAAGCAGTTGGGGTTCCCAGAACTGTAACCAGTAAGAGAGTATTTTGTTTATCGAAACCAGCTGAGTATTAGTAAAGGGAGGAATAAATTGAGGAGGTGCTCAGCACTGGGCGAGATCAGCCCTCTAAGACGGAAACTCTGGCTTAACTGTTTTAACGACTGCTTCCTCTCCCCACTGTCATTGCAGTACTGACTGAAGCAGGACAGTGCAAGAGAATTGAAATTAACATTTAATCACTTTTTTTTTTTTTTTTTTGCAAAAGTTTGCAATTGTTCATTTAGATAATTGACAAGTTCACCACCTTTACTAGGAATTGACTGAGGCAATTTGTGGTGCAAAGCCATGCATGACTATGCATACTTGAAAATATGTTTTCTGTCTGAACATCGAGGTGTCATGGAGCAGGCCCAGCTACATGAATTTAGGAGATCAGAAAGACTTCCATCTAAAATTATTCACAGGTATTGCAGGGATTTTTCAACTCCCTACAGTGCATTTTATGTACTGATTGGGCTGCTGTTCCCCATCTCTCCTACCCCTCCCTACTGCTTACTTTTGTTCTGGCTCCAATGCACACCAAACTTATCGGTTCACAGAACCACCAAGAAAAAAGATGTAATCCCTTCCCCAAAATGGAACAGCTTCCACCATATTAGCAAGTTAGCACAGGTCATGAAAGGGTACAACGTGGCATTAGCACAATGGGGCTGCATGGCCAAGTGGCAAGAGGAAAAGGCTTTTCCTTACAGCCCCTATGAAAAATGAAGTCTGCCAGCTACGCCAGCACTCCACTCCAAAAGAAAAGCAATTCAGTTCTCATCAGTCTTGAACTAATTCTGGAGTTTACTCTATTCCTATGGGAAAAACTTTAGGCTGAAAAAAATCAAACTTTGGATTCTCTGCTTTCTGCTAATTCTTGTAAATGAGCAGTAAAGTAATTGTTCAATAGCCTAATTCCTAGCATACCACTGACTGTCTGGATCTCTTGATCTTTGTTAAACTGTATGGGAGAAAATAACGCTAGTTTGGCATTTTTGCTGTAAGAGAGTAAAAAGATTCTGTGTAGGTAAGAAAGCCTACGCTTAACTCTGTATCTGTATTTTCTATTGCCTTTCAATTTTAATATCATGAAACCAAGCAGTAAGGAATAACATTATTGTTCTTGTGATTAACACTGAATACATAACCTGCTTCCAGAAACCTTAGGCAGGTGTGAATAACACTGTGAATCTTCTGCTCAGTCTTCTACTCAAGGCAGAGTAAGATAAATGCCTTATGGTCTGAGCAGCAATTTCAGAAAACAGAATTTTTTAAATTCATGTGGAATAAATATGAATGGAATCCAGAAGTTTTCTCCATTTTAACTACTATCATCAATTTTTTTCATGGCTATGTAGGCTGGGATTTTCTATAAATTGTTGACCAACCTGAAATGCAAAAGTAACTTTTACATATCATTTCTGTGAACACCCTTTCTGGACTAGTCTGTTTTTTGGATGCATACACCTCTCAGTATTTTCAAATGTCCTGCCTTGGGGCAGTCATTCCTCATGGAATCAGGTTTCTTCTGCATATTATTTAGCGTGAAATTATTTATCTTGACATTTGGTGAAATAGTTTGCCTCGCTACCGGTGAACAGAACTACATGAACATTTATTGAAAACAACCACAGAAGGAGCATATATGCAAATGAGGTACATTCATAAATCATAATACCTTGTGTGCTTTTATAGAGCTGTAGAAAATAAATGGATTATGTAAACCTGTAGAGTATCTTGATGGCCACAGTGTTAAATAGCATTGCTTAAGGGAACAATATAAGTTTAAAAAAAACAGTGGTTTCTACATACACCTTGAAAAGAGAAAGAAAAATGAAGTTTGGGCACAATGTTCGATGCACAGATTTGGCAACATACAGACCGAGATACTACTTACTGTAATAAGTGAAACGCATCTTAGAGGACACACGATGTCTGTCCAGTAGTTTGGTTTCCTACAGTATGGTTCCTCTAGCACAAGAAGGAAGGCATTTGAACTTGTGGAAATCTTTTAGTGTGACCTTATAATCTGTGTTTTATTAATTAATGTTGTATAGGAAGCAGATTTTGTATGGGCTTTTATCCACTGTGTAAGAAGGTTCTGAAATATGTTTTATTTGTTTTCATACCATGGTCAAACGTTTAAAATCATTCTTTTGCACCTGCCTGAAAATAAGCCTGCAAGATAAGCCAACAGGAGGAAGGTGATGGTAGGAGTTGCTTTCCCCTTAAAGTGCACGAGGAGCACAGTGGAATCAGCTCTGTCTTTGGACCTGACCCATAGCTGACACAAATTCTCTGCTCTGTGGTGTTATTAGTACCTTGGCTTGACTCTCAATTCCTTCTCTGGGCCTTAGGCTGCTCAATGCCTAAAGTGAAAATATGTAAAAAAAAAAACCTTAAAGCTAGCAGTGTTCAGATGTTTGAACTCCGGAGGCAAGGCGTAGTCTCTCTCCCATTATTTCCTCAAAACAGGGTCCACAGTCTAATTGTAATTGCCACTGCTCATCAGCCATGTGCACTGAATGTCTGCAGGGATGAGCTTTGTTTTAGAAGCCAAACGAAACATTTGACCCAGATTTTCATGGGGTGGGGTAGAGGTAAATGTCCATTGTGCATCCTTTACAGGCTTAGGCAAACTCTGTCGTGTTTGTCTCCCCTTTCTCCAGGCATCTCTTCCCTGAGCTGGACCTACCTCTTTTC